>NW_020448263.1:972249-1030623 GCF_003343035.1 Apteryx rowi
GCTCCGGGGCGGTCCAGCCCCAGCCGCAGGCCCCGCCCTAGGCCCCGCCCCCGCCCCGGCTGCTGGGCGGAGCGGCCTCCGCGGCGGGGCCCTTGTGCGCCCCCTCCTGGCCGGCGGCGCAGCCGCAGCCTCCAACCGACGCCGGGGAAAACCAGAGGCACTCCATCGTCCTGAGGGTTTTATTTTTCTTTTTTTAAGATGAAATTTGTTTCCTAAGGCAATTCCGCGGTCTTTTTTTTTTTAATTCAGTTCTTTTTTTCTTTTCCCCCCAATTCCTGCGACTGGCYGTTTCAAAACGAGCACCCGGCCGTTACTTGGGCAGGGCCTTGCGGCGGCGGCAGGTGCCCCTGCCTGCGTGGCAGCGGCGCAGCAGTGACTCCCCCAGCACCAGGGGCTGCCACCCCCTCCCAGAAGGTGCGCTGGCACTGGGCACCGCATCCCTGTGCCTCTTCAGTGGGAGAGCTAGGCAGGGCGGGCCGCCCTCCCTGGCTGCGCACACACGGGAATCCCCTCCCACCAAGGGAAATGGGAAAACTGGAAAGGCGGCCTTTCTCGTGCCCCTGTCTCCCCATATGCCTGAAGTGTGATGAAGGCAAGTTACACACCCACAGGTGACTGTGAGCAGGGACAGGGAGGCAGTTTTCTGTGCAGCCACACATAAACAAGATACAATTTTAGTGAAACAATCTCTTAAATTACATAGACAGTATCACGCCAATGCACAGCGCAGTGGACTCACCAAAACAGTCTAGCAGGGCTGTGTTTAAGCAGCAGCATCCTCTTTCCTCCCCGGTCCAGCTCTCACTCCTACATAAAGGACAGCAACACCCCTGAGCTACTGACTCACGTATTCTTGGGGAGGGGGTGAGCTTTCCTGCTGGTGGCCCTCACAGGAGAAATGCACATTAAGATCTAAGGAGAAAATGAACRAAAAGAAACACCCACAACACAAGCCACGTATTCATTGTTAGACAGCAGTTTTTCGAAAACTGGAGCTTGATTTTCTTTGAAGTCTCTCTCAGTGGTGAACATACATGAAGCAGAAGGAAAGACAGCTGGATCTTCTTGAAGTAAAAAGACTATACACACCAAACGCATTTTCACCAGAGACACATTCATGTTTTCTGTCTGAGAGGTAGAAGCAATTAAAAATATACAATAAGCCATGCACTGTTGTTCAATGAATCTTCTGTTAATTTGCACAGAGTCTACCTAATAATGTTAGTCTATAATATGTGAAGGATATATATCATGAGCCACACTCTGTTATGAAAATGGATCACCTTTCCAAAATGATGGCTTAAATTTAAATGAAAGAAAGGAAGTACAACAGAGGTTTTATGAATGTGTTCTAATTATATTATTTTTGCTTGTCGCAATACATGTTTTTAATGAACTTTTTGTTCCAGCAAAACCTCAGATTGTCCCTAAGGTTTCATTCCAATGTTCAAACCTCCAAAAACTTCTTTTAAAAACTTGGTATGTCTCAATATTATTTTTCATTCTATCATTCAGAATTATAACAGCCCAACTAAAAGGAGGATCAATAAAGGGAATCGTTTGTGGGTCAAAGACAAAGCAAGATGTATGAAGACTATCAAATGTGCTCTTATGCTTAAAGTGAAGATTAACAAAATTCATGCAGCAGGTGCAGTCAGAACAGTAAACCTCTAGGAAAAACTCTCCACTTCATATTCCTGTGCTGTTGTCACTGAGTCAGAAGCTGGGAGTAATAACACCAACAACATCTTAAGAATGTTTGGTATGAATACTCTTTCCTTTCTCTTTGTCTCACAGTTCCTGAAAAAGCATACTCTATTTTTAATTTGAATATCTTCCAACCAGCTGCTGGCTTTGAGTGCAACAATAATTCATGCCATAAGGTACTGCCATGCTGAAAGAAAGGTATAGGTTTGACCTGTTAAAGACCCTAGGTTGAGATGTAGCATTCTTTCCAAACCCTCATGCTTGCTATCCTTGCTTCTTGTTTCTGAATGGCTATTAAATGCTGCACACCAAGCCCATTTTCAATAGAGACACAAGAGGCCAATTCATTGTCCAGATTCCCTGGTCTGCCACATGCTCTCTGTGTGACTCCAACCAAGTCACACTCCTATCCTCCAACACACTGAGGAATTTCTGCTATGTAGGAGTAAGCCACCTCACTGTATTTGAGAATCTCAGCCTTAGATTCTACATGCTTCTGATCTTTACCCATACAACTAAGACTTAAAAACAAAACCAAAAGTCACAAAGCCTTTCCTGTTTCATATGAAAGCTGAAAGAATATCTTCATTTAAGACTGAGACACTCAAATATTCTAGCAATGAAAACCTGTAGCAGTGTTAAAAACAAATAGCTAAGAAAAAAATGTCTATGTGGAAAACAGAAGTATCAGTATAAGGGCATCTTCTAACAAGCTTGACAAGGAGGAATGAAGTATTCCGGGAGGAATACTTAATAAAATAAAATAAAATAAAATAAAAAAGATAAAAGGATGATCCTGGGAACCTATAAAGGACTGAGAGAAGGCTGACCCAAACAGGGGCAAATGATGGCTATTATCTCATACATATACTCAGAGCTGCTTTTCCAACTCAACTTCTGTTCCAGCAAAGCAGTAGGCACTACAATTCCTGTAGAAGACAACTGAAGTGTAGGTAAGAGTTTCTCAGCCCAAATCTGTCCCATGCGTTATTTTCCTGCAGTAACTCCAAGGATGAAATTGCCTTTTATAAGAACAGAAAATAAATGTGTTGAAGAAATACAAAATGCTTTTAGTAGCATATGTGAAGCTAATGTAGGATTTTTTCCCCACAAACTCCCAGGGAGACAAGCTCCATAATCTCTGTGCAATTCATTTCTTCTTGCACAGAGGAACTCTGTTTTCTTCACTGTTAGCTGCTTATTGGTCAAATAAGATTTCATTTTGAGAGTGATAATGCCTTCACATTAATTGGCTTGACTTACATATATGGATATTTTTCCTTTGAATTGTACTATCTGCTTAACTTTCAGTCCACACACTATGATAACAGAAGAAATTGCTCTGCACACTGCTGATGTATTGTAGCTTACAGCAGTTCTAATGCAGTTCTTTATGAAGCCCCCAAAATCTGGAAGTGGTGCAAGAAGGTAAATATCTTATTCTAGAAGAATGATGAAGAAATCATTCATCATTAGAGGAGCAAACAGAATATGCTGCTTACTGGCAGGCATCTGATGGATGCCTGGAGACTTACTTCTGAGCTCCTTGTTTTCAAGCACCAGCCACCACCAGTCAAACTGACCACAGTTCACTCGCTGGAGTGGAGACACTCAGGCACCTGAAAGTCTTTGGAGGTCTAGGCTCGTAATACAGTTTTTTCATTGTATGCAACATCCAGATGCTGCTGTTGGGTGTGAAGTCCACCACATTAAACATCCTTCAGTGAATTGACCATCTCATTTAATGCAAAAGACTTTCTTATATCAAAAAAGTAAACACAGCTACTACCATGGTCCTTGAGTGTAAGATACTATAATCAGACAACAGTCACTAGTTAGGTGTAGTCTTTTTAAGCTTGTATTGATACTTACTTTCTACGTATGCTTTCTTGAAAGGAGTAAAAAACCATTCAGAAGTGGTGTTTTGTATGCCTCTGCAACCTTGTAGAAAAGTAAAACATCTTGTCTGCTCTCTTAGGGTATGTTAACACTGCTAAATAAAAGAAAAAAAAGGCTGAGCAGGCTCAAACACTGGACTTCACACTGCTTAACTGGCAGCCTCCACTCCAACTCACTGAATCCAAGACAAATCTGCTCTGGAAGGGGCTAGCTATAAGCAGTATGGACCTAAGCCAGTCCCTACTCTTGGTCACTGAGCTAAGGTTCAGACACCTAGCCCTTTTTGCTTAGTGGGATAGACACAACTTGGGTGCTCAATTTTTGTTTTTCCTTATAGCATAAAATAACTCAGAATATAAGTCTCTGAGCATTAATGGGACACGGGAGCAAAAACGCACCATCAGGGAACTGTTATCTGTAAAAATTCTACAAAGAGGTTTCTCTAATAAAACAAACAACTTGCATTTTGATAGGCAAAAACCTGAGTGAACAAATACAGTTTCAGTCTTTCCTTAAAGTGAAGAGTTTTACATTTCTAAGGACACCTGGAAAAGTGAACTCCCAAATAAAAAGTTCATGCATTGAGAGCATCCTGTTACCAGGTTCCCAAGACAACATCTTGACTGTTGACTCCAGATCATCAGCCTATATGAACTTTCATTCTAGCTAGCCAGTATGCTGTGCAGTTTCAGTGAGACTTTTAAAGGTCATCTTTGATCCCTTGCAATCTCATGTAAACTGTCACTTCTCCAGAGCCTTGCAAAGTGTGAATTCAAGCATGCGAACTCCCAACAGTACAGCAAGAACTTGTACCAACGCAACCCAGCTGCTGTTACAAGGTTAGGCAAAGAGTTTGCTAYCATACTGTCAGAGATATCAGTCACCCACAAACTTCCAAATAGTGTGTTCATTCAGGTAGAAAATAAAACATAAGAAAAAATAAAAGAAAGCTCACTTCAGTGACAGGCAATACCATGGGACTTTTTAACAATTCTTACATACATTCCAATACGATCAAGTACTGAAACATGATAAAACCTTTTGGAACTGACATATGTAGGGATCTTTTTTCCCTCTTCACCAGCTGAGTTTCCTCTGGGGTCTACAGCTCATAGTGAAGTCTGTAGCACAAAGCAGAAGAAAAACCGTTCTCTCCTTCATCTTCCTGAGATAAAAGCACATTTCCCCCCCTCCCAAGACATGGACACCCCACATATGCCAACTCTTATCCACCCTTTGTGTGGAGAAAGAAATTCCCCACCACTAGTTTGGAAGGGGCCATGGGGAACACAGTCAKCAGAGAGAGCTGCTTTTATTTGCCACTGGTGGGGTACAAAGGCTGGGTGGGAAGCACTGCCCAGCTCTGCGGAAAAAAATAGAGGGCAAAGTAGCCCAGGGAGGGAAGTACAAAACATATATTGCAGACAGCATAATAATATTCGTACAAGTCAACTTTTCTATAGCTTGGTAACAGACACATTTAAAATGGTAACAATATCCTTATACAGTTCTCTGTCATCCCTCTCCAAATACTCATTTATGATGTTTCTTATTTAATATCTGCTTGAAAGTGTTTACTCAACAAGCAATAATGATTCTGTGTTGCCAACCATCCATGTCATTCATGACACTTTCACAGGAGCATGCTTTTCTTTCATGAAAAGGAAGAATCCTACCAACATGGCTCAGTGAGTTAGCTCATCTCTCCAGCAAGGCAAACTGTCTGGAAAAGAAAATCCCCATCTTGTGAATATATTTGAGAGTTTTGGAATGTCAACTTCTGTCTCCTTTTTCTCTCTGGGAAATTATCGGTTTTCAATGAAAAAAATTTAAGACAATCAAAGATAAATTTGTACCACAGTTCTGGAATAGACACAGGCTTTGTGTTTATGGTATCCAGCAGTGATATAAAGAATCAATGGTTAGTCCTTAAAAGAGATTTCAGATACTATCTCCTCCTCCCCTCCAAATATCTTCATAGCCCAGTGTTTAGATCCTTCATGATTGAGGAGAGTCATGTTCAACTCTCTGCTCCAACATGTATTTAAATTATTTACATAAAATTAAACAGCTCCTGCAGGAAGAATAAAGGAGAGCTATCACAAAAAAACTACTAGTCTTGAAAGTCAAGGCAATCACCTATGTTATGGGAGGCCAACTTCCATGGCCCTTTTCAGTCTGTGTCAGAGCCAATGTTGAACTTGGGACATGCACACATGAAGTAAATGTCCTGTTCACCATATTAGTGACTTTTCTGAAATGTGGTTGTGAGATACTTGCTCCAACAGAGATATTCCAGCATGAACTCAAGCAACCCTTCCTGATTAAACTTGCAAAGAATATGGCCCATTCCCATGAAATACTTCATGTGATGTATGGGCCATTTTCAATCTTCATAAAAAAATTCCTGGATCAGCTTTATCACCACCTCTYTGCACGCTTGTTGTATCCTCAGTAACTGTAGAGCAGCATGTAGCAAAGCTAAAGGGAAACTGCATTTGTCAAGAATTCAAATAGGCTCTATCTAATTTTTTATTCCCACTTTGCTTTTCCTCGTATCCCAGATGAAGCCAAATTCTCATTTGTTCTTCCGCCTTTCATGAAAATAGCTTAGCTCTTAAAACACTAACGTTCTTCAGCTATTCCTTCCTATCCCGGCAGACATACAACAGCAGCCACAAGTAGTCATCAGTATGGATACAAAAGTCAAAGGTTCATCCTCTGTTTTGGAAGAGGCAATTTTGGACTCCTGAGTCCCAGAAAGACTGAAGAAAAATTGTCTGAAATTCACAGCAGACTCTCTGTGCTGTCTTAGGTAACATTTCAATACAAATAATACTGGGATTAAGTAAAAGCTCCGCATGCTATCTTCAGAACAGTGCAGGAAATTTTCAGGGCCCCACATGGGCCAGGGCTGGTGCCGGGGACTGCTGATGGGACCGGGCCGGGGCTGGCCACAAGGGCCTGTCTCCCTGCCCCGAGGGAGCAGGGTCCCAGAGGCAGCCAGAGCCGCCCCAGCCCTGGGGGGCATCAGGCACTGCTGCGGGCCAGGGCTGGGGCCAGGATGGGGATGGGGGGGCCCTGTGGCCATGCAGGGCTGTGGCGGGGCTGGAGTCAGCACCGGCACTGCTGCGGTGTCACACAGCAGCGACTGATGGCCCCAGGCTGGGCTGAGATGGGGCTGGGGCTGGGTAGGGACAGTGAGGGCTGCTGGAGCCCCTGGGGCCCAGACAGAAATATTTCAGATCTGCTTTTCTGTGTTGTGCATACACAAGCATGGTTAATGACCTCACACCTCTCATTGCCTTCATTTCCTGGAGACTTTCATAGAGAATTATGTATGTTTTAAAACCTTAATCATTCTTATGAAACATATCCAGCTTGCCAGGGATCATATTAAGGACTCATATTAAGATAGCCATACACTCACTGAAACAATTATATTGAAAGGCACCACTGGAGGTCAGCCAGTCCAATCTCCTATTCAGAACACGGCCATCTTCAAATTAGGTAAGGCTGCTCTTGACCTTGTCCGGTCAAATTTCAATTATTTCCAAACATGGAGTTTCCTCAGCATCTTTGGGCATCTGTTCCTGTGCCTAAGCCCTCCAGGGTGAAAAATTCCTYCTTATGTCCAGTCAGAATTTCCCTTGCTGCAACTTGTGTTCATTGTCGCTTGTTCTTCCACTGCGCACCTCCAAGAAGAGTCTGGCTCCATCTTTTCTTTAAGTATCCATTAGGTAGTTGAAGACAGCAATTAGACCCACTGACCTTTAGCCTTTTCCAGGCAAAACAGTCATAGTTCTCTCAGCCTCTCCTTGTAAATCATACGCTCGTTTGTCAGCATCTCTCTGGTACTGAGGAACCTGAAACAGGGCAAGGTATTTTAGATTGCAGTCTCACAGGTAAGAGGGGAGTAATCACTTCCCTCAACTTGCTGGCTACAATCTTGCTAATGTAGCTCAATATGTGTTTGGCCTTTATCACTGCAAGGGCACAATGCTGCTTCATGTCCAGTTTATTGTCTCCACCTTTTGTGTGGAACTGCTGCCTGTACCAATACATGAGGTCACTTTGTCACAGGCTTTTTGACTTTGTGCAACTGCATGAGGTTCCTGCCAGCCCATTTCTCTAGCTGTTAGGGTCCCTCTGAAGGAAAGCCCGGCCCTCCAGTGTGTTAACTGCTCACCCAAGTTTGCTGTCATCCATGAATGTGATGAGTGTGCATCTCATCCCATCATCTAGGTTGATGATGAAGATGTTAAAAAACAATATCACCCCCTGTATCAACCCTTGAAGCCTCTTGTAACTGGCTGCCAATTAAACTCCTAAATGCAGACCTCTATACTTTGAGCCAAATCCATCCAATTCACCCATCTCACAGTCCAGCCATCCAGCTCATATCTCCTCCATCTAGCTATAAAGATACTATGACAAACCATACCAAGAAACTAGCTAAAATGAAGATAATCTAGAGCCACTGCTCTCCTCCTACCCACAGAGCCAATCAGCTCATCATAGAAGGCAATCAGGTTGATCAGGCCCAATTTGCCCTTGGTAAATCCACACTGGCTCTTCCCAGTTACATTCCTTCCAACAGACTGAGGTATGGCTGACTAGCCTGCAGTTTTACAGATCATTTTTCTTACCATTTTTGAAGATGGGCATGACATTTCCAGTCATCAGAAACCTGCAATCATCACACCCAAAGATAAAAGAGAGCAACCTTACAGTGACAATGGCCAGATTCCTCAGGACCCTCAGATCCCACCCAAGCCTATGAACTTGTATATGCCCTGCTTGGTTAAGTAGTTCCTAACTTGATCATCCTCTACCATGGGTAGTTCTTCTCTCTCCCAAACTTTGCTACTCAACAAAAGAACCTGATAAGCCTGAGAACAGACCTTGCTAGTAAAGACCAAAGCAAAGAAGGCACTGAACCTTTTTGTGTCCTTTCGCACAAGATTGCCCACCTTGTTAAGCAGGATTTAAGGAGAATCCCCTTGGTGGCCAGCTAGTTCTTGTGGGCTCATTTGTCCTTCAGCCTTTCTTGAGATCTTGCATACTAGTTCCCTGAATAAGCCCCTGAAGTCCAGGGCCTTTAGTCTGCTATTCCCCTTCCTTGATTTCTTCAGGAATTTCTTATGGTCACTGTAGCAAAGACTGCTATCAGCTTTCCCATTCTGTGTGAGTTCTTACTTATTGATGAGTAGCAGGACCTGCAGAGCACCTCATCTAGTCAGTCTGTCCAGCACTTRCATCAAAAAAATTGTTCCCTATGTGCTCCAGAGATCACACTACTTGCTTGTGCCTTGTTATGTTGTCCATCCAGAAGATGTGAGGGTGTTTCAAAAGCCCCTGTGAGAAGCAGAGCCTGTGAGCAGGGGATTTCTTCCAGTTTTTAAGGATGGCTTTGTTCACCTTCTCTTCTTCACTGGGCTGTCTGCAGTAGACTCCTACCACTATGTCTCCCTTGTGGCTTCCCTTCTGATCCCATAAACTCTTGACAGACCTATCACTTTTCCGTAGCAAAGTTCAATACATTTGAGCCGCTCCTGTGTGTAGAGCACAACCATCACAAGACTCTAGTCATGGGGGCCATCCTACAATATCTTGTGTGAAGCACTGATTGAAGGAAGAAGCTTTGATGTGTTGTTGCCACCTGGCAACTGGTTGAATGACCAGGTTTTTCTATGAGTCTCACCTACTTCCTAGCTCTGACCTAGTCTCTGATCAGTCTGCTAACTGGTTTGGTAGAACCATGCAGAGAGGTGGCATTCTTATGCTTCCCCACTACTTATACTGCAGTTACCAACTGCACTTGGATAGGTTACCTTTTAGACAAGCAGCTCCTACAGTAGTTCAGCAAATGGAAGACCTCCTGATGATGGCCAAAACAAATTTCTGCATTCTCTGGCTAGTGAAAATGTTACCTTTCTCTGTCGTTTTAAGGTTGTGAAGTATCATTTTAAGAAAGCATCTTAATCTGCTGTTTGGCAGTGTAAGTTTCACCCATGGACCATCTGCCTCTTGTTTATGCTCTTCTCTCAGGGACATTATCTCACATTCTCACCTCCTATTAAATTTCTGGCTAAAGATGATGCTGAACAGTTGGTCCAAACAGGAGAGTCATCCTGAGGTGAATTAGCAAGAAACAAAAACAATATATCAACAAGTCAAGGACCAGACCTTTTGCTTTTTCATGCACTTCTGAGCCGTTATTGAGACAAGTATTGCCACAAACTCCAGGCATAATGCTTTACATGAGTAATGTCTCACTAATCTGAGTAAGCACCTCATGTCTTTGTCCTAAGCACACTCCTGAGCATCAAAGCTACTATACTCTAATGAGTTTTAAGGACCTGAATACAAACTCTTCCTTCTTCATATCCTATAGATAATAACATTATGTAACATCCACAGAATAAAAAATCTAATTTTATACCTTATTTGATAGTATATCTATACTCCCAATATGCATGTGCATGCATTTGACATTGCAATGTGCATTTGACAGCTTTCAGGTGCCTGGCTCAGTACAAATACAAATGCATAAAAAACATGGTATAGAAAGAGAGGCCAGGGGAAAGTATTTGTTCATAATTACTTTGGAACACGTCATAAATACATATGCATCGTAATAAAAAATGTTCAGAAATTCCCAATGAGATAATATTATCTAGTGGAATATATAGAAGAATAGGAGCCTAGAATTTAAATTTCGTCCCAGCTCTGACACTGCTCTGACAAATGACTTTACCTGCATGCACAGCAGGTTTTTCCCCTATAAAACTGGGAATAAACTTGGCAACAAATAGGCTCTCGGAGACCGAGTTTCTTTGTAGGGCTCAAAGCTGACATGAGTACCAGGATATAAAACGGATACTTGCCATAGTTTACTAAATTAAATAGCTATTGCCACCTAGTGGCTATATTGCAATATATTATATTAAACTGGTGATTTCAAGCTTACAAAATCAACCACCTATCTTTTTTCAATATGAAGCTTATTTAGACAAATAATAGGATAATTGATAGCTTCTATCTGCTTCAGTGAGGAAATGATACTTAACAGTGTTTTCTCTTTTTACAAGATACCTCAGGAAAAGTTTTGTACATTTAGAGAATTCACCTTCATTCAAGCATGAATAAAAGCAACAGTTATAGTCCCTCTTTAAATTCGTGGCTGCATGGGGATGCTCAAACATTTAAGTAAAAGGAATTCAGAGTCTCCCAAGAGCACCAATACTTTGAAAGCAGCTAGAGCAGCTCAAAACTTTATCTCCCACCTTTCTCCAGCTGATTGTTGCCATATCGTCTAATGGATGCTATTCCCCTAGTTCAGCCAGTAAAATACTTTTTCAAGGCTTCGATGCAAATTAGATGGCTTAACTAAAAAAAAGAAAAAAGAAAAGAAAAAAGAAAGAAGTGGTTTGCCTAACTTTGTACTGAAATAGATTAGAGAGTGCTCACATAACCTGCAACAGCTGTTTTGGGAAAGGCAATAACCTCTGACTGATGAATGATGATGAGCAGTTGGAGAAAGTAATGTCTTAGTTCAGTCCAGCCAGAATCACAAGAGGATGTCTGCACACATCCTAGATTAGAGCCTGGTCATAGTCTTGTGGATGTTCTCGTTCAGATGTGAAGGAATTTTACCGTTTGACTTAACTGAAATCACTCTACTCCAGAATGAAATTATCCACAGGGGAGTTTAAGATATGGTAATTTAGGTGCATTGACTTTATCTGTTTAGCTAATTTCCTTACATTTCTTGATTGTCCCTGTGCAGACCAGCCCTCTAAGGTTCACATATGGATATGTCTTCAGATTTCATTAGTGTCRAGCACAATGCAGTAAAGAAAAACTACACATTCAGCAGAAACTCCTATTAGACAATTACATAAATGCTCTGTAAAAATTTGCAGCAGCAGTCAGCATTTCAAGTGGGACAAATACCAACAAGCAGTCTCAAACATATAGCTACATATCCAATTTCATAAAATGAAGACTGTGCTATCCTTTCCCCTGATTGCTGGGACCGGCTTTGAGAATTTCTATTGAAAATAAAAATTGCAGTCTTATGTTAGGAGAGATCCAAAGACATTCTACAGAGAATACTTGGGGAACACACTCTACAGTTGATATTAGTTTATTTTAGAAAGCATCTGTAAAAYATTCTATAAAGTATTAGCTGTCATGGCTCCTTAAACAATATTAGGTATTAGACCATCGCATGTGAGAAACCACAGCATACTGAGGTATTGTGTAGCCTCGCACTTTGTCTTTCCATCGAGTTCAGTTTAGGTTCAGGAATGACTTAGGCTATAGCTCTGCAATAGCATTTAGCTTGGCAAGCAAAGATGCAGCAGCATCCAAAACAGTTCTTTTATGATGCCAAAATAACTATTATTTTTTAGCCTGGGGGACTATACTGCAGGTTCATTTTAATCTGTCTATGCTGTACTTTTGTTTTAATCTATTCCTGTGCTTTCCTCCCCTTAGGTAACTTTTCTGAGAGCTATGGAGGTTACAAGCCATGGGTGAGTAAAATTGAAGGGTTTTGGTGGCTGGAAAGAAGATTAACACAATGCACAGCATAGCAAAACATRGTATCTAAAGTATGATGTGGACAAGGTGTTATCTTATGTTTAGTTGCATCCACCCTCCAAAGAGAGACAGTGAGGGGGACAACCATTGTTTGCCTGAATCTCAGTGAAAACAGATCTGTGAGCAACCATGGGATGGCAGTCTTGATTCACCCAAGTATACCTTAACCACCATGGTAGAGAAAGACTTGCATAGTCACAAAACGAGCACATCCAATCAGTTGTTCTTTATCCAGATCTCTAGCAAGTTAATTACGTACTTCTCTCACAGCTAAGCTTGGGCTCAGTAATGCCTTTCAGACTAAGAAGTCTAATGTTTATTCACCATGCAATAGGAAAGTTCCTTTCAAGAAAATTTTATTAAAGATTTCAAATGCATGTTAAACACATGAACATTCAAGGAGAAATTAATAATAAGTGGTTCAATGTGCATACAGTGGTATGAACAATGAAGGCATTTAAAAAAAAGTAATTAAATTTATATTCAGATGCTCTATATTCTTTATATTCTAATTTGTATATTATTTTCTATTTTACATTCATTAAGTTCTTTCTCAGGCATCAGATTAAACTTCAGGGTAGCTACTTTAGAACAGTTACAATCATATGTATTTTATCAGGTAAAGAAACTGAACTGTAATATTCGAGATGGGAGAGGAATAAAGGAAGAGAATGCTTTTTTTAAATTCAAAATCTTGTCACACCACCRTGGTAATAGGCCTGTAGTTTCCAGCTCACAAATCTAACTCTGATGAGTTTAATAAAGCCAACTGTCCTCAGGCACGTCACAGACAACCTGACATCTGTACACGAAAAGAGGAGGTCAGGCAAACATGAATCACAGCAGCGAAACCGCAAACAAATAACGAACCAACAAAGCACCTTAAAATATTCCATAAAACATGCCTCATGATATGCTTCCAACTTATTGACTTGCAGGAGCTTATCACAGACTTGCTTGATTACTTACAAGTCCCTATCTGCTAGGTGATATGAAAGTCTGCACAGACACACATAAAATCAGCTAAAGTTCTAACAAATTTAAAGTCCAAAAACTTCAGTTATTCTATACCCTTTTAGTCATGTGGAATTTCCCCCAGCATTCTCTAAGATTAAAGCAAGTTAAAACAACCACTTTTATTAAATTCAGAGACTGTACTCAGCCTCAAAATTTCCTCAGAGGGAACTTCCAACTGATAGCTCAAGTATAAAAGCCCAGAGAGTAGCAGAAAGTGTTTCTGGGAGAGCTGTTGGGTGCTGCAGGTGCTGAATTCAGATTTTCAGAAGAATTGCACCTTTGAGAAATATTCCTACAGTGTGGATGTAGCTAATCCTATCAGTGGACTGGCTTTATTTGTAGTGCCCTATAGTTAGAGAGTATGCTGAAAGCAGCAGGAAGACTGTATTTCCCAGTCACTTCCTGGGTGTTTGATTTTATACAGTTCACAATTTGTCTAATAAGCATTAATTTTTTTGCCTTTTCTACAGAGGCAAGTTAAAATACCGTTAAACAAGTATGTGAAGTTACAGCATGTTATCTACTATACGCTGGGAGCAGCTCTTGGTATTTTCTAAGGTATGTTGTCTAATATAGTGGTCTGCAAGTGTTCAAGCTGAGAAATAATGTAGAGTCTCTGGACAGCTTTTAAGTGCACAGCATAATTTACTATGCACTGACTTCTCTATGTTGGCAAGCTTCATAGCTTGAGCAAGAAAAACAGAGGAGTTTATCTAATTGAAAAGCAAGCTTTTCTCTAAAGCCTTTACTCCAAGAAGCTGAAGCTAGCAGACAAAATATGTTTCTTTTTTAAACTGCAGCAGTGAAGGGTCAGGGGCTGAACCCTTGTGGGAAAACCCACTCAAATGGCTTCTTTATAAAAACAAGAGAACTCATAAGCGTATACTATGGAGGGGTCAGAGCACTGAACAGAGTGCTGGACCTTCATCTGTACTGAGGCCTCATTGTGCTGGGAGTTGTACTAACAAACTGACATTGTTCCTGTTGCAAATACCATAAGTGTGTCGAATATACAGTGTGGATTCCTGGCTGCATGGAAATGAAAGATTATTTTTAGTGTGGCTTGCTTTGCCACATACTACATGTATCCTGTATCTATAAAAATACAATAGTCACAAATGCACTTTGCTAAAACCCTGGTCTCATTGCTATTAAATAGAGAAGTCACTATGATGGGGGGGCGGGGAGCTCTTTCTGTATTTCATTGTCACCAGAAATACCTGCCTGCCTCCAACTGAACCTATCGTCCAACTTAGAGACTGCGTTTCACCGGATGGCTCACAAATTACGAAAGAGAATGTGTGCATCACACTAAATATACTTCTCTTGCCTGTGTTCAAAACATGTAGACATGTAGAAAGTGTATATATCTGTTAGACCTAATAGTAGGAACAGCATGTGAGACTCATATTCTTCACTTCCTTAATTATAAAATATTGAATCAGGAACAGAGGACAGTATGTATTTTATAGTGCTGTTTAAGTTGCTAGGCTGCTTGTAGAAAGTGTCTCCTTGCATTTACAGTGTTGTTCTTATTTAGTATGTGAAGATTCTTGCTGTTAGCTGTTTCCAAAATCTATAGAAACACATGAAAATACTCTATTGCACTTCTGAGCAAACAGATGACCTTCAAAAATCATCCTTCTCATTTAAGGTAATCAGCTATGCCTCAGAGGTACACTTCAGCAACCCAGGTGTTATTACTGTAGTCTAAAAACAAGCAAGACACAAAATTAAAAACTGTGAATTATGACTACTGCTTTTCCAGCTACAGTTATTTTTAACTTTATCATTAGCACTTTATCAAATGCTATGGAGATTGAGCCAGAGGAGGTATTCATTTTGGCATGTATTTTTTAGATGTTTCCTGATGATGAGCACCTAAGCATGACAGAGACCCCTGCTAGAGCCATCAGTCATTATTGTATAGATCTCATTTTCTAATGTTCTTAGAAAGCAAATGTGTTTGCTTCATAAGAGCAGAGCTCAGCGCTTCAGTTCCTGTTATTCCATTGCTAATGCTTAAGAAATCTTCTCTGGAAATAAGCAAACGAGTAGCTGCCAAAGTATTTGTTGGACTCGCCAGCCCTCTGCAAAGCTTTAAAGTGAAGGACAAAGACTGTGGCCATAAATACCTGTTCCTACAGCTAAGCAAAGAGCTAACYCCTGAACAACAGCTATCTATTACATTCAGGTCTTTACAAAGGCTTTTGTGACCAAAAGCTCTTCAAACCTTTCCAATTATACCGAATAGTCTAAAAAAGCCCGTGATCTCTACCTACCAACATTATCCTACATATTTCCCCAGAACATCATGCTACAGCAAAGTACCACTACTGACTATTTAATCTGGCATCTGTCAACCATTATAATCAAACAGGTCAGGGAATCATGTGATGAACCATCAAGGCTAATGCACATGCTGAATATATTAGATGTTGCAGCAACTTTTTATGCAGAAACAAAAAAGACATTACAGTTGTCTTCTGTGGCAGTGCTCAGCACAACTACTAAATCACCACTCTGACCCATAGCTTTTCCCCAGTTTCCTATTGCCTTTTTTCTTAATTTATTTTTAATGTGACAACTTGCTGGCTGCTGCCCAGACTTTCAGAGATCAGTGCCATAAGCAAATGCAAGAAGATTCCCTGATCTAATTTCCTGAAGCTATCTAAAATACAAGTGATCACTGACAAGAAAATTAACGGCTCCTTCCTTATCAAGGAAATGGAAGAGAAGGGAAGGGAACAAAAGAGAAAGTTACAGCTTATGTGTCGCAGAGAAAGCTGTCTTAAGTTCGGCACTAAGCAACACCAGCGCGAGGCAGAGAAATACACAGTCGTGCTCCACGGCACCTCCTGTGTGCATGGGGAAGGGGGAGGAGCTCTGGCAATATTCAGAAAGGCTCCCCACAGCCAGGTTAGCCTCCCTTGTTTCCAGTTACGGCAGAGGTTTTCAACATGTGGTCTGTGGAGCACTGATGCTCTGTGAATCACTTCCAACGGGTCTGCAAAGGTAGTTGAGGAAAATGAGTCTAGTGGCGGGAGGCTGAGGCTTATACAGCATTTGGGCTTCCACTGGGAAACAAACAGGCTCTGCCAGTTGACACAAGACTGCAAGGCAGTGCCCTTGCTTGGGCAGCAGCTCCTACAAGACACCTGGACACTTAGAGTTAAGCTACTGCTTAAGAGGAATCTGACTCTCTCCCTTGACTGTAGACAGAGCCTAAAGGGACCATCCTCCCTGGACTAAACCTGATATTTGTAAAGATCCATTATGAGACTTATATTTAAGTTTTTCCTTATGTTAACAGGCCTTGTAGAGGGAATATTAGTAAGCAGATCAGTGAGTGTAATAATATAGATCTGTAATTGTTCAGCCCACTCTGCTATACTGCTTCTCTACATTATTTCCCGTGATTCCCCCAATTAGCAGTGCTTCTTAATTTTCCCCAGTTGCTGTTGTGGAAGATAACTGTATCCGAAGAAGACTGTTTTACTAACTGGGGGCAGATTGTTCTTCCAAATTTATGTCATCACAGCCTATTGTTATGAAAATATGTCATAATATATGATAGGAAGATCTCACAGATTCTTCAATAAGGCTTTAATCCACAATCAAGCAGGAAGAGAAGATATTTCAGTGATTTATTGCAGTGTAAACAGATGATGGAAAAAAGTACATGGGAGTATGTTTCGTGACTGTAGAAAAGCAGAATATAACATCTCTATGACTAATCACAAAGGATCACAGTTTAGTACTGCTACTAATGAAAAAAATTCTTGAATGTAGCCATGTAATGAAATCTAAATCAGGATTTGGACACTATTAACTTAATGCAGAATACAAATATGGCAAGCCTTACAAAGACAAGCAACTTTCTATGTACCTTGTGGCATTAGCAAACACACAGACAGAAGCCTGTGTTTTATGGAGAATTAGTCTCTTATCATTTCATACCCTAACTTGCCCTATACTTACCTCTGCAGCCTATAGCTTCACCTACCTACACAGTTGTACTAGTACAACAAAAAGTTACAATTTTATAACTGCTGACTTAAACTGATGCAACAGACTGGGCTGATTAATGAACTCACAATACACATGCAGACTTAAAATACTGCTTAAAAAATGCTTCTACATAAGGAAAAAAAAACTAGGAAAACCTGGATGTATGATAACCCTATTCATATATCAATTTCAGTTTGCCATATCAGATTATCTTGCACCTGGATGTTTGATGTTCTCAAGGATGATTTAAATTAATAGTGCAGCTTCTGCATTAACACAAACCCTCACATTCCCTCCAACTCTTCAGTTCAAAGATCATATCTTTGATTTCTGTAAAGTGTCTGAAAGAAACTTCTGAAAAAAACTGAAATATATGAACATTATCTTCACAAACAATCATGTTGTATATGAAGTGAACTGCCATTAAGTATATGAGGAAAAATTCTGTATATTTAACCACAGGATAATAAAAGTAAATACAAATATACTAATTCCTTTTTTCAACATGAATTCAACTGATGCAATTAAGATGCATTTCAACTAAGCTGACGTCATGTTCATTTCACAGAAAAATGGTTTCAGTGTAAGAAAGGGAAAAACTATTCCCACCCATTRTATTAAAAACCTGACTCAAAATTCCATTAATCTATGATGAACATTTTCAGTTGTGGTAAAAAAATCTTTGTTCCAATCTGAAAATTCTAATTACCTCTCTTTTTTAAAAACTCTGTCTTAATGTGCCTAAATCATTTTGCCTCTGAAGACTAAAAAAAAATTTCTGATCACACTAAATATGAATTGTTCTTCTACGTTTGCCATGTTTTAGAGTCCTGAAAATTTAATCCTCACTTTAAAAGACCCAATCTGCCCCCAAAATCTTTTCTCAGAGGCCAAAAAACTGTTTAAGAATTCATGAAGCATGATATGAATGATAGTATATTTAACACATTTAAAATTTTATCAGATGGCCATAGCAGAAGCCATCAAAAGCAGAGTAGAACAGGCTAAATATAGTGGTATGTAACAAAGCACTTTCTAATCAGGGACTAATTGGGATTTGTAGAAAACCTGTAACAGCCTGCTTTAAAACAGATGAATCATACTAGCACTCCAGATTCCAGTGTCCAAACAAGTTGATCCAAAGCCCACTATATCCCCACGCTGTTATTCTGCAGTATTTACAGCAACRAATTCTCACCAGCACATTCAGAAATTGAGATGCTGGACCTTTTCAAGGAAACATAAATACTGCTGATGATCCTCCTCAAGCAGAGAATCCAAGCAGAGGAGTACCAGCTCCCTCATGATACTTGAAAATGCAACGGGCATTTATGGTAAGGGAGTTTCTTGAATAAACAAGGAAAACACAGACRTGTGAAACAGGATATTGGTATACCAGCAGGAATGTTTTTTGCTTTTTCTTAAGTTATCTTCCTTAGGTAAGTTTGTTAGAAAGATTAAGCAAAGTGAGATCTAAGTTTACATGAATATAAATATATACGTTATATAATGCATCTAAAATAAC
The DNA here is from genome assembly GCF_003343035.1 of Apteryx rowi. Taxonomy (NCBI): domain Eukaryota; kingdom Metazoa; phylum Chordata; class Aves; order Apterygiformes; family Apterygidae; genus Apteryx; species Apteryx rowi. The sequence continues at coordinate 991,019 of NW_020448263.1, forward strand.
ATTTTAGATTATTATTTTATGGAAAATACTTAGTTAAGGACATCCTCCTTAAGAATATGATCTATAAAAATATTTTAAAGTGTACTCAGGCAGTGAATAGGAGCAAAAAGTGTGGAGTGAGGGGGAAGAATTTTGCTATGCTGAGTTAAAAATGTCTCATGGGTACTTGAATTGATTAATGCAGCTTTTGGTGAAACCAAGCGCAGAAAATAAACAGAAACCACTCAATCACTCCTGCAAACCTCCCTTTTTCCTGTTTTTGGTGTTTGTTTAATTTAAGTGAAATTTACTTCTTTAGAAAAGGCCACGGAAAGAATATAAAAGTCATGAGCATCTTGATAGATGACCCACACTACTCAGGGACTCCACTCTGTGACCACCTCACAGGACAAGGGCTGTAGGCTCCAGTCAAGTCACATGAGAAGTCATCATGCATTCACATGATACCCCAAAAYCTGCACTGAAGCTGAATTTCTTTCATCCCACAGCTCTGGGTGTAGTCCAATGCCAGGCTCAGCTGGCTGTGAATTGAGAAACTTTGTAAGAATSTAGGCTGAACTCAAGGGGATTTTGGTGTTTTTTCTCTCCACCTCTCCTCCTTGGGATAACTTTTGCAGGAGACATCGATGAATTCCAGAATCTGAGGCACCAGTAGTCTCCTAGCCAGAACTGTATTAATCTGGGAGAAAAATGAAAGAGGTTTCCCACAGCCACAGCATGATGCTCTTCCTGCAGTTACCTACAACTCAAACAACTGCTCCCACTAACATCTTGTCACATAACAAGACCCCTGCTCACCCACTGAATGACATATACCTGCAGTATAGGCAAAGGGCAAACAAGTAGTCTGTGCTACTCCTGCCTGCGAGCAGGGAACGTGGGGAGCAGAGATGCAGAGCACATGACCCCTGGCAGGGGAAATATGGTGAACTCCGAAATGGAGGAAGAGAACAGAGCCTCTTGCATGACTTTCCACTCTTAAGAGAAGAGGAAAAAGGGGATGGTGGGGAAGATCAGAGAAACCAGAATGAAGGAGGTAGGGGCACAGAGAGGTCCATCCCACAGATATAGGATGTTGGTGCCAAGGAGCTTGTGTGGTGTCATGGTGGAGGTATGCACAGAGCTGGCCCTTAGTGACCAAGAAGTGCCTGATTTTCTTTGTGTGAATACATTTTGTTTGATGTCAGAGGTACAGGAAAGCTGTAGCTGAACTTACGTTGCCATGGAAGCACAGGAAAATATAGAGCAGAGGACCCCTCCTATATGAGATTGGTCATTCTTCATTCCAAGGTGTTGATCAACAGAACAACATCTTGAGAGATATATACAGACMTATATAATATCTATATATACATGTATATATACACATCTATTTATATATAGCAGTGCAGCTGTTAGCCTTATATTTCAGAAGTGTTCAGAACTAGATGACCTCCTGAAGTCCTTTACAGCCCTCATAGAAAAGAGTTGGTGTTGGAGAACTTGTGCTTTTTGATCCCATCTTTTAACTGTCATCTGGGAATTTATTTATCCACTTACTGTACCTACTCCAAGCAATTGTGGGCTATTGAATTGAATGGACTGAGAGAGCTCCCGAGAGCTCTCTCTTTTGTAAAGTCATATACAGAGCTCTTCACTGGAGGAAAGTTACATTTTAAGGGAGATAGGAAGGGGTTAATGGCTTTGTTCCATCGTATATAATGGGGCCACAGAGAGCTGAGATATAATGAAACTCTGTTAATAGTGAAGCAGAGTGAAGGCTTGGAATTGTTTCAGCATGCTGCAGTGTGAGGAGTGCAATTTTTGTTACAGAGAAATCTAACAYTGCAAGTTTGTTCTGTGTTTTGGGGGCTGGGGAGAGGGAAAGAAAAGCTGAGAACTCCTTACTCTGCTTGTTTAATCAACATTTCTAGGTAGTTTAAGGTCTATCAGTCCATTTTCCTTTTCACTGAAGGGTTTTTTTCAGTCTTGCCCTTCCTGCAACCTTTAGGCACATGTTTGTGAATGTTACAGAGATTAATGACAAGAATATCAAAGAGTGTTACTAGTAGCTGGAGCCCAGAGAATATTATGAAGTGTTTTGCTCTTTCACCCTGCCTAATTAGAGAGATCCCAAGCTACCTCCTATTAATTAAAGAGTAAAACTATCATTGATTTCAATGGGAGCAGGCTCAGAATTAACAGTTGAATAGTGGAGTTCAAAATTAAACTTTTATGTATGCTCTTGAATATATGGAAATTTGCCATCATGCTAGCACTTCAGTACTTTACAGGTAACATAATGGCAGCATGTATGCGCAAGACAGGTGTTTATAAATGAGCTGTTTGCTATCCTATGGGCATGCTTTAATCTTCCTTTCTTGACAACCCCATCCTTTCATATATTTCCCTGTCTTCTTCCAGATTTTCCTTGCAACTTGTTCTGCTGTTAAAACAGATTGAAGGAAGGTCGAAGACAGAAGGGGGAACAGGCTTTATGCTATCTGTTTCATATTAATTTCACTTTCATATTATTAGCAATGTAATAGGCCACAAATATATCCCCTAAATAGCAAGGGCCCTGAATTTGAGAAAGAGGGGAATCTGAAGAGAGAAACAAGATTTTAAAATCCTGTGTTCTAACTCCTCTTAGACTAGAGGTCTGCAATAAATTCTTAAGATAAATTCTTTTTGACACTGAGGAACAACCAAAACTGAAGAAAGAAATAAATTAAACAAGCAGTAGAATGTGAGTATTCTCTCACAAAGCCTTAACACAAATGGATACAGGAGAAATTAAACTGACAAAACATAAGAGGCTTTTCTTTGGGGCCCTGAGGGGGTCTAATTAACTGATTTCTAGAAATGGGATAGAAGCATCACACTGATTTTGCTGTCAGATATTTGGCTAGAAATCAAATGTTTCAAAAGACATTAATGGGGAAAAATGTGATATCTGGTGATGAAGCAGACAGGCTCATATAAACTGTGAGCCCCTTAACTTAAGAATTCCTGGGGACATAGCAAGAGTAGCAAATGATGGACTGCAGAACAGAATCTGAAGTAAGTACTGATGAATCATACCAAAAATAGAAAGGAAATTGCTGTTCTGCTGATAATCTATGTAGTAAGTGCTACTACCAGTCTAAATAATGAGCAATAATGCTCACAAAATATAGTTACTGGGGTTGCTCTGGCCTGCTGTGACTGCCATAGTATTCAGACCTTCAGAACATCAGCATTCCATGTAGGCACTCTACTCAGTCATTTCTATTTATTACTTTTTTTGCCAAGGTCATAGAAGCATTTCTGATGAAGGCGCAATATTGCAGATGATGTTACAACTGATAGAGCAGGCCAAATGCATCAGTTTGTTCATCTGATATTATTTACTGACTGACTTAAGCTTTTTTCAAAGTTGAATTTAGCTCAGCATTAATTTCTGTGATGCTTTACTTTTTGTTAGCAGCACTGTCAGAGCCACCCCTTACAGACAGAAAAAGCCCATCATTTTAAGAAACTTGCCATAGGTAAGTTAGAAAAYTTAAATGAAACTATCATCAAAGTCAGCCTTTTCTAAAAACACATCAGAAAGGGGAGAAGGTTGTCAATGATACTATATGCATTTTCCCTGAGACCATAAGACCATATTTCGAAAGAAATTATATTTATAAATACAAACTACAATACTATACATTTTAGACCTGATCAAATACAGCCCCTTTCCAAACATATACAGGATGTAAATRTACATGTGTGTGTGTGTGTGTATACACACACACACACGTATATATATACACATATATACATGTACGTATACATATACATACATACACACACACACACACACACGTAGATATGTCTTAATTGTCTAACAAAAGTAGGTTTAAGGGCAGAAATTCCAAAACCAAGGTATTTCAGATCTATGACAGAGATACTGTGGTTTGCAGCAATACTGCACAAAGATGCATGGAATCTCACTTTTCCAATTAAAAAACAAAACAAACCTAGAATTTAAATTAGAGCTATAAACAAGAAACTATTTTGTTAATTATAATTTTCTTGAATGATAGCCAGTTTGCCTTTAGATAATCATTTTCAGCCATTCCCACACTACTTGTTTTTACCCACTTCCTGGATGTTTTTGCTCCCTCAGAGCATACAATGGATTGGTCACATAGGACAACTGCAGAAACAGAAAACCCCAACAGCAAATAATTTTCTGAAAGAATTAAGATTTTATTTATTGGTATAAGATCTACTTCATCTGGTTCCCTGCTCCCTTGACTCTCACCTGCAATTTGTCTTTCCCATGCAGATGTCTTCACTCCTTCAAATGTGCTAAATGCCAGCTCATCCATTTCTATAGCCATATTCTAACTAAGGTGGCAGATACCTCTGGCAGAGAAACAAGAATAATAACTAACTTTTACTAACATTTTCTTTTCAAATCCATGACAGGCCATGCTTACAAGAACAAATGGATATCTCGGGTTTCAATAGATATAACTCCAGTTTTAACATATAATTTTCAAATAGCCCTATTATTTCTGTAATGTGTGTCACAGCTGTTAGGATTCCAGCTCTCTCTCTTTCTACTTATAATTAAATTCTTATGCTGTTTAAAATTTTTAGCCCTTAGAGCAGCAGAATACAGAAATTATGAAAATTTGAGACTTTGAGACTTACGAAGTCACAAGGATTTACAAAGCAAAAGTTAGAATGTACTCAAGGACAAAAAACTTAATGTGCATCAGTTTGCTTTTTGCATCTCACTCAGCAGCTATCTCTATATAGTAATATAATCACTTTAAGAAAGGAAAGAAATACTTTCAGATAAAATCACTATGAGTGTAGTTCCTGTTTTAGGAAAACAAGGTAACGAATAAAAAATAAGTATTGCTACTGGTCTCTTTAAAAGGTGGGGGGGGGGAAGGAAAACCTAACTTAATCTTCACTCCTATAACATTTCCTAGTAAATATTCCACAGCACTACTTCTGGGATAAGACAATGTGTAAATTACTTTCAAAGACACAGGCCAGATGCTCAGCAAGAATATATCAGTACGGCCCATTTGACCTCAGCTGAGTGTTGTGAATGTGTAATTTCTCTCAGGCTGATTCTCTGACACACCTGCACCATTTTTGGCTACATACAAGCTGAGGAAACAGCCTTGAGTAGGGCTGATCATATTTTTAAGTTGAAAGATTTAAAATATTAATCAGGTCCAATACTGAGTAAAGTTGTATGAGTTACCTTCTCTCTCATATTCTACGCAGGAGCCAGGCTCCCGGTGCCTTGCACAGAGTTACACCATGTCTTTCAGCAGACTAGAAACCAAAGACAACTCCTTGCCATTGACTACCTTAAACAATGGTCAGTTCTTTGTTTCCAAAGCAATAAAATTGCAGTGTCAAAAGCACTTAGCCTTGAGCATTCCTGGACGCACTCCTCTGCACCTGGAGCTGGAGGGATCTTCACCATTACAAAATACGTTCTTTCCAGGCTTTAAATTTCAGGAAGATGTAAATAGTGATAAAAGATATGAATATGTCTGTAAGCAACTGACAACTACTAAACTTACAGCTGCAAGAGATGTGCATATATATACAGATACAGAGTTGAAATGTATGCCATATATTTCCATATGTGAAATATTTAGCAGTCCATTCTCAGCCCTCTCAGGAATCCAGCCCTGGCTAGGCAACAGTGTAAAAGAAAGAAGAGGACATTCAAAGGTTGCTGTAGGAAAATTAAATTACTTGACCTTTTTCCATTTTAACTAGCAATGATCTTTCTAGTTATGGGCAGAATTGTAAGGTCAAATTTCAGATTTAGCTTCTCCGCTTTATGCCAGCAAGTTCTTCTCTGGATGCTAACAATAAAGTGTCATTGCTCACAGAGCATTGGTATCCCTACCTCAGAACATAACTCTGAACGGATGGGCCTCCAAGGTAACTTGCAGAAATAACTGGGGAAGCAGGTGGTTTGTGTGGCACAGAGGTCAGTATTTGGTCATTCCCAAATCACGACTTCTCCGTCTGCAAGTTCCATGACCTGCTAGCCACTTTCTGCAGCGCCAAAAGCCAAGGGACAGCAGTGTGGAACAGGCTGGGAGAAAACACTCACTGCAATAAAGATGTGTTCTTGCAGCTTCCAACTCAGACCATGAACAGCAGAGCTTTATTCTTGTTGTAAGCTTAATCCAAAATCAACTGAATTTACATAGGAGTCATTCTGCTAACTTTAATGAGCTTTGGGTTAAGGCCAATCCTTTAAAAAGTATATAATCCAGTTCTCCAGCCCGGTCTGATGACAATCAGCTGATCCAAGGTACAAGAAATGCAAAATATCCAATTTTGTGTGTTTGTACAGAACTGAGTCCCAATTTTGGCAGTCTGCAGGCACCACCATAATGAATAAGATTAACAATAATAATAAAACCCCACTCATTGCAATTATTTTGTGCTGTTACTTAAAACTGACTTATTATTAGAATGCTTAGTACAATTGCTTTCCATAAATACATCGACTTTCCTAGTTCAGACTTTAAAAGAAAGCTCTAAAAATGGAGATTTATGATAGAAACATTAATAAGCCATTAAACTAGCCTTATGACTAGAACTACTGTAATAATTCTGTTTCCTTATAGTTTCACAGTAAGAGGATATATGTTGTAAAATGCAGTTCTTTCTAACAGCTAGTAGTAACTATAGCTGTTAAACAGAAAGATGATTCAGGCTTGCCAAGACAACTAAAGTGTGCTATCTGAAATCACTGTTGCTCTTAGACTGGAAACTGGCCCAGAAACATATATTTCCTGAGAATACTCACAGGCACGCTACCTCAGCAAGTTCCTGGGGGAAGGGAAGGGGAGGGGAGGGGAGGGGAGGGGAGGAAGGAGAGGAGAAGGATGAAAGTATTCCAATTTCAGAGGTGTACAGATGTTTCCTAATATTCCACACCAGTGAGGGAGCCTCAAAGCTAAGACTTATTCTTCAGACCAGTAATTCAAAAATATTACCTGTTTTTTATAAACTGGTCAAAAGATTTGATTGAAACTTTCTTTGCTAAAAATGTTATGCTGTATCAAAGACATTTCATTGATTCATGCTGGTTTTGCATAATGTGGGGGCCTTCCAAAAATTAGACTAGGAATGAAGGATTTAGGAGAGGGTTCCCGCCTCTTGATTTCAATCTTGTCAGAGAGCTGAAATATCAGGTATTTGAATAACTCCTTATGAGGTTTTCCCCTACTTTTGCTTTGGGCAAAAAGCTCCTAACGGGCAGCCTCTCTTATCATATTTTAGTAAGGTATTTTCCATTCCTGAACATTTTAGTACGATTTTATTTTTAAAATGAAATTACCTACATTTTTCCAATATAGGAGGGAGTTCTTGGAAACTGTCAGTATGTTTTGAAACTGTTCATGTTTTTATATACATAGTAGAGAAAACAAGGCATGAAGATTTAAACCTTAACATGTATTGAAAAATTAACTGATGATTCCTATAGGTATAAATACATATTGGACAAAAACATTGTCAGCTGGTGCCACATTGCGGTGAGAATGGCCTGGATCACAGTAAAAACTAGGATCCCAGTTTGGGGGAATAACAACACTTGCCCCTATCTTTGCTTAGCCTTGCAGTCACTCATCTAGGCCCTTCATTGCACTGCCTCCACACTCTGACGTGATGATTTTGGTAGCCTACTCTCGCAGCCTAGCTCTCAGTATAGAAAAATCTGTARCTAAAGTAATAGGTGCAAGACAGAAAGACAAAGAACATGATGCATATCTCCCTGATGCAATTCACAGATGAAGCATGCTAGCAAGTACAGTGCTGGCAATACATTATCTGTGCTTTATGGGTATTTTTCCTGGCAATACAGGGCTACTGTAGCCGGACTGTCCTTTTCCTACAAACACTAAACATCATATTTACTTCACTAAAAATGCTGAGCATGACTGATATCTTCTCTAAGCATTTGATTTGAAATGTGAGGACATGTGTTTTGGATAAAATTTTGCATTTTCAGTAAATATCTGTCTTTTATATGTTGTAGTTAGAATTATTTGTCACTAGAAAATTCACCTGACAATTTCCCACATGCCCAAGAGCATCTTTTAGGCAAGAACTGCTAGGCAAATATTCAAGGCCTTAAAGGTTTTCCCAGGTAGAAACTGAGACTGACAAGAGGCAGATGTTCCTTCCATGCAATGTTGTAGAAGTATTTGCAAATAATTTCAAAGTCTTTCCACAAACTCATCAGAAATCAAGCTTTTCTATGGTTACAAGCACCTTTTCCTGACAGGATTTTGCCCAAAAGCTCTTTCTAGCTTTTATCAAGGTCATAAACATTACCATTTTCCAGATTGTGCTTTGAGCCTTTTTGGTCTTTCTTTTACATCTTGTTTTATTTTTCTGCTCCCCTTTCACAAGCTTTTACTTACACGTTAGCCTTGACTGACTTGTCCCTTATTGTGCTATAATGACACATATGTGTTTGCTCTGGGGAATGATACTATTTCAGGTGTCTTATAAAGGAGCTTAACATTTTCCTGCACTTAGCCTAAGAGAAGAGCTGCAGTTGCATACAACCTTTAATAAAATGTTATTACTATAGAAGTAATAAACTGAAGACATACAACTGCAGGTCATTTAGAGGTTCTTTGTACATCTTGGTTCCTAAAAATCTATTTGTCATTGCAGTTTCATGAAATTTAGTGCCTAGCAGCCAACACTAAAGAATAATGGACTCTGTACAGACAAGAGAGTTTCTTTTCCAGAGAACACTTCACAAATATTCTCAGTTACGAAATGGTCTGAAGCCTTCTTTTTATCTATTTTTGCACATAAAGTTACAGTGTCAAAGCACTTTTCAGCAATGTATGAATTACATATAAAGGCTTGATAGAAATATTAACATTCCTTAGCTAAGCTGTGAAAAGTGAGGAGATATTAAAACTAAAAATTGTTCCTGAAGTCATCAGACTGCACTGCAATTACAAGACCTGCATTTCTCTGATTACRTGATCACATAACGTTACAACCTAAATAACTGTTTTTACTTTTCCACAGCCTAGCTTAAACTCAGCAGAGCTTAAACTATTTAGTGGTTCCCTAATGAAAGTACAGATTTACCCTGAGTCTGCTGGATTTTACCAGAGCAGATATATGTGGAAATATGCTGGAAATATGCTGGAAGCCTCCAGACAATTATCCAGGTGATTATCTGATCATTCAGCAGTTACCTCAGTCGAAAACCTTCTCTATACTTGGGTAATAGGTATTCAGGAGATCCCTTTCTGGCAGGCTCCTCGTTGCAGTACATGCAGATTCTAATATCTTAAAACAGTGCATCTTTACTTATAATCTTTACTGAATAGTGGACATGTGCACTGGTTTYCTTCAGCTATTCAACTGCTGATTTATCAATGTTGTCGTTAAGTTTGTTAAATGCATGACTATGCATAAGCTATTGTAATTTAACCCCAAAGCCAAAGCAACACAAATGAAAAGCTCATTATTTATTCCTTATTGTACATTCCAACCAAAGAAAGTAATTCCTRTTCCGCCTCCCCATTTTACACATGTGAAATTTTTCTGAAAATTTTCAGCAAGAGATTCATCAGGAAAATGCTTCTATCACTAAACCAAGGATAAGACCTACACCACCCATGGTGAATAACAGGCTTCAGTTCCATTTCTTTGGCAGTAGATTTTGTACAGTATCTCACAGATTTATTACATTTATAAAGCATTACCTTTTCTCTTTATCCAAAGTTCTAAGGTTCAAGACAGAATCTGATAAAATCTGACAAAATATTGCAGGAATTGAGGCATGCAAACTACTTAAATGTTGCAGACATTCACCTCCCATTATCTTCAAGAAAATACATAATGAATTTAGAGCTATGGTTTTAGCAGAGGGTGCCCAGTAGCAATCACATTGACTGAGCCTCAGACCAAATGAGACATTGATTTATTTCACCTTCTTTTCTAGTTAGTAAGCCATAGTCAAATGCTGTAAGTTAATCCAAATCTAACAGAGTCAAACCTGCATCCTACAGCATGTGGAGCCACCCCCAAAAAACCGCAAGTATCAGGCAGCAACTTTCAATCAACTCTCTCCAGAACAACTTGTAAATATTGTAGCATGCTATCCTCATACTATGGCTTCATGGTAGTGCTGCGCTACCTCTATACACATTCTTTCAATCAGTGTAATTGGTGTTCATCATATATCTAAAAACAATATTTCTAAGGAAGATAGAACTGCCCATTAGGTTCCTTTTAACAGCCTTTTAAGGATGCAAGTCCCATTAACATTTCTGGGATACCAGCACAAAGACTGGCAACATACAGAAGGCAAATTCTCAGGATTGTCTCTTTCAAGAGATAAAAGAAAAAAAGAAATGGTTTTATATATTGCAGTGTAGTGTTAGAAGAAATCTAACTAGTATGGAAATGGAAAAGCAATGGAGACGAGACAAAGAGGTGTCTCAATCCCTTTTTACYAAGTTGGAGTACAGATGACCACAGATGAGAATAGGAGTGAGAAATATGTTTCTTTTTCAGGAAGTATAGTCCCACAACAGACACAACACTGTTCATGTTTTCAGTCTCAGGAGACTACTAATATAGCCAGGTCTAAAAAATCTTGCTGCACAGCCAAGTTCTTCCCTTAGATGCACATAATCAGTTCCCACAGAGAAGACAAACCACAGAACATCCAAGACTAGCATCTGATCCTCTTCTGTTCTTCAGTCTCCTGGTAGCTATTAATGCGCAGACTAGAACTGGAACCCTTTACTAGTTGTCAAAGTTTCCTGCTTACATGCCAGACTTGTGTGGAAATAATACATTTCAACAGATAATGTTTCATTCTCTTACTTTAAAAGATTACTACAAATTAATCCTTAATTTGGTGAAGCAAGTACACAAGCATACAGGCACACAGACACCTTTAGCCATCATAATAACATATAATCACAAAAAATGGGCTTTGCACAAAACCATAAATATATCTGAACTAATTTTATTTAGTTTCTATATCCCTGGCTCAATAACACTATGAACGCACATCTTCCTGTTCCGGTGCTTAAGAGAGGGTAAGTGGTACCTTGAGACCTATATTTTACCACAGAGGCACAGAAATATAGACATTTGTGATTTTAAACATGGGGTCATGTGTTCATAATTACCATGAAACCTGGTCTTCTTGTAGCTGAGTAAAGCAGCATCCCCCTCCATTTAAAGACTGTGTTCATGAGACCCATTAAGAGCTCTGGCAAACCCTGACTGTGACAGACTCAGTGTGGTCCAGTAGAGCGGGAAAGAGAAAGAATTAATTTGGCCATATAACCTATTTTATATATAACATTTCACAGGGTTTCATAGTAGCATTTTCTTCAGAAAGTTCAGTGTGTGTAAAGCAACCTCATCTACAATTAACAACAGGAATCTAATGGGACTTGGGTCAGATTCAGCCTGAAATGTTTTACTCAGTTGATAATACACAAGCACTTTGGCCAAATATCCACAATCCAACCAAGCAGAGAACGGGATACAGAATCCTTGTTTTGCTCATCATCTGCAGGGAATTTCTGCTGTGCTGTGAACACATTGCCACCCTTTATCCTGAAGGAAAGGTACCAAGGATACAAGTTTGACCTGGAAATGCCTATTTACATAGTTTTGACTGGGGAAGATGATTTGAACAAGGCGACTACTAAATTTGTATGCCTCAGAACAATCATACTCAAACACATCGTCTTATTGACAAATCTTAAAAAAAGCCTGAAAACCTACTCTGCTCTCCTTGTTCAGACAGGAAAACAAATCTAAAGCTTTGTTATGATCTCAATTATCAAAATTTTCAGGCATGATCCGCACCTTAACTAATGTTAGCATATTTTTACTATAAAGTACTTTGGATGCTAAGAATGACAAGGATGCTGGCCCTGAAATTTTTAGTGTAAAATTTTTTTATTGTAATTACTATTTAGAGTCCCTAAGCTTATTTGTCACTGGAAGCTATGATCTGAAGGCTTTTCTGGGGACATTATAAGAGCAGTTGTTACAACGGACAAGTTGGTTTCAATTCAAAAAAGGCAGAGATGGCATTATTTTAACAATGTAAAAGGAATAAGATTGTATAAACATTTATACAGAGTTTAGACAGTGAAATAGCATTTATGTAACCATACCCTTATCAATTGTACTACAGAATGGACTTTAGTGTTCCGTTTTTCATTTCAGAACTTTGCTGCTGCTGCTAACTACGTGTATGATTCCTGATCATAGACTCTGAGCACCTTACAAGCATTATTTTTACATTTTTTCCTAACATAGGGAAATTTCTGTTTCCTGTGTGATCAAATAAGGTATGATTTGGTCACCTGGTTTACCTGGTATCATAGCAGAAACAAATGGCAGAGTCAGGTTCTAAAAACACAAAAATTCCAAATTTCAGTCCCAGATCTTTAGCAAAAGACTCTACCTCCTTTTACTAAACCAGATATGGGCCTGAACATCCCTTCAATCTGAATTCAGACCAGATTCATGGTCCATTTTTATAATCTGCCTAGACAGAATTGTGGATTTTGATTTCTGTTTATAACATGATATCACAGGCCAAGCTCTGTTGTGACAGGCAATTCTGATATGAACAAAAGGCTTCTGGAGACCTATTGTTTAAAGGCTCCCCACAAAGCTGGGAGATCAGTCTGCTGAGCTGTAAAATTCAGTAGTCTCCACACTTTGTTTCCTTGGTTCAGCCTTAGACTTCTTTTTAGAAATAATCTGCACAGAGACAAGCAATAACATAGAAGCAGGTTTAAACCACATACTGTCAAAATGTGGAGCATATATTCAGTATATCATGTCCTGATTTAACAGAAGGATTATCTCAATTTGACAATTTTAATGTTATAACCTCGATGTTACAAAATGCCTCCAATTCCACAAAGGCAGTATTTGCTATACAAACTCAGTTTGCAAGTGATTGCTTTGTATTTGTAATGGTCCTCTTGACAGATTTAATGGTAATTTTCAAAACTGAGGAAACAACATTGTTTATTCCTTTTACTGTTAACTTGAACATAGGATTTAAAAAAGGTAACAAAGTATTTATTTAACTTAGTACCTGTCATTTTTCAAGTTTATTTAGTTACAAATGGMGTTTTTCAGAAAACGATAAAAACACATTTTGAGAGCGATGTGGAAGGAATTAGATAATAATAATACCCCCTTAGCAACAAATGGAAGTTAATGATGAGAAAGATATATCTATTTAAAGTCTACTAAAAACACAAAGCAAAGCTAGTATATTTACAAAAATAAATGCACATCCATTTTGCTCACTAAGCAAGCCACTGAAAAAAATGAAGATGTAACGACAGTTTATTTGAGCTTTTTATTTTTCAGTACTGTGAGAAGTTGTTCTCCCATGCTGGTTTCATTGAAACAATGCAAGTGTAAATCTGCATAGTTTTCCTTACRCTTCTGGCAGTTTTCCTTGCACCATTTAATAATGAAGGAGAGGGAGTCCCAATTCAAAATAAATGAAACAAAACCTTGCATATAAATATCTTTAAGCAGGCAACTCATTAATCTCTCTCTAATTCAGACCTGACTCTCTCTGTCCATATCAACATGTGATGGGAACTAACAGCCAGATATTTGCACAAACAACTATAATGCCACAACGACAACAGAGTGGCTCTGATGAAGACAAGAATGAGCAGAATTAGAATATTTCCATAAGTTTTCTTCTATAACCACTTCTGAAGTAGTTTTGTCTAGGGTTTGGAGTGTTGGGAAGTCCTATAGCACAGATGCCAGCAATCAGAGAGAGCATATGATCTGCCTTCGGTGGTTTCCTGATTTAATGAACTAAAATCTAATTCTAAAATCCTGCACCTTTTTGGAAAGCCTTGCCTTTCTCCATCCTTTAAGAAAACCGTTTGACTGTGGTAGAATCTAGAGAGGAGGGAGAAGTTTTGCCAGGTTCAAATACCTTAATTTTCTTTATGGTCTAAGAATGAACTGTGCCCAGGTGCTCTCTTTCTCTGAAGACTATCCATATGGCCCCTGAAGTGGACATTTCACATATTAGCAGGTTTGCGCTTTTATATATCTATATATATTTGTCTATTTATATCCACAGATATATGTAAATGAGAGGCTTGAGTGCTTTATCTTGGGTCAGGTGGCGAACCAGTAGAGAGCTTGTGGATAAACATTACCAAGATAGGTAAGGACGTTGTAGGTGTCTGCTACAGACCACCTGATCAATAAGAAGAGGTGGGCAAAGCCTTCTTTATGCAGTGGCTTTGGTACTCATGGGTGCCTTTAACCACCCTGATATCTGCTGAAAGGGAATACAGCTGGATGCAAGCAAACCAGGAAATTTCTGGAATGTACTGAAGACATTTTCTTGATACAGGTGATCGATGACTGACTGGGGGAGATGCTCTTTGGGATCTCCCACTCACAAACAAAGAAGAACAGGTTGAAGATGTGAAGGTTGAGGGCAGCATTGGCTGCAGTGACCAAGAGCCCATGGAGTTTAAGATCATGAGAGGAGTGAGCAAGACAAACAGCAGAATCACAACCCTGGCCTGTTCAAAGATGTGCTTGGCAGGATCCCACGGGAAACTACCTTTGAGGGCAAAGAGAYCCAGAAGAGTCAGCTGATCTTCAAGAACAGCCTCTTCAGAGCACAACAGTCCATTCCAATGTGCAGAAAGTCAAGCAAGCATGGCAGAAAACTAGCATGGATGGATGTGGAGCTCTTGACTGAGGTCAAACACAAAAAAGGAGCACACAGAAGGTGAAAGTAGGGACAGGCTACTTGGAAGAAATATAAAGACATTTCTTGCATGTGTAGGAATGGTGTTAGGAAACCCAAAGCTCAGCTGCAGTTGAAACTATCAAGGGAGGTGAAAGGCAAGAAGAAAGGTTTCTACAAGCATATAAGTAGCAAAAGGAAGGCTAAGGAGAGCATGGGCCCATTACTCAGTTGAACAGGCAACCTAGTGACAAAGGACATGGAAAAGGCTGAGGTACTCAATGCCTTTTTTGCCTCAGTTTTCGTTAGTAAGGCTTGTCTTCAGGCCTCCCAGGTCCATGAGCCTACTAGCACAGTCTGTGGGAGTGAAGCAGTACCCACAGTAGAAGACAACGTTAGGGATTGCTTAAGCCAGTCAGACATACACAAGTAGATGTGACCAGACACAGTGGGTCCACGGGTGCTAAAGGAGCTGGCTAATGTCACTGTGAGGCTGCTCTCTGTCATCTTCAAATACCATGGCAGTCAGAGGAGGTTCCTGATGACTGGAAAAAGTCAAATGTCACACCTATTTTCAACAAGAGCAAGCAGGAAGATCCAAGTAAATACTGGCTGGTCAGCCGCACCTCAGTCCCTGGGAAGATAATGGTCTTTTTCAAAACTTCTTTGAAGCCATTTCTAAACACATGAAGGACAAGAAGGTGATTAGGAACAACCAGTGTGGATTTACCAAGGGCAAATCATGCTGAACCAATCTGATTGCTATCTATGAATCGGTGACTGGCACTGCAGAAAAGGAAAGGTCAGCAGATATTATACACTTTGACTTTTGTCACAGCCCTTAATGCACTAATTAATGGCCCTGACCAGTCTTATCTGGGACCCCTACCCACACCCCCTGCCTATGGACCCAGGACCCAATTTCAGCTCAGATCAGGGCCTTCAGTCCTTGCCTGAGCTACAACATGGCAGTGCCAGTCTCCAGATTCACCACAGCCATGCCCCTACCTGGCCATGGGTCCCACTGAACTGGACCCCAACCTGCAGGCCAAACGCCCAGCCTGGTCTTGGCCTTACCTTGTCACTACAGATCTGCCCGTGATCACAGGGCTGTGTCTGACCGTGGTTACCCTCACCAGGCTTGATCACAACCCCAACCCATGGACTGACTTTCCGGCTTGGCATCAGACCTGCTTCATCACCACAAATTTGCCTGATGATCTGGACTCTTGGTTGAACCTGGCTAACATCCCCAGGCCTGCCTTGCTCCCTTGCTGGGGTGCAATGGGCTAGCTCCTGGCTAGTGAGGTTTCTGCCCGGCCGGCCATGTTATCACACTCAGTTCTCAGCTCCCCATCCCTCAGGAAGCAACCAGCCTTCACTGCTCCCTGACGACTTTAGCAAGGCCTTTGACACAGTCTCCTTATCACCCAGTTGGTGAGATAGGCGCTGGATAAGTGGACAATAGGTTGCTGGAAAATTGGCTGGACTGCTGGGCTYAAAGAGTTCTGATCAGTGTTGCAAAATTCAGCTGAGAGTCAGTATTTAGTGATGTCCCTCAGCAGTTGATCTTGGGACCCATACTGTTTAATGTCTCCATTAATGCCCTCAGTGGTGGGACGGAGTGCATTCACAGCAAGTTTAGAGATGACACTAAATTGGGAGGAGCGATCAATATCCTTGAAGGCAGGACTGCTATTTAGAGAGACACGGACAGGTTGGAGGAATGGGCAAACAGGAACCTCAGAAAGTTCAAGAAACACAAATACTGGTTCTTGCATCTGGGATGGAATAATCCCAAGCAACAACGCAGGCTGGGGGCTGACTCTCTGGAAAGCAGCTCTGCAGAAAAGGACCTGGGGTCCTGGCTGGCAACAAGCTGAACATGAGCCAGCAGTGCACCCTTGCAGCAAAGAAGGCCACCCTCATTCTAGGCTGCATTAGAAAGAGTGAAGCCCACAGGTCGAAGGAGGTGATCACTCCKACCTATTCAGCACTTGTGAGACCATATCTGGAGTGGTATGTGCAGTTCTGTGCTCCCCAGTACAAGAAAGACTCTGACATAGTGGTCCAAGTCCAGTGGAAGGCCACCAAGCTGGTCAAGCAGCTGAAGCACATGACATATGAGGAAAGGCTGAGAGAACTGAGCTTATTCAGCCTTAACAGGAGAAGGTTAAGTGGAGACCTTATTGATGAGGTCTCCTGACTGGAGACCTGACTGGAAGAGACATAGAAGATGGAGCCAGACTTCTTCTCAGAGGAGCACAATGACAGGACAAGAGGCAATGGACAAAATTTGGAACATGGAAAATTCCAGTTAGATATAAGTAATCTTTTTTTACCATGAGGGTAGTCAAATACTGGAATAGGTGCCCACAGAGGTTGTGGGATCTCCATCCTTAGAGTTGTTCAAGACTCAACTGGACAWGACCCTAAGCAACCTCATCTAATTAGACGTGCTTTGAGCAGTGGGTTGGACTGGATGGTCTCCAGAGATCCCTTCCAACCACAGTTATTTTATGATTTTATATCTCCAACTATCTATGTATCTTTACATTAATATATACGCACACACAAACACACACACGCACACAAGCTATAGTCAAGATCTGATGATGGATATCAAATGCAACCTGGGGATTATTATTAGTACTAGCAATAAAAATTTTCTCTAAGGTATGCAAGAGTGACATTCAGATATTCCCTAGGTTCCCATTTTAATTTGTCTTTTCCTTCTTTCTCTTCAGAAAGGTTACTGTAATTGAAGGAATGATTTATGATTCGCACTTACAGTTCATCAGTAGGGTGTTGTGGGAGGACAGAATAGCGATTTTTATGTGTCTCTTGTAAAAGAATGAGGCATGAGAAATAATAAACCAGAGCTTTCAAAGCAATGGAAAAGGAGATAGACTTTAGGGTGATCTATTCAGTGATTCTGAAAGACACAATAAAGGAAGAATTAAATCTCCATACCTGGCTGGATAGCATATTTGACAACAGAGCTTTTTGACTATATTTCATTAGCATCTGTTCTGTATCACTTGGCCTATCAGTCAGAGGTGTGACTTCAGTCCCATCTTGGGTTTGTCTGAACTGATATCCTTCTGAGCAAAGGAAGACCAAATACGAGAGATGTGATTTCTTTGTTACAAGTCATTTAAATGTGTTCATTTTTATATCAGCTTTATTTAAGGCACTTATGCACTGTTTCATGAGCCATGCTATCTTTCAAGAGAAATAAATTCAAAAATTAAATCAAATGTTTGGTGTCCAGAGGAGATTTCCCTAAGAGATAATTTTCTCTTCTGCTCAGGTCACTAGTAATAATGACATTGTCCCATCAGGAAAAGACTGGGAGTCTTTACAAAATCATACTGAAAATCAGCAAGTTAGGCTATGCTAGACCAAAGATGGTGGAGAAAAGGAACAGTAATATTTAGACATCAAATTAAAGACGACCTGCCACCCATCCCCCTCATACTTAAATAAGGACTGCTATTAAGCCATGTGATACAGAGACACAGAGTCCGGTGTCACCATGACCATAACCTACTTAGAAATGTATCTTTGGATTAAGCCTACTGAAGGCAACAGAAGACTTTCTGATTGATGTGTTTATGATGAGGCCCTGTAAGTCAAAATCAATACCTTCTCTCAGAAGCAAATCAGGAGCTAGTACAGACTGATAGTTTATGTTGTTATCCCTACGTAGTGGATCCAAACAGAATGACCAGGCAGTACCACCTCCAAGAGAGGAACCCAGCCTATGCCTAAGCTATGTATCATTGTAAGAGAGCTATGTGTTTCCAAAGTTGTGCCTTTTTTTTTTTTTCTTTTTTATTTAGGCAGATGCCTCTTGGCTTGATGGTATTGCCTCAGTTTCACATATCAAATTCCAGACTGATGCAAGCAGCAAACCATTATGGCTGTGTAGTGGTCAGGGTGGGACTTCTGCTGTTGGCCTGGCTAGAGAAGCTTTCAGATGCTGTAATTGCACCAGCTAAGTATGGTAACTTAAAGGCATCTTCATCCCTTCTCTCTCACTTTGATCATGCATACACTCAGCACTGCTGATAGCCTGGCAGTACACACTCTCTAAATATCAAACTTCCAAACTGACTTTGTACCACATGAATTCATCAGTGGTTTCAGTTTGCTTCTTGTTGAACATGAGGCTTGTTGGAAGAGAGAAGGTGGATTTCACACTATCATTACCTGCAGAAATCTTCCTCAGCCAGAAGTACAGGCCAGTTCAATGATCTAGTCCTCAGGGACAAAGGAATGAAAAGAAGGAAATCTGTGAGTACCCAAGAAAAATGAAATCTTCTGCCCAGTGAGGTCTTCAGTAAATTCGTTATTGAGGAAATCTAGCTTAATATTCCYATGCAACATGATTCACAAAGTCCATGCTCAGCCATTCAGTTCCTGTCATAGGCGCTGGCTTGAAGGCTGAACAGCTTGAGTTTCTCAGGAACGCTCCTCAGTGTACAGGAACTGACCTACTCAGTTCTAAATCAAGAGCTCCATCCTAAGCAAACAAAATAAACACAGTTCTGAAACAAAAAAAGAATGTAACATATTGTGTGTGGCACAAAAGAGCATAGATTTTGCTGTGAGATGACTGGGCTTTCTCCCTTTACACTTCCTGTCATTCTTTCTCACATGGGTCTCTTTTATCAATAGCAGCACACCTGTGAAATAAATTTTCAACTAAATAAATAGAACCAGCACAAACATGCACACTAAAATCCAAACAAACACCGGCATTTATTCAGTATTAGAAAGCTCCTCACAGAAACCAGTGAAAACTTCATGATATAAAGTCAGAAAGTTCTGTTTCTAGGAGAGAGATTTTCTCCAGAGACCACTCTTGTACAAGACAGGAGATGTAACTTAACTCTCTTAAACAGACTGCTGGGAAGTAGGGCATTATAAACTGGGTTCTAATTCCATGAGATGCAAAYTCAACATTTCCTCTCTGTAAATTAACTGCTCAGATTTGTACTATAAACAGCACTGATTTTAAGAGCAGAAAAAGCCATCTTCTACAAGTCAATGACAAAGAATCATAGAGAGCCTGCTTTGAACACTGAACCAAAATGTTTTTAAAGCTCTAAAGTGCTTACTTATTCCTTCCTGTTTCTGAGCAAGAAGCTGAGTCTACCCTGGGCAGTCAGAAGTTCTGGTTAACAACTCATCTTTTCCCGTTTATTATTCCTTCTCCTAGCACCTTGATGCTTCCRTAACTCAGTGTCTGCACAAATTCCCTCGTCATAAGAGTTTACTGCTACTCCGCTGACTAATGCACTGGATGCCTCCTATAGGCCAGACTTTCCTTTTTAATAAATTGGGTATCATGTGATTTGTATCTTAGTTAATAAACATGTCCATTTTACTGATAATGGTATTGCAAATGGAAGACTGCAACAAAATGTTAGACAGCTTCTTGGAGCCTTGGAGTTATGCAGACCCAGGAGAACATACCAGCTGTTAGTGTAATTCCCAGCAATGTCATGACAGTTTCTGATGCTTTTATCAAGAAGGATCTCAATTTYTTCAGTGTGCTGACTGAAATTGATGATAAAGAAATTAAATTCCAAAATATTGAGCAAGCTAGATAACTGATACAACTTTCCGGAAACAAAGTTTTCCTTTGCCACCTCCTATCAGAACACTTTTGTCAAGACACAATCAATGGCGAAAGAATCAGCTTCCACTTATGGGCTTTTTCCAGAAAATGGTGATTATATGGCTTAAAAAGTAAAGTGAAGCAGGAGCAGATAGGCAGAGTTGGCCTTGCAAAAGACAAGTATCTTGTAAGAGGATGCCACTTGGACAATAACTGACTCTTGATGAGTGCTTTGCTATAGCAGTGCTTCTTACTGTAGATGACCAAGGCATCAAAAGCTAGTTTTAAAGGCCTTGAAATGAATTAAGTCTTTGAGAAGTTCTCTTGCACTTCTCTTTCAGAAGAGCAGATGCACTGTTAAAAGAGAAGACTGAAGTGTTTTCCTTGTAGTGAACCAGTTTCAGTAATTAATTTACATGACCCCAAGCTGCCAACAGAGGAGGAGAAATTAAGAGGAGCACTGAGAAAAGAACTAATACAATTCCAGGTTAAGATCAATGGGATTTTTACTTCTAATAAAAATGGATTCTGGACCAGGGGTCAGTGCAGCAGTTCCTCACCAGAAACTTGGGTCTCACTGGTGAAGTGCTAATGAAGCATACTATAGATGACACATGACAAGGCAGCCAAACTAATAAGCTCTTCTGCCCTGCGTGAGTCCCACAGTGCATCGTAAGGTGCAGAACACTCATACCTCTCAGATGGGGCTAGGCTATGGAAAAGTTGAGAACTGCTGCCACAAAGGACTGCATTGACATGCTTCAGATTTCTCCTTCATATACTCACAGACCCTGAAGAGGAAAGGTGAATTATTCTGTAAGGATAGAGAAAGCTGAAGTCAATAAATATTTCCAGTGCTCAATTTCATCTTGAAATCTTATGAAATCTGTGCACTTCATCTGCTTGGAAGCTTTGCATTACTGACACACAGGGGCTGGCTTTCGTGAACACTTGTCACAATGAGACTAATCCTACACTGGTACTTTAGCAACATGGATCTAAGATGTTTGTATGCATCCCTGCCCCAAGGAACATCCTAGTGTCCAATCTCACATAGCAGCCACTTTCAGGAGAAATGTGATTACACAGCACAGGGCAATATGACAGCCTAGATTAATTCCAAATGCAATTACAGAGCAGTGACAAAGGGTTGGTAAATTCCACTCAACCTAAATTGGATTTTCTTCACCAAGGCAGGATCAGCTGTCACTCATTCTCATAGGCCATCTGAAGTTACTATGCATGGTCAAGATTGATGATACACAAAACACATGGTGCCCAGTAACATCACACTGGAGCATTTGTTATAACTGCTGATACGAGAGGTACAAGTCTGTTTTTACTACTAGCACTGTTGAGGCCTGCTGATTACATCATATGGACCGTTTCTATATCTGGCATCCATTCAGCCTGCATATATACTTATTCACCTCCACCCGTCTGGTCAGACAAATCAGCCATGGGGAAAAAAAAAAAAGCCAGACAGCATATAAATCCATCTGCACTGAATTACAGAAAGGTACAACATTAAAATTTATGCAATGGAGAAGCACTTTAGATTTCAAAATAGAAAAACCCTCATCTAGAAAAGCAGGGAACCAAGTCCACAGTAAGAAGAAAAAAATTGAGAAACATACTTACATATGTAAGCYCAGCAGACACCAGTGTGGTACACATTGCAAAACAAAACAAATATGCAGCTGTGTACTAAACCCTACCACCAGTCAGTATTGCCTCCTACTGTTAAGTCTACAATATCTATTTTCTTCAAGTCTTTTGTATGCGGTCTCTCTTTTCTCAAACAAAAATGCCTTAAAATCCCACTGCTTATTGCAAGGAGATAAAAATGAAGCCACAGGGGATGAAGATGAAGCCACAGTGGAAGCACCTACACAGCTGAATAAATCAAGGGTACTTCACAGAATAGAAATTCTGAAGCAGGCTTGTGTTGAAAATGTCAAAACAATTTTTTTCATTATATGCAAAGGATAATGAAATCCTTCTTCTTCTCCTCAAAAGAAAGATAATCCTGGAACTTGGGGTCAAAAGCTTTCTCTGCTCAGTCTTAGCATAATCACACAAAACCTGGTAGTATTTGAATGGGACAGATGCATACTAGAGATGGCCTTTCCTTGTCAAATATTATATTCACACTGGTACACTTTTTTTCTTGTACATGGCTACAATTAGGAGCAGGGATGTCTTTTGGTTATATTTTACTTTCATCAAAGCTTTAGAGTTACGCACCTCTGATTTGTGGTGCTTGCCATAATGCCTTCATGTAATGAACCACATACAACTCTTGTCTTTTCATAGTATGGAGTCACCAGTTATTTATGATGCATAGGTCTTGCATAGCTGTAATTCCAAGTTTTTCCCAGGACTGAAACCCAGATGTAGAGACTTGTAACAGAAATATTGAGACTGGTAAGAATTAAACATGAGTGGAAATGTGTGTGTGTGAAAAAGCACCAGAAGAAACAGCAGAACAAGGGTTAAAAGAATGGTCTAATGAAGAACACTATTCCCAGTCAATCAAACTGAGGAATGTGTCAAGCCCAGACAATCTGCACTTTGATAAGACAACAGCACAAATGACTCATTAAGGGAAGACCCTGCACTCTGAAAATAGGAAGATGGCAACAAGGTTCAGGACATATATGCCACTGCTTCTTCTGTTAGTACAGAAGGAGGATAACAGCAAAACACTACTCCTAAAGGATATGAAAGATCTGTCCAAAAACTAGTTCATTCTTGCCAACCAAGAAGACCCCCAAAGTTGTGATGAGGACTCAATAGCCAGCATTCCTTGTCCTCTGTGTCACACACAAGGCCAGATCACTTAGACACACTTGGTGCTTGAGAGTAAGTGGGAGCAAGAGTGTGAGTGAAGATAATCAGAGACAATTAATTTGAGTAGAATCATCTTACTCAAAGCGTTTGTAAAACAAGTATTACCTTCCCCTTCCTTTGTGTCTTACACTGAGTTTTGCTACACTAGTTACCAGCAAGGTTATCTGCATAAGCACCTATACTAAGACTCCAGCCAGATCCACAAAGATGACCTGCCCTTGAAAGATTTAGAAGAATTTAAAAACTTTTATATCAAACAAAAAAAAGCCTCCTAGAAATTAATATTTATCAATATGCTATTAACTTCATTTTTCCATTAAGGACTTTTTCCTATAACACACATTTCTCAATAATTCTTGGACAATGAATAAGAACAGAGGTYTTCCATCTTCCTGAACCCAGACCACAAGAAACTGTGGATGAAATAAAAGAACACTTACGAAGCAGGCAGGCAGGCAGACTGATTGCTTTCAAGCTTACATATGCTGAGTGGATTCATTTAGAACCATGCTAAACATTCATGGGAATTAACTGCTTGTTAGTGGTGTGAATAAGGAGATTCTGAAATAATTTCATAACTTTTAAAATAACAGATTGTTTTAGCAAGAGCTAAAACAGGTTTTAACAGCAGTTATTTTTCAGTTACTGTGGTAAGCACACCACCCAATGCGACCTGAAGACTGAAGAGTATACAAATGAGATATTTCAGAATGTCGAGCTTTGAGGCAAGCTACCAAGCATCATGGAAGAGTTGCTGAAAGCCTTTTTGAGAGCTTAGGGTGATAAAATAATGAAGCTCTTCAAGAAAAAAGCTGGGAGGTCTCTTTCTCCAAAGGTTGTCGTGCAAAGGTTAAGCACGGAAACTTCTTAATGAGCGCTGTAATTGTTTTCTGTTTGACACAGAGAGTAATAGAAAGCAGATGTCCCTGAACAGCCACCTTTAAGGCAAGGAGAGAAGGGATGGATGAGGGAGAAAAGCAGCTGGATATAAACACTATGGCTTCAGAGTACAATTTTATTTACAGTATGTACACAGCTGAGAAGCAAAAAAATGCAGAAAAAATATTTTCCAGGAGGGACCTAAACCATACACTTAGCTTTACATTCTGCACATTAGCAACAGATAAATGTTAAACAGATGTTTGTTGTAAAAGTACCCATAAAACTACATCTCCTGACACATGCTTAAGAAATAACTGGCTCACATGCAACATTTAAAGGAAAGGAATACATGTAGGAAGAAAAACTTGCAAGATAGACTGGTTAAGACCAAAGAGTTGGCTGTCTACTTGGCAATGCAAATGGAGGGATAAGATCAAGTGCCACTCTAGAAGATAGAGAGACATGATACTGAAGTGCTGAATGATAGATGCCTATGTTACCTGAGGAAACAAGCAGTTTTGAACTCTGAGATCCTGCAAAGATTTCTAGCCTTGGGAGCAAGACATCAGATCAACTTTAAGAGAATAGTCCTGATTCCCCATAAAACACAATAATGGAGATCTTCTACCTAGATCTCAGACTGGGTCTAAAGCCTATGATAAAGAGTTTCAAAAGCACTGGCAACAAAGAAAGAAATGTACGTGCTTATAAATACAAAGCTATATCTACTGAATTTTTATGTGAACAGGCATAACTACAAAACAGTGTAAATTTTATAAAATATTGTATGTATACATTTTTCATTTGACTGAATTCTAGGTTGCTTCTATTTCCATGGATCCCCTTTGGATTCTACTAAGATTTGTATGAGGGCAGAAGAAGTCATAACATCTAGGAGAAAAGAAGGTACAGGACACTGGTCAGAGACTGAGGGAATTCAGAAAGTTCAGCTCAAGAACGTCTTCTCCAAAACTTTCATTTTGCATCTCAGTCTCTTACCTCACTGGACTCCAGACTCCTGAATGATTCCTGCATAGCTGGCTGTGCAGTGACTAGAGCATTAAAGCAATAAAATCCCTGTGAGGCTCTTTCTTCACAAGTACAATTTTCATCAGAAAATGTTTGCGTGCTTTTTGCCTTTTCCTATCTCATAATTTATAGATAGTGCAGGAATGCTTGGCTAATGTACAGCCAGCTTTATAAGCAACAGAAGATGCCACAAGAAGGATTACAAAGTATGTTGCACTAGAAAGTCATTGCATACTCAGGGGCTGAGAGGCATTTTTGCAGGAGCCCAGAAGCCTGGATTTCATTTCTTCTGCTTCATTTTCCCTCTTCCTCCCCCCCCCCTTTTTTTCTTTCTGAGCTAAAACAGAAGGAAAGGGCATGCAAAATATTAATTCTTTGGTTTCTGTTTTGCCCACAATAAATACGAGTAAGAAATTGGGCACCAATCAGAGCAGTTCACCAAAATCATCTGATAGGCACTGACACTTTTGGTTCTGGTCAGACGTTTGGGATGACCYCAGTGAAGTCAGCAAAAAACCACAAACAAATTACAAGAATCTGRCTATAGAAGTGGAAGCTTAATATCTCAAGTGTAGTTTCTACAAGTGTTTCAGTGAGTTTGAGAAGCAGGCAGACACGTGACAGGCCATATCAAAGTGGTGTCAGTGGGTGACTTAGAAGCAAAAGGCTAGAAACAAGATATCGCAGAAGAAAATAAAAGACAAAAAATGGAAACATTCAATTCTAGATGAGATTCTAGACACATAAAATGATTAGAAGCAAAAAAAGTAAACATAAGAAACATAAAATCTCATTCAAACTAGGATACACTACAGGAAATATCAGTTTCTGTTCAAAGCAGATCGGTCACTAACAATGAAAGCCATGTCAAGATTATGTAGACTGACACGAAAAGGAATCAGAGCAAAAAGTCAGTAGTTTGCCATCCACAGAAAGGCACTATGCACTCTCTATTTTGTGAAAAACAGAGTGAAAACAGGCAGAAATATTCATCTAGAGGGTCTCTACGATTGCAAACCACCTTCTGGACATGTATGTGACAAGATGGTTCTTTCAGGAGCAGAAGAAATCAAGAAAGGGGATTATTCTTAGAAACAGGATGAAAGCCAAAGTTTTGAGCGTGAAAAGGAAGGTCTAGGAAAGAGGAAAAAGGTGATAACAGAAGTCACATAAAGACAAGGGTAGAAGGCCAGAAAAAATCTGAAGGTTTGAAGGAGCCTCATTGGAGATACTTTTTTTAAAAAAGCAAGTTATTGTCAGATATTATAACACCACTATTGTTCATAATGCAGACACAGTTGGTGTATCTATGTCAGCACATTAGTTCAAATAAAACTTGCACTTTCAAGGTCAATCTCCTAATTGACTTCACTTAGCATGCTTTGGTTCACATAGCCCTCATAAAAGGGACTCCATGGATATTAGCTGAAACCTTATGATGCACTCCAAAAGCCCATTTAATGCAGCTGAGCCAGGAATGGACACTTGTTCCAGAGAACCAGACTACGGCAAAGAAAGCCTTGACTATACAGCTCTAGATTAGATTAAACTTAGACTAGACAAAGGTAACACCCACCCGACAGTTTGTGATATAATACATTGATAGGGCAAGTTTCAGGTCTTCAGCATAAATTGTTCTGATCTATAGACCTGCTCATACTGAGGCRCACTGCTTGCTAATATACATATAGTCAGATTGTGACAAATTAACATGAAATCTGATCTTGATTGTTCTAGCATGTAGAGCAGATGCAGAGTTCTTAGTAAAGAAACAATGCTCACTTTTTTTGTTTTATGGGAAGATATTATTTCTGCTTTCTTATCCTGTGTAATCAGCCTCTTATGTTTATGCTTGATTGCATTATATTGGTTGATACTTCCATAAATTAACTGAAATTAACTGGCTGAATGGCAGAGCTCAGAGGGTTGTGATCAGCGGCACAGAGTCTAGTTTGGAGGTCTGTAGCTAGCGGTGCCCCCAGGGGTCAGTACTGGGTCCAGTCTTGTTCAAGTTCTTCATCGATGACCTGGATGAAGGGACAGAGTGCACCCTCAGCAAGTTTGCTGATGATACCAAACTGGGAGGAGTGGCTGATACACCAGAGGGCTGTGCTGCCATTCAAAGAGACTTGGACAGGCTGGAGAGGTGGGCGGAGAGGAACCTCATGAAGTTCAACAAATGCAAGCGCAGGTTCCTGCACCTACGGAGGAATAACCCCATGCACCAGTACAGGTTGGGGATTGACCTGCTGGAAAGCAGCTCTGCAGAGAAGGACCTGGGAGTGCTGGTGGACACCAAGTTAASCATGAGGCAGCAATGTGCCCTTGTGGCCAAGAAGGCCAATGGTATCCTGGGGTGCATCAGGAAGAGTGTTGCCAGCAGGTCGAGGGAGGTGATCCTCCCCCTCTACTCAGCCCTGGTGAGGCCACATCTAGAGTACTGTGTCCAGTTCTGGGCTCCCCAGTRCAAGAGGGATGTGGCACTACTGGAGCAAGTCCAGCGAAGGGCTACAAAGATGATTAGGGGACTGGARCATCTCTCCTATGCGGAAAGGCTGAGAGAGCTGGGCCTGTTTAGCTTGGAGAAGAGAAGGCTGAGAGGAGATCTTGTCAATGTGTACAAGTATCTTAAGGGAGGGTGTCGAGAGGATGGGACCAGACTCTTTTCAGTGGTGCCCAGCAACAGGACGCGAGGCAACGGGCGCAAACTGAAACACAGACGCTTCCATCTGAACATGAGGAAATACTTTTTCACTGTGAGGGTGACAGAGCACTGGAACAGATTGCCCAGAGAGGTTGTGGAGTCTCCTTCTCTGGAGATATTCAAAACCTGCCTGGATGCAATCCTGTTCAATGTGCTGTAGGTGACCCTGCTTGAGCAGGGGGGTTGGACTAGATGATCTCCAGAGGTCCCTTCCAACCTCAACCACTCTGTGATTCTGTGATTCTGTGAAACACATGTAAACACATTAACTAAGAAGACTTTATTAGTCTTCCAAAAGAAGCACATTTGTCTAATTATTTTGCCAGGTACTTCTCTCTTTTATTTTGACACTATTTTAATACACATAAATTCCTTGGACCCCAATTATTTTTCATTCTTTCATAAAGAATTTTGAAAAATAAATCCTACATTTTCACACATCTGGGCTCCTCTCAGGTTTCTTATTAGTTTCATTAGTGTCTTCCAGTCATTTAACCACTTTTTTCATGTCTGACAAAACAATATTTATCAGCTTTCACTGTGTTGTTCTTCATGTTCTCCTGAACAAATAATCAAATATGCATGTATATCCTACAATTCAGTCACTACTTACAAAAATTTTACAACCTCGCTTAGAAATTCAGGCTATGGAACGTAAACCTAACATGTGAAACCTCTTAGTTACATATTTAGAAAAGTAAAACTACTACCTGATGGTACAATTTTAACAAGATCTTGTTAAAGTTGTGTTAGGCCACCCACCACTGTGAACACATGATTTTTTGTTATTTAAATATAATAAAGTAGAAACTGTCTCCTAAACACTAAGTTTTTTAATGTTTGGCACTATTTTGGCAGGGCTAAATCGTAACAGTTGGTTCGATTATTCTGGAAACCAATTACAACACAGTGACTGAAGAAATAAGGATCCCCTTCTAGAAACTGGAATTGGGTTAGGTGTACCTGACCTCTTCTGAGGGCTGTCAGGGTTCCATAGTGATTGTGTCAATGGATTCTTGCCCTCTGCTGCGTAGAAGTCAGTAAAAGTTGCCCCATGGACTACAGGGTTGAGTTTAACCAGTGTACCAGTCTGAAAAATGTTATCAAATGTCAGAATGACACAAACGTGGCAAGAAAAATTTAGGAAAGTTTTGCTTTTGAATAAATTCAACTAGGAAACAAATTCTGACTGAATTTTACTAGTGGCAGAGATCTGTTAATACTTGTGTTCTACCTTTAACAATCTAGTCCGTCAACTTTTCCTTCATAGTCTGTGAAGCAATATTATCAGGTCTCATAAATCATTCAATATTTGATAGTTTTCTTCAAGTCTCTGATCCTAGTTAAATGACTGCAAGAATCTCAACTTTCATGTATTAATTTTAATTCTCAAGACTGCCAGAAGCAACACTAAACAAATGATCCCTAAGACTCAACGAGGCAAAATAAAAATGAATCACAATTCATTCTAATCATGTTTCTAAGCCAGTTCAGAAATTCCATTCATGTCTTTTTCATGTTTCAAAGTAGGCTGTTAAAGCTAATACAGTGATTCATGGAAACAAGAAATGAATGATTTGCTCTTATTCCTCCATTTATTCTACTGCACAAAAAAACTAAAATGATTTGATTTGAAACTACTTGGCAAAACAAACAGAAACTTCAGTAAGCTAAAAGCAGGGACATAGTCAGAATTGCTATTGTAGCAATATTTATGCTATAACTGAGCTGCTATTTTTCATTCCAGCCAGAGCCTAATGTAAATGTCTTAGCCAAAGTATTTCTGTTTCAACTTCATAGGTCCTTCATGACTTCTAATTAGAGACAGGATAATTGGTATTTCCAACATAAGAAAGATAAGAATCTCAAACCAGCACCAACTTCCAATAATAAGACATGGAAAGAATCTGCAACTCCTACGTGTCTGATAACAGAAGGGTAGTCTTTGGACTTAGCATTTTAACTACAAAAGATCTGTCAGGTAAGACTACAGGACCAAATAATGTCTTCCCAATGTGAAACCATACAGAGCCTCAAAAAAACAACACACCTTCACATGGGGAAATTATGATAACTTAAGCTCAGTCTCTGGCCACTCTCAAACTGGACTTATCCTGCTACAGAGAGCACTTTATCCCCAAAAATATTTAGATGGCTATACACATAGCCAGTGATCTTTATACATAATCTAAGTATTCCAGTAGACTAAAGGGAGTTCATTGTTTTGACATCTACAAGTCATAACCCTTCATTCTGTGTACGATTAACTTCAGATGCAACATGAAAAAATATGTGCTGTAAAAACTGAGTACTCTAACATGCAGAGGAGCTTTGGTGAATTCTGCAAAGCAACTCTGCATCCTGCCTCTTGAAAATATAACTGCTCTCAAGCTAAATGAAGTATTTAGAAAAACACAGGGAGAGAAGAATCCTTAAGCCCTCAGCATGCTCCTGCAGATGCAGAGCCTAGCTGCTCCATTCTTTTTACTCCAGTGTTCCTGAATACCTCATGTCCACTGATAGTTTTCCTAAAATGCCTGCTTCTGGAGTCAAATGATTATGAAAAAATTTCAGCTTCAACTTTTAAAAGAAGTTTCAATATCTCTTATCTGTAGAGATTTCATTCTAAAAGCCCCAAGAGCAAAAAAGATTCATTGCTCATTTTAAGTCAGTCTTATAAATTAAATTTTGAAAATGGTATGATTAGGGCAATTCTGCTACCTATGACTAAGTTTGTAGAATACCTTATGGATAGTTGTGGTTTTTAAGCARCACTGCAACCAAAATGTTAAATAATAACAACCATTATAGTAAAAGTAATGAGAATCCTAGCAAGTGGGTTGTATCATATATTTTCAAGAAAACATCTGGAATTGTTTGTTTAATTTAAAGTGTTTGGAGTTTTTTCAAATTTAATGAAATGTCAGACCTATAAATTTCATATTGCCACAGGCTCCTTCCTCTCAATCAGTTCTATGAAGTCAGAAGTGTTACATCGTGGACAGTCTCTATTTCCTCATTAAGACCTTATGTTGTTACTTGAGCATGCCAGTAGTGAGATGGTCAAGGGCAATAAACCAGGAAGTATCTTCAGGATCCAAGTTAACAGAAATCTGTTGCCTTACTCCATATAATGATCACAAAGAACAGCAGCAAATTAGCAAGAGCAGAATGAGAAGCAGCTATGGACCCATGGTAAGTTCCATCTGGCCCTATCTGGTTTAATCCTGATTTTTTTCATTCTTTTGCCACATGCTGAACTGTTACATTTTGATGCTTCAAAGAAAATGGACAAATTGTTAAAGTTTAAAGCTCCAAAGCATTGAATTACAGGGAAGTCAATTAACATTTAACACTTATTAATTTGACAAAGTAAAGGTATACATTACATGAGCTTTTCATTTTTCTAAATATACTATTACTGAACAAACTTTAAATTTTCTGCTTTTTCTTTCAGAAAAAATAAGCTGCTAAAACAGAGTTACCACGTTATTATTCTACCATACGGAAAGTGTTATATATAAGAGGATCAACAGTGATTGAATTATTTTTGTTACAGGAAAATGTAGTCAAGCAGTGAAAGATTTGTGCTTCAGTATATAAAGAAATAGTATGAGAAAAAAAGTCCAAATCTTTTGGCAGGAGACATGAAACTGAAGAAAATCACGTCAAAAGCCAGGAATTTATACTTGTAAAAATCCTCAGGGGAAAAAAAAAAACAGTGATCTCTTATTACATTCATTCACAAAGCTGCTGGAAATAGCAGTCCCTGATGTATAGATGGATTGCATAGGAATCAATTAAAATGGGCCAGGTGGGAAACAAGAGCTCAGATGGGGGCATTTTGTATTGGATACTTGGTGTTAAGTTCTTCATACTGGCTTGTAGCATTCTTCAGAATTAAAGGTTTAATTTAAAAATGTAATTGAAGGTCTAAATGCTCTCTTTTCTATTGGAAAGGATACCTGAAGCCTGGGGAAGAAAGGAGACAATCCTAGCTCACAGAATAACTACTCAAATCTTTCATAACCTCAGCAAACCACCTTCCATCCCACCCTTCCATCCCTTTGAGGATTAGCTTTACTGACTCAGATGAATAAGAATAACAAAGCATGGTTCAGTCAGAGTCATGCCCGTACATGTACTTCATGTACTTCAGCACAGTGTGGAGACCTAGACTATTCCCCTAAATGGGAACTCCAGGGTCTATGAGTCTAAAGAATAGTTCCTCAGTAACTTCCAAAAGGGAAGCAGGATTAGGAAAAGAAGGAAAAAAACAAAGCAAATACAGACTTTGTGCATTTCCCAGCACTTTCAGAATAATCTATAAGGAGTTCCTAATCTGTGAGGAGACTTGTGGTCTCAAGTGCCTGAATCGCTGAAGCTGAAGAAATACTTTTCTATCCAGAATCTGGATTCAGAAATTGCAAAGAAGAAAGCAGTCACATGACAGACACAAGGCTTTTTCTCAGCCATCATAATTACTTAATGTCATCTTAAAACATAGCTAACTTGTAAATCCTGGTAAAAAAATAGCAGGAATGCTGAGGGTCCTTAAAAGGCCCTCAAAAATTATTTTACTTTTTGGAATTGATCAGCTTTGGTTTTAGTTTTGTCTTCCCTTTTTGTGTTTACTTTCTGTTTGCTATCACTGTCATTCACCTTAAGCCATGAAACACCTTTAGCATAAAGGCCAAGAGGTCAGCATGTGCAAAAATTATGGTTCTTAGTCCACTGGGAACCTGACCAGTTGCAGGCAACAGCAGCAATAAGGACCTTCACAGAYCAATGGCAAAGCAATTGAGTTGCCATTGCAAGTAGAATAGGAGACCTATTCTACTTGTGTTAAGTGTTTGCCTCCTACTAGTTTTTTAATATGAGAAAAGCATGTGTGTTTCATTTGTGCCTTTAAAAATCACTTACTGGGTACTTTGAAAAGTATGAGTGAAATTTGGCCTCTAGATAATTTTAGGTCCTCAAAGCAAAGAGATTTCTTTCTGTAAAAATTCTGAAAATGCTTTTCTATACCTTCTCAATCCCAGTTTAGCAGGGATTGTCATGGATCATGGTGATGACAGCCATGAGTTATAGAAGAACTGTGACTTTCTCTAGCACCTACTCTGAAATTTACATTGGGGCTCAAACCTTACTCATAGGAACTGTGTGAATGATCTAAAATGGAAGCTCTAATGCGATTACTTAGAGAAATATCTGACTCTTAAATATTTAACCATAAAGGTTAAGTGACAATTTTACTGTTAAGATAATTGCTGGTTAAGCTAAGATGGTATATCTGTATACCAAAATTGCTTTAAAATGTCTTTTTAATTTTGAAGGCTAAGACTACGTCATTTAATTTAGCATTTCTTATTTTAAATAACTGCAATTTTTATGACTTGTAAACCAAATGAAAGTAAGTTTTTCATTATGTTGTTATTGACCATGGAGTTTTACTGATGCCATTTTGTGCATGACTGAAAGCTGCCTATTATACATAGCTATGGTAATCATGTTATGTGACTGACAAGGGAAATATGGGGGGATTATTCAATGTTAGTGAGAAACCTAGTTAATCTCAAAGTCATGTCTTCTCATGGGCAAAATCCTTCTTGCATTTTGTTTTATAGAGGCAATACTACCTTTAAACACAGAAGTGTTGTATCAGTGACGAAAACAGGATTTAGTTTCATCAAGACAGAGGTGACTGAGATCCAGGAGGACCAATTTATAATTTTGTGTTTTCTTACCTCTTCTTGCAAAGTCCAAATCTTAAATGAAATCAACTGCAAAATGCTACAATGATGTAACAAGAGCAGAAGTGGGCTTGTAGAACATGTTGCATTTTCAGGCTTTTCACTCCTTCAGTATTTTCAAGTGTATCTCAATGGAGGGCGTGATCCAACAGCTGTAGTGATACTTACTTAATACTTACTTAAGTCAAGAGGACTTGTATCTAGTGACAGGTTTTAATATTAAACGTAAATATCTCCACTCCAGTGAAGTGGTCCACTTACACAGCTGCCATTAAGCATACACATAGCACTGAGGGGCACAGGATTTAGTTTCATATGTACCCACACTGACATGAAGTTCTCCAAAACCAGGAGAGAGACCTCTTGTTCCCCTTCCCACATACCTGTTCATCCTTCCCCACCTACTGGAGCTCTTACTGAACAAATTTAACTCACTGAAACTGCAGAAGATGACTCACTTTTTTTGCTGGCCACGTTTTAGTGAGTTAGTTTTAACATCAGGCTGCTGGCCAGTGTGGCTGGGAGTCAGACAAAAGAGGAAATGAGGGGGGTGAGCAGGACCCCCCCCCCCATTCAGACTTGTTACATCAGTTCACCCTATTTTGTGAAACTGCATCCTCAGTGGGCAAAGCAGTCTGGTCACTGCTCACTTGAGCACAGAGATGACAGACTGGAGTATAAAACAAAGCTAAGACCCAAAACAGAGGCACTGATTCATGAAACAATAACATGAACCATGTTCATTCTAGTAACAGGAATAATAATTGCCATCATCTTAATTTCCCATTTCCAAAAAATGCAGACAACAGGGGCCACAAGCTCTGCTTTGGGGGCAGGCCTATGTGGAGCTAAAAAGACAAGTTTTCCTGAAGGCTGTGTGAGATTCTTGTAAGACATATTGAATATGACTCTGGAGGCCATGGGCCACCCTTGCGTCAACGTAGTATGAAATGGCCCCTATGTGAATTTAATGCAAGAACAGGAGGATAGTACAATTGCCTGTTAACCTTTCAGTCGGGAGACAGCCACAACTACAGTCCCAGTAAATTGCTTCATAGCAAGTCAAAGAGAGTGGGAGCAGACTAAGAGCCAGGCCCATTCCAGTGGGCATTACTGTGAAATATGACTGAGTGCTTAACAGGGACCACCCGGGCTGACAGACCATGGAAAAGAGATCACACCAACCTTGCAAGCACCCTACCAGGACAGTGTATTTTCCTGAAATCTGCTGTGTGATTTTTCCTCTCATTTGTGCAGGCATGAATGAGAGGTTATTTCACTGAATTTGCTTGTATAAAGCAAATGCAGAGTCACTGGTACAAAATTGCAGTATTGACAGAAATAAAAACATACTCTTCAGATGGCCAAGGAATATACAGAAATGTCTTTGTACTGCCTGCTTTGGCTGAAATTGTAATAGAGAGAGGGGCACCAAAACCTTATATATTTACTACATATATGTATGGCTCAGAGTGTCCTGTCATTAATTTGGAAATGTTTTTTAAAGTAAAACAAAGACATTAGAGCATTAATCATGTGCTTATGGCTGCAATGACATTCATCAGTAAGCTGGGTGAAAAGCTAATGAGTGAAAAGAAGCAAATTTCTGTCAAGGATTATGCTATGTAGGAAAAAAAGTCACAGAGACTCTCCCTTTCAGATACCTCTCTTTTAGGTGGAGAAGGTTTTTCATAGCTTCGCTTCCTCTCCTCTCCTCTCTCCTCTCCTCTTCTCTCTTCTCTCCTCTTCTCTCTCTCCTCTCCTCTCCTTTTCAAAATTATTTTCTAGTGTTTCTTCTGTTAGAGTTATTTTTTTGTGTGGCTGCACCCTTGAAAATGGGTGTTGTGACATTAGGCATCTGCAGCTTTGTTAGTGATTATGTGCCACCATTTACACAAAATCTATTGCAGAAGAACATTTCTTCTTCATAACTGCCTTTTGGGAAAAAATACACATATTTTAAAATGCATATAAAAATATATGTTAAAATCATACAATTTCCAAAGAAATGTCAAAAAACTCTCATTTTTTGCAATAAATTTGTTCAAATTTTACACAGTCATGCAAAAGTATTTTGAAAGAACAGAATTCCTGCCTCCCATTCTTCAGCTAGTATTAACCCATCAAATGCTTCCTGGCTTTGGACTAGTCAGAAAACAGCATCTAAGAAGCCTGGTTTGGGCATTTTGTATGCCATTTACTCAGTGCAACCCAACTCAATTTACTGTGATAATCTCTCAGCATTATGGATTCTTCTTCACCTTCTGCCAGTGCAGTGCTTTTCATACTCAGAGAAAGGTAATTACAGAATAAATCTGTGGCTTCCATAAATCTGTCACATTAGGAAGTTACATTGAGCTTCTGTGTTTTGTTTGTAACTGAAAAAAATGGGAAGTCTAGGTGGAGCCTATTCATCAACTCACTGCTTTTATTCTCTATTTCTACACACCAGAAGTCAAAAGCATGTGGAGGCTGGCAGTACAGAAGATCAACAAAGGACTGATAGGGAGAAGGTGGAGTGAAAAATCATAAATAAATTAAAATATGTTCCACCTTGGATGAGAGGTTAACAAGTGGTCTGCTCTGATGGGTTAGTGTTGCACCCCAGGAAAAAGTAAAATGTCCTGACATCCACAAACACTTCCAAAGATGGTCTACAGCACATACGCTGTTTTCTCATTTCTTTTTCACTAAAAATGACATTTCTATCTAACAACACCCCCACTGAAAACAAATGGAGACAGATCTCAACTCTTCTGTGTCTTGGTCTGCTGTGTCACCATCTCCACTAGTACTGAAAAGCTTTGTAGAATGTATTCCGAACTTCATATTCCTCCTATACAATCTCTGAATACCCAGATCTCAAAAAAAAAGTCTACTATGTGCTTGAGTCTGAACTTTGCCAATGCATTTGAATATAAAAAATGGAAAAGAGAAGGCAGAGGTCATACACAAGAAACTCATGAGTCACACTATGGACAGGCACAAATGATGCTTTGTTAGTTGAGTAAACATTTACAGTGGACAAATGCTAGTTTGCCTTCCACTGCAAGGCACAACTCACTGACTGGGTGCTTCTATGGCAAGCAAGCAAACAGGCTCCAGACCTTCAGCATGTCAGGTGAGGATGCACTGCTCTGGGGCCAGCAGCAGATGGGGTCTTTGGCAGGTAGGAGCAAGCTGTAGGACTTCACTGGGGGACATGGGAGCATGTGACACACCAGTCAGTGTGAATAAGAAGGCAGTGTCAGGTATGAGACTGAAATTCCCCTTGTCCTCCAATAAATTTGCATCTTCTATCGGTAAGTCAGCATGCTTAAACTCTCATGTAAATCATGTTTCACACACTGTGGCTCAGGCTAACCTCCTACAATTTTCATTCCTGTTATAACCAGGTTAGGCAAACGTAATCTAAGAATTTTCCCAAAGTCATCAGTAATAAAGGGTTGGAGCCTTTGTTGGCAAAGATGCATGTAAGGTTTTGGATAATCAGGGCAAAAACAAATTAAAAAGATAAGCATGAATAATATCTCTGTCCTGTTTCACTCTATCCCATCTTTTCATGAGTGGATCATGATCTGAGACTTAAGAATTTCCCACCTTTGGGAATCATTCAGCAAAATGCTGAGTGACAGTGGATCTTGCAAAAGCTCAGAATCCAGGCTAAAAAGACTAAAGAATGCAAATATTAATATCTCAGTAAGTATAAATATTCTCTATGAGATCCATTGTTCTTATTTCTCTAATTATTGTTCTAAATTAAGGACAGCATTTCAGATAATCATTTTATTATCTTTCCACAAGTTACTCTTTACAAAAAGAAAGATTTTCAGGAAATAATTATAGATGATAACAGACTACATGAACTAAAATTCAGAACTGAATTCTCTTCTGACCAACAAAATACGCCTTGAATACTGATCAATATTTTAATGGCAAGTCCAGCAACAAAGGATGTATTCATAACCATTTGTTGAAATACATTTGCATAATGAAAACCTTGTGTTTTTGAATATAGATTTAAGTAATTGGAATGTTTTCTATACACTGCTGATTTGACTGAAATAGAAACAGTGCTCCTCCCATACAGAAAGAAAAATACAATGAAGCAGGCATTCACAGGGTAGTTGAGTACCCAAGGTACTACTGCTTCTCAGAAAGACAGCAGAACAGCTGCAAACCAGCAATGGATTTTTGCCCCAGTAGTCAGGATAGTACTTGTCTCAAAGAAAAAGTCTTTACCATCCTATTGAGCACATAAACAGCATTTCCACTTTCTTTTTTTTTTTTTTTTAATTACACATAATTTGAATCCTGGGAATTTTACATCTTTTGGTAGCTCTGACTTTGAACTGCTCTACCCTCTAAGTTGATTTAAACCTATTTTGGAGAATATTTGTAATTACAGGAGTCCAAAGAAAAATCAGAGCCTGGCACACACTCAGCCCCAGGAGTGGATGGATTAGTTTGGAATGACTAAAACAGTTGTCATCCCAGCTTTTCTAGATATTCCCATCCCTGTGGCAAGGATGACAGAAGAACAAGCTGGCCAAAGGCTTATGCTTAAGATGCTAAATTCAGTATGTTAGCCTAAAAACAGTCTTCAGCATTCCAGGCAATCCCTGGGGACAACAGACAGCTAGCGGTGGTGACTCTGTCAACCATCCCAGCTTAATCTGCTGAGGAATGCTTGTCAACACTCTCAAAATTGAATGGGATGACCCACAGCCAGTGACCTTACTAGAAGATCTGTTTTCTTTTCCTGCTTTTGCCACAGACTCCCTGGGTGATCCCAGATAAGTCATTTATGCCTCAGCTTTCCCTTCTGTCAAAAAAGGAAAATTACTCTTTCAAACTCAAGCAATGTTCCAGGACTGACCTTATGTTCACAAAGGTCTATGAGATGACTGAGCGCATGGCACGATTCAAATGCAAATAGTCAAGACTGGTAAAAGCCTTCCCTATGTTATTTTGTGTTAGATACTTTATTACTGTGATTACTGAGGCTGTAACATTGCATCAAGACTGCTTTGGTAACAACAGGTCTTTACACTCCCTGGTCTAATTCTGGATGTGTCCAGCTATGAATGGGCTCAAGATCCAGTAGCCAGATACTTTGATAAGAACATTAAATCAGACCAAATACCCCTGCTTCAGACACGAACACAGTTATGCTATCTCTGCTTATTCTGGCCGCCCTCTCCATATACCTGCATAGCAGAGTTGCTTTCAACAAGAACAATTAACCAGTGCTTGGGATTGGGAAAATTGTTCTCATTAAGATCTTGAAATTGGGACTGGAGTTAATATTTTTTGACGTAATCTTCTTTATCACCAAAGAACATTCAGCAAGTAGACTAGTGTAAACATCAACACCGAAAAAAAAAAAATGTAGCTTCCTGCTGGGCGTTTTTATAGAATGAGGAAAGGATTGTGGGATACAACACAAAAGGCACACAGTTTACCAGTACTGCACTATAAAATTCTGAATTTGCTGACAAACAAACGTGGGTCACAGCTTAACCAAGTGTCTCCAGCTCTGCAAAAAAAGATAGGGTTCTTAATTTTTTTTTAAAAAAGGGACCTATCTAATAAGAAACCCATCACCCCCCAGTGCAAGCACTATCCTAGCAGGACAAAGAAGGGTAAGGTGTTTCAAATACCTTAGGAACAACACCCAAGCCGAAGGACTACCTAGGAGAGAATGTAACAAATTAGCACTAGCAGCTTAAATAAAAAATTTAGCTGAGGGGCAGCTGCTTTAGCAGCTTGAAGAAAATTTGCTCGCCGAAGGTCCTACACCGGAAGGCAAACCCTACAAATCGTTAAGTGCAGACATTATTTCCATCCCAGCAAGACGGCTATGGGCGGTCGGGGGCGAAACGCCTCGGGGAAGCGCCGGGTGTTACGTGGGGTAACTGGGCCCCGAGGGGAGCCGGGCAGGGCCCGGGGCCTCGCCCACCTCTGAGGCGAGGC
>NW_020448263.1:1030998-1256730 GCF_003343035.1 Apteryx rowi
CGGGCTGGGCTGGACAGGGCAGGACCGGGCGGTCCC
This sequence comes from Apteryx rowi, assembly GCF_003343035.1. Lineage (NCBI taxonomy): Eukaryota > Metazoa > Chordata > Aves > Apterygiformes > Apterygidae > Apteryx > Apteryx rowi. The sequence goes on from NW_020448263.1 coordinate 1,031,035, forward strand.
CGCTCCGTGTCAGCGCGGCGGGGCTGCCCTGGGGCGACGGCGAGGGGCTCCGAGCCCCCGCGGCGGCGGCGAGGGGCTGTGGCGGTGCCTGAGGCAGCCCCGGCGCCGCTGCGCCTTTCGGTCACAGCGGGCAGCGATGTCGGGGGCTCCCCCCCAGCACCTGTTGTCGTGGGGCTGGTCACGGCCCGTCGCCGGCCGCTGGGTGTTAGCCCTGGAAGTAGACTGGRGCCGTGTCGTTTTAATACCCGGCGTGGCTGTAGTCCGGTTTTATGGAGCTGAATGCACTTAGCAAAAATCATTAAGACTTTCCAGTTGACTTGTGTGCTGTAGAGTAAGCTTTCCATAAAGCAGTAACACCAAAATTGTGTCGTTGCAATGGAAAAGATGTGAACTTTAAAACAATCCAAGGATATTCATGGTGAGAACAGCCGTAGCTAATGAAGAAAGGTATGGACAGCTCTAGCGTTTCATTCGCTTGTGTAAATAGATACCTCAGCGTACCCTGACAGCTGCTGTATTCTGCAGGCACAGGTAACCTCCAGAAACAGAATAGCGTTTTGAGAGAGGCTGAATAAAGCTGTTTACTCCAAGATTAAGCCATTCCAGATTTCTGCCTCCTGAYTTTTGTAGGATTAAATCAGGGGCCACAAACACTGCAGTAAAATAGTAGCTAGTGAAAGGGGAATCCACAGCAGTTAGAGATGAAGTTTTCAAGATGTTGCATGGTTTATTTGTTTAGTGTCAGGTTTGTGAGCAGATTTGGTTGTTAGCAGCAAGTGGAAGTGTGCTGTTCCAACACATTCAAGGCTATCAAGCAGACAACTCTTCAGGAACTGCATAAGACCCAGAATTTATAAAATTCCTGACCTGCTTTTATAGAAAACACATTTTCTCTTAGAGCTGAGCACCTTTTCAGAGGATTATGTTCCTGTTATGTCTTGAGATGTTGCAGCTTTGTATTTCAAACACTTTGAAAGGTGTGTAACTGCAAAATAAGATCAGTATCTTCTTCCAGAAGAAAGTGTAGCCTGGAGTTAGCTGAGCCAAAGAGGGATGTGTTGGGTAGAAAATGAAGTTATTTCACAGTAAGTCAGGAAGCCTGCAGTTAAGACTGATTGCTCTACAACCTGTCTTGTCCAGGTAGAGAGTGTGTGATGGTGGGGGGAGGGGGGCTTCTTTTTTTCTACCAGGATTATCATTCTATCTTTTCCATTGGGAGGAAGGGGAAAGAAGAGTTTTTAAACATCCTTATGGAAGGCTTAAATGACAGGGGATTCTAATTTAAGAGGGCAAATAAATCATATTGGATCTGAAGAAGGAAAAGGAAATAGTAAAAACTAGAATCTGTTTGAAAAAAATGAATTCATTCTGATTATTTTTGTCCCCAAGAAGCGAGGCTTTCATATCTGGACTTTTAAGCTTTCTATTTTGAGCACTTGCTTTAAGGAATTTGGGCACTTGAAGCTTTGGAGGAACTTATGCTGACCCAAACTACATTTCACTTGGTGCTTTGGAAGGGGCTCACAGTGAAGCAGGACTGTCATTGTGTTGTGTACCTGAAACTGGCTAAAGGAGTATCTGCGATAGTCATTAGAAGTTAATAGATGGAAATTTTTTTGGTTTACTTAACAGTGTATGGCAGGTGAACTTTCTTCTTGAAGGTCACTCTTCAAACAAATTTGTTTTAAAAAAAAAATTGTATGCCTTCATTTGGCAAAATGTTCAAATGCATCTCTGCATGACATAAGCTCATAATAGACTTAGAAATGTGTTACAACTTGCTAGATGGTAAAATAACACATTTTTGGCCTTTTATCTATATTGGTTGATCAAAATTTTAGGTGGGTTGTGAGTTATTTGACATTTGTTGTTTGCAAGCAGCAATGTCCAGAAACGTTTTTGGAGAAAAAAATTAAAGAAAGTGATAATATCCTGTCTTTGCAGTCAACTGGAAGTTGCTAATAATATAACAGACTAATCTTTTTCCCCAGCAGCAGGTAGCTATTGTGTGTGCAGGAGCTGACCAAAAGTATCCTAAAGAGATCTTACAAAAATAGTATACTAAATCTATTCAGCAGCTGTGTCTTGAAGCAAAAAACTTGGTTAAAACTTAAGTGTTCCTCTCCAAAGAAAGCTTTAGTAAAAGACAAAAGATTTATATGATCTGAAGACAAATTACTGTATGCTGTATCTCAGGCACTAACTGGCTTTTGTTATCTAACTGCATGGTTAAATCAGCATTGAAGACATGTTCAGTTTTCTTCCACAGCTGTTACTGTCACATAATCCAATTCAGACAGGCATTATACCATGTGTGATCACTGATCATAAGAATGTGGTAGGTAACCTTTTTCACTGCTGGGGTTTCTACTTCTGTTTATTTTGGTTGTTACTGGTAAAATGGCTATTAACCAGGATTACAGTCCAGCACAGTTATTGTATTTGGAGTTTTGACTGCTAATACTTATGTTTTTAATAGCTTAGATTTGGCATATGTCATAAACTAGCTTTGAGAAACTGATGCAACAAAACTCTCTATTGTATAGAATGAAAGCAATAAAAATACATTGAGGGGGGACAGACTATGGATAAGTGGGTAATAATATTCAGGTACACATTATTCCTCCCTGTCCCCTTCACCAGTTACTGTAGTGGTAATGTTTTCCTTTGTGGTTGTTCCTCTGTATTTATTCTGTTGGAGATCTCTCTCCTACCATATCAATCATCTTAGCTCAGCTGAAAGATGTATCTAGCCACTTGCTCAATGGAGTATGTGAACTTTCTGAACACGTTTTATTGCAAATACATAGATTTTCTTTTTTTTTTAATACCAAATTCAGTGAATCACTTTAAGAAGTCAATGTAGTAGTTTGAGTTTTTGTCCCCTGGTACTGCTCAGGTCTCTGTTTATATAGTGTTAGATATTTATCTGATCCTGGCCAGTATCTGAATGCTTTGTTCTGAATTTATCTGACTTCTTTTGAGATAGAATTTAAGTTTTTCATATTATTCCGGACAGGAATAACTTTTCTCAGCAACAGCTTTAGCATACAGAACAATCTCATTCAGGCCTATGTTTCTGTCATTACAGGCAACATCAGAGCTTCCTCATTTTGTGAAAGAGACCACCTACCTTAAAATTAGCTAGGAGTTGTTCTGCTGGTTCTTGAATACTTTTTGAGACTGCCATCCCCGTCATGGCTTATATTCTTGTTCTTATGTCCACCTCAAAGTATTGATGGCCAGTTCATATCCATTTGTTCTTGTGCTATTGTCCTTTCTCTTAAAGAGCTGTTCTTTCTCTCTCTGGTTTTGAGCTGCCTGACATTTAATCAGAAGCCATCAGATTCCCTTTCAGCTTTTGGCTTGTTCAGCTGAAGCAAAATTCTTCACATGCTCTCTAAAATAGGCTTTCCATTCTTCATATCTCATAGTTTTTATCACCATATATATCATATATAATTCATATTTCTTCAACATGKATGTCAAGAGCTGTACACAACACAACCTGATATAGCAGCACTAAAACTCTCCTATCACTACTGGAATGTTGACTGAAATATCTGAGGGTCCCACTTTTTTTGTATTGCCATGCTAGTGGCTCATAATCATCTTGTGATAGCTAATACAGGCAGGTCTTTCTTTGTCACCTCAACTAATGAGGCTCTGGCTTATTGTAGTTGTTCTTATTGTTCATCTCTAATGTACTTTGTACTGTTAAGCACCATCCTACTGATATCAGCAATGTCACAGCCACATAAAATTGGTTACTTCTCAGCTGCTTTGGCACTCTGTATGGCTCAGTCTGTGACCTGTTGTTACCTTCTGCTCCAGKGCCAGAAGTTTTTGACCCTCAATCAGAGGACAGAGTGGTCCACTAGAAATGTGGAGACCGATGCTGCCACTGACCTAGGCAGTGATTCTGGGCAAGTCTGTCCTCTCTTGTCTTTTGTCTTCAGTCACATGTTTGACTGCAAGTTCTTCAAGGTAAGGCATTTTTCTGATGTTGAATGGACAGTGATGAGCACAGCAATCTTATTTAGGACTCTAGGTACTCTCTGTAAAATAGTACACAAATAATACCATGTAGGAAAGGTTCAGAGTCATACATCTCCAGTCTGCATTGCTTCTCCCCCTAATGTGCAGGAAGCTCTATGTGACATTCTCCCTGAAAGGATCTGCCTGCCTGAAAGGATCTCCTCTTTCTATTCCCTTCTTTTGTATAAAATGCTGAACTCCTGACAGCAGTAGCTGAGCTGATGGCTGGTTCTTCATYATGATATTAAAAATGTCATCTTCATGGGAGGGAGCTGAACCTGGCTGAACTGGTTTTGCTCACAGACTTTGTGAGCCAGGAGGGCTCACAATGATCCAGCTCATCTTTTCTTGTGCTTAAAGCTCAGCTTTAACACAGTGCTTGTTGCAGAATTCAGAACAAATAAAAGACCTTGTCCGGGGCAGCTTCTATGTAAAGTTCAGCAATGTTCATTTTATTTGCTGTATTATGGAGCATTTTTCAGTTTGAAATGAAGTTTGTACTGAAATCCTGTGAGGCATTGTAAACCTTGTAAAGACATTTTCATGTACTTCATTTTGAAGTGAATTATTAAATAAAAAGTTACTGAGCAAACTTGTCTTCTGGTAGAAATGAACACCTTGTAAAAACTAATGAGATTCTGTTTCTTCTAAGCTTTAGGCATGCTAACTTTCCAGGATGTCAGTAGGACTATTCAGGTGAATTCAAGGGGGCTTTCTGGGACGTAAGCAGAACACACAGTTTTTAACTGGCATACTTTGCAAGTGATGCAAACAGGCATTTGTGCTGGTGCTATTCTGAACTGAAACAGGGATGAACAGAATGAAAAAGGGCTTTTGTTGTCTATGAATCCAGAGGCAGTCAGGGTGCTGATTTGTAACCCATGCAGGAGTCATGACTGTTTTGATGCATGTTTTCTTCTATCTGAAGATGGGCTGTATACAGTCCTGCAAACTGCATCACTGGGCATATGCCAAAGGCTGGGTGACCTTTGAACTACTTAATCCAATATCAAAGTCGTTCTACATGCCAGATGTCAAGAAACCATCCCTTCATTCAGGGTGTCTCTGCTACATGAGCTTTTGCATTCCCTCTGAACTCCTTTCTCTTGCCAATAGTTCTGCTTGTAAAGGCAACTCTAAGGTAACATCTTGTATCTTTGGAAGTGTGTGTATTTAAATAAAGTTGTTTATGCTAGTGATGCTTGTAGTAATTGAATAAGAGTGCAACTCTTACAGCTAAGCACAGAAGGAGATAGGCTGAGGCACTGCTGTCAAGCAATAAAGCAGTGTCATTAGTGTTTATCAGACTAAAAACATGTAAAAATTCTTGGCCTGTTGATTTTTCAGTATCAGACATGTTTGTTCCTATATATTGCCCTGTAAATACCCCAAATCATTTGCTAAGCTCTCATAGATAAGATACCATTTTCTGGGACAGAAAACTTTGGACTCTGTGAAGGGAGTGCATTTTAAATTGTGGTGTGGAGAAAGCAATAGGGACAAAGGATTTAAGGTAGAGAAGAGAATTTCATAAAGGAGATGAGCATGTAATATAGACAGGTAAAGTAACAGCAGAGGGAGAAGGAGCCCAGACTCACAGGACCCCCTGTGGCATAGAGTAGCCTCTAGAAGACTTCCACGGTTGTGGATTTCCATTGGGTTTATAACTTTAGCAACAAGCATTACAGGCCTGCAAACATTTGCAGCTGTTGATCTGCTCTGTAATTTTGAATTACTCAGACTTATGGGCAGATTGAATTAACGTTTGTATGGTCAGGGAGTCCTGTGCTACTGGAATACACAGGACTGCACTTGCATTTGCTATGTAATCAGTTTGCACATATGCAGTGGCTGTGAACCTTTATGTCACTGTAGCTTTTACTGGGCTGACAGATGGCCAGAAAGCTGCTTTTCGATGAAAACAGTATTTCGCTATCCAGAGCAATAGAGCTGGTAGGTATGGCATCATATAGCCAATCCTGATTCTTCATCTGATACGAACTGAAGTAGCCCCACTGAGGTCACTGATATTAAAACTGACTCATTCTAGCAGGGGATCTGGCTCTATTTTTCGCCATGTTTCTCATTAGAAGGATTTATGTCGATCAGTTAATTCATTGCAGGCTAAAGGTTCCTGTCTCCCCTATTTCTCCACCCAAATGCAACTTTGCATTCCCATTAAGGAACACTGAAYGCTCCAAGGATTGGTGAAATGAAAAAGCCTGACAGTGGATAAAATATGAGGGATATGTACAAAGGAGTATATGGAGCAGTGGATGAAAGTGTGTTTGCCTGCTGGAGCTAGTGTTTATCCTTCCTTATGCAGCTCAAGAGCTCGTGGGCAGCTGGTGGCTGTGAGCCAGCCTGGGGTGTGTCGCTATGGTTCTAGGTTGGATTGCTGTTTTGGCTGGAGAAAGAACAACAAGGGCCACTGTGAAGGTAACATTAACACTTTATGCTTGTCTCCTCTCCATGGCTGTGTACTCAGTACTAATAAAGTGATTTCATATGAGGCTGCCAAAAGTTATGGAAAGAAACCTCGTGAGGGAGTGAAATCTCTAACTCTGTGAGAGTGAAGAAAACATGTTTTAGAGACCATCTCCTTAAAAACAGTTTTGGATAAATAATGCCAAACAATAAAATACAGATTCATAAATTCTTAGATCCAGAAGGGAACATCTGTTCTAACTTCCTGCAGATCCCTGACCAAGAGATTAGAAATGGTCAGTGCCTATACTGTTACAGCTCTCAAACAAGTAAGTACTAACAGTGCAGTGTCTTCTAATGCTATATACAAAGCCCTGAAGTTTTTTTTATTAATTGGTATTCTTTATCTTCAGAAGTACACAGCCTCTGAGAACTAGTAGGTTTCAAACTCCTAAAAATATAAATTAAAAAAGTGATAACTTTACCTGACTTGAACTTGGATAGCCAGCCAGTGTTCTGGTCTGTGGATTGTTGGTTTAACGAAGAATCAACGATTCTTAAAAAATTTCTAATTCATTAAAGGTCTGTAGACTCCAAGGAGAGGTAATGTGGAATAGCTCTCTAACTGTATTTAGGCAAAGCACAAAAGTCATAATATATGGGCTTTAAGACTCTTTCTCAGCTGTTGCACCTGCTGTCCCAGTGAGTTTGGCACTGCATATCTAGTGAGTTTGAATACGGACTTGGTGTTACTAATGGCTGAAAATCAGCAGGCTGATGTCTAAAAGGGAAGGATGCCAAAAAGCCTCTGTTCTCTGTGTGGGTATATATAGCATGTCAGTTTAAAAAAAAGTGATGAATATGTTTATTAATAATCTTACATTGTTTAATGTTGCCCTGKTTTTTTTGTGCCAATGAATACATGGAGGTACAAGTGGCAAATACAACTTAGATGAGCCAGTGGAGTAAGCTGTCCTATTTTAAAGCAATAGGCTGCTTTCTTACTAGACTCCAGTTTGATAACTTTAAAATTCTTCTTTGGCAGATTTCTTTAAATAAACTATAATGTAATTTTGCATTGTAAATCCAGATGCAGTGGTGTTCTTTGCTTTAGAGTTAATACTCCATTGATATCACATTATGCCACTTTGCATTCAGAGACAAGGGTGGTATTTAACTATGCCCTAATTTACAGAGCTAGTGGATTAATACTTCTGAATGAATCTTTAAATGTAGGAAAGATGCTTGAATACAGCTGTATGAATTCTAACATACTATATAGTAAGTAACACTGTGCTTCTCCTATTTCCTGTACTTCAGACAATTTAGTTCTATGAGGTAGCTGGAGACACATCACACTACATGCTCTTTCACTTTTTTTTTTTTTTTGGAGCTAGTACTGGTTTAAATGCATGTTTACTTTACTTTAGCTGGAAAACCCTCATGTTGATAAATTGACTTCAAGAGATTGTTCATCTGAGTTATTAAAAATAAAGTCTTAAGCCTTGATAAAGGCAGCATTTAATTTCTGATTAATGATCCAGAGGGTTGAGAGCTAGAAAACTTTTACTCTTCAATGCATCCAAGCTACACACAGCTCCTTCAAGTCATGGTAAACCTGATGCAGATATACACATTGGGACATGTGGTAACAACAGTCGTCTGATCATTTGATGGATGTGCTCTGGATATTCCACCATGGGATGGACATGTTCCTCAGCTGTAAGTGGGAAGAGACAACAGTGGAAAACTGCTGATCTAATATGCTGTCCATGGCTGCAGGAGGAGGGTGCTATTGCCTCCTCCCAGTTCGAGGTGCCAAATATAGCAGGTCAAGCTGTTGACTAGCAGCTCCTCACATATGGCTTGCCCGAAATAGAAAAAAGACAACAGTGCCAGTGCTGTAAATGTGTTTTGGTAGCACTACAGAAAGGACTGTGAGGGGGAGAGCTAAAAAGGGCTCCTTTTCCAGGTCTCCACACACCTGGAAAAGCACACACTCATGTAATCTGCACTAGTGACACTTTTCTCCAGGAAGAAATAAACCACTGATTAGTAGCTACTGTGCCCAAGCTAGAGAGAGGGGTATGGAGGTTGTTGAACTTATGCAACAAGCTTTTAGTCAACAAAGTAGGGCAAAAGTTCTCCTCARATAGAGTATTTCTAACTTTTTTTCCTTTCTTTCTCCTTTCTCTGCCTGGTTCCTTCAGCTGTCTGTAGACATGGCTGCAAGTATGGCGAGTGCATGGGACCAAACAAGTGCCAATGCTTTCCTGGATTTACAGGGAAAACCTGTAATCAAGGTTGGTGCACAGGGTGAGACCACTCCAGAAGACAGATTGTTGATGTTCTGTCCCCTTATCTTGTGTGAAGGATTGTATTCTCTTTAAAAAAAAAAAAAAAAAAAAAAAGTGAAGCAAGAATTTCTTGTTTATGTAGAAGAGCTTAGCGTTTAAGGCACTTACCTAGGATGCTGAAGATGCAAGCTCTAGGCTTCCTTCAGTGCTCAGAAGTTTGAACCTACATCGTGTATCTCCTGCAGACTGGTGACAAGGGTAAACAACCTGTCTCATTTGTAGGCAGAAGATAAAGGTACAGAGAGATTATATAGAAAATTCTTTGAAGAGCTGTAATTTGAATCCAGAACCCATTTTATTTCCATAAATACCCTCTTTCYTCTCATAAAGGATTTCTAGACACAATTTCTCCGGTTGCCTGGGCCAATGCCATCTGTTTGCATACGCTGAATGACATTTTTGAGAATACAGACCTGGGAGTCTTCGGAATTGCATATTCAGAAACATTGAGTGTACCACTTTACCTACATAAACTTAGTTAGCCGTTGAAATTTTTCAGCTAAGACATATCAGTGACAGCTCAGCTTTTTTCTGATTCAATATATAAAACTTCTGTGTTGGATCAGATGAAAGGTGCAGGTTACTGTGCACAGAGAGAGGCCAAAGTACTTCAGTGCAGATGAGTGAACTGCAGGCACCATGGAGGAAGAATAAAATAACGTCCACATGAATGTGCAAGTCTTTTGTTGCTACCTTCCTTCACAGCTGCAGTCTTTGCTTGAAAATGTTAAATTGAGGTACTAAAAACACATTTTTTCAGAATTTGCTTAAAACCATCCCATTTATTATKTAACACCCTTGAAGCAACATGCTATGATGTTATCCTGTTAAATATTTTAGAAAACTCCTCCCATTTTTCTTTTACACTTTTGATGTTGCTTACAGGGAAATTCCTCAATACCCCTAGAGAGGAAGGTGAAACATCAGCCTTGGTTATGCCTGATAGATACATAGGTACCACTTCTAGCTTCAGCCTCTAAACCCACGAGTTTAACCTCAAAAATAACTTGGCAGCCTAAGAGTTACCTGAAGGTAACAAATAAGGACCCRACTTGTAGGACTTTCTTGTGCAGTTACTCCAGCTGTGTGGGATATGTCCTCTGTGCAAAGCAGATCAATTCTCTGCATGTGCAGATTCAAAGTCTGAGGCTTTATGGAACCACTGGGTAGACCTGCATTTGTGACCATGGCACAACTCATGGTCARTAGCTATAAAACTTTCCAAAATTATCAGATAAGCTGCTGTGGTGCTGACCAGCTTCAGAAGCATCAGCATCACTGTGCATGTAGTGTGTAGCGCAAGTATGCAGATCACTGGCTGAAACTCTCTTTGGACAGAGATAAAGCTGCTTTTTCTGAGATCCTTAAGTCTACCTCTATACCAGTAAGTGAAGCATGCCTGAGAACACTTCTGGGCACTAACTGCCTTGTATGAAGCAGCCAGCATCTATGCTATTAGCTAGTAAACTCTCTTAGCCTCCAAACCAGAGCACTAAATGCAAAGTGCCTGTTAGCTCCCTGGCTTGTTCTAACTTCTGAAGCATGGCCAGGAATTGTTTAGGAAACTGGTGGCTGGCATGGGCCAGAAATGTTCCGGAGCCATTCCAGCAGCATAGCCATATAGGTGCTCCTGTGCCAGCATCAAGGAATGCTCAGAGCCACTGTTTAATTTACCGGCAAGTGTAGCCTTGGTCTGTACTTAYAGCAAAATGTTCTGCTGTGCAAGCTCAACCTGAGCTAGCTAAAGTAACAGAGATAAGGGAACTGTATTAGTCTGCTACTCAGTCTGAGCTAATTAGTCTTGTCTCCATACATTCTTTTAGAGCTGTGTGTGCTATCTCTGCACTACTGTGCATTGTGCAATGTAGGTGTAGCTAGGCACTTTTGAAAATCTATGGCTAAAGTAGAATAACTTTTTTCCCTCTAGTTTCTTTCAGATATGAGGATCCTGGTTATTAAGTGGAGCCACAGTAGCACAAGAAGTCCAATGTGACTGCAAACTGATAGGGTCTGTTTGAAAAAGAACAACCTCTCTATAAATGACAGAATGCAACCCTCTTTTTTTATTTTTATTTTTTTCTTCCCCCTACCCTGGACTGAGCTGTAACAAATACTTCTACACACATACAACCACAAAGCTTATGCGCTGAATGGCCTGTTTTTAATCTGGCCATCAGGCTGCGTAGACATGAGAAGAGATGCTTCTCATTAGAACTGGAACTGTGTAAGCTCAGGGCTTGGAGAGTTGCATCTCTATTGAAATTATATTACTGGTCATGTGTGCCATTGGACACGTGGAATGGGCTGTGTACACTAGTGTATTTCTGTTAATAAGTTTTGTCTRTTTACTAATAAGGTTTCAGATATGAGAGGCAGAGGTGTCAGTTCACAGAAGTCACAAGCACAGACATTGTTCCCTTATGAAAGGATCAATACCGTTGTCAGCAGTGGTGCCTACACCACACAAATTGATTTTAGGATTCTGTTTTTCTCCCTGTGCAACATAACTATTGGGAATTTGAAATTAATATAGCTTCTTCYAAAGCCATTTAATTCCTGGATTTTGAGAAGGAGTTAAGATGCTTGGTAAAGTCCTTTTATTCCTGATATCACATGATTCTTATACACTGTTTTTTATCTCTGCTAGACATCCTTTCCCTTGTAACATTGGTGCCATTGTRTATCACAGAAAAAGTCTCTTTGGTTCACTTTACCTCAAGCTGGTTCATTGTTCTTACTCTCATATGCTTTAGCAGTTCTAGTACAGAGGTCGGCTGGACGACCAAAGTCTCCAACTAGAAACAGAGAAATCCAGAAAAATAGCTCCCAGAAAATATCGTAACCGCAATCCTCTCCCCACTACTCCTCCTCTTCCCAACAAACTAGCAGAGGTGGCCAGAGTTTGCATTAGTTTTTCAGGTGCAGCAGTTTGTGTATTTTAGTTTTTCTAGCACTCTCTCAGCCAGATGGTCTGCTAAATTCTCATCTTGCTGGCTGGCTGACTCATTTTCCATTCAAGCGATATTACTCTGGGGAATTTAAGGCATTAGGCAGGCAATATTATCAACCCATATGTATAAATATATATATATATACATGTATATATATGTGTGTGTATGTATGTATAAACCCAGTACTTATTTCATTTCAATGACTTCTGCAGATCTGAATGAATGTGGACTGAAACCACGTCCCTGTGAACACAGATGTATGAATACCCACGGCAGCTACAAGTGCTATTGTCTTAACGGGTACATGCTTATGCCAGATGGCAAATGTGCAAGTAAGTAACAAAGCTGATAGGACAGGCACACCAAAATCATCTAATTGCATTTGATCACAGCAGAGTTTCTTCTCTAGCTTATTTAAGGTATGCCTCAGCTCTCTGGTACTGTCAGTACCTGAGAGGGACTTTTCATTTGGCAGTATATACGGATAAAGTAAACTAGGTCATAGTTGTATTTTCAGTGTTCAGAGAGATTTTTGTCCTATGGAAATAAACTTTGGTGTTGGTTCAAATGAAGGGCAACTTGGTGCACGGTCCTGCCAGTACATCTGTTTAAGTAAGGGTGAATGAATCTTTACAAGCAAAGCACCAATATAGCCTACATTTTACTGTGCTGAAATTCATCCCATTACTCCTTGCTATATCCTTCTGTGCTTCCTGATTAGTTTAGTTTCTCTGAGTGCTGATATTCTTCCCACAGTTGCCATCAGCTTCTTGCACGCAATTGTCCACTCTACTGAGGCTTATCTAAACTGTATTTCTACCAATTTTCCTTGTCTTAAGCCAGCATGTGATGGAAAACATTGTTTTCGTAGCCAACCCAATTTTTCAGACCTGAGGAAGCTTCTTATCTTTCAATGACCATTTTGTTGGGGAAAAAATATYTTTTTTTCACTTACGCTATTTTACACAGACATTTTGGCTTTGAATTTTCTCAAAACCCTAGGCAATGCCGTGACTGTCCTTTCTGGAGCCTGCTGGACTGGAGCAGGTACATCAGTTGGTCAAGAGAGCTAGCTGGTCGCAGTAGTGGAACAGTCTGCTTGAGAGCTCTATACTAAACCTATAAACCCTGGTGCATCTGGTGCAGGGCAATCTTTCTCATGGATTTGACAGAGAATGATAAAACTCCAAAAGGGTTCACGCTCCAACCCTGAAAACATCCATTCACTAGACAGTGTCCATCTGGTGATTTTGCTTTCAGTCAAGGGATGCTCGGAAAAATACCCTGCCTTAGCAAAAGCTCACAGACCACAGGGTCTGCAGGTCTGGGGGAGGCAGAAAAGCCAGAGCTGCTGGTCTCTCTCTTACAGCTGAAGGCTGTAACGGTGGTGAATGGTGCCTGGGGCTTCAGGTCTCATAGGTTTCCCCTTCCCTGCAGCAGAGCTCAGGGGCTGTGGCTCTGTGTTATTCTGCATGGCAGGACTTTCCAGCAGGCAGCAGCTGTGGGGCCTCTGAGATCTCTGAGAAATAGGTATGTATGCCTTCCATTCCTTCCCAGATAACTTCTGTATCTGCTGACATCATGCACTGAGATGTTTTCAGTCATGCTGCTGTTTTACGGACAGTCAAACTTGGCAGAAGCCAGAATTATTGTCAAAAGAAACTATCCTATCTCACTTCCCTTTGATCCCAGCAATCTGTTCCTACTTTGTCCCATTCCTCCCTCACCACCCTGCTCTGAGCACAACTGCTTTCTGCAGCCATGCAGTAAAACCAAGCCAGAAAACTAGATCCAGACTGTAATTAACCATTTTTGCTTGCTTAGTTTTAAGCTAGTTTGAGTTCAGGATTGGTTTCCTAATTCAAGAAATGGCACAGTCAAGCCAAATGGTTGTTCCTGCACTMTGTCTTACTTGTGCCAGCTCAAAAAGCAAAGGATTGCATGAATTTTTCAGCAGCAGCAGTAGTGGCCAGTTTTGAGCATATAAGAAAAAATAGTCTAAGCAGCTGTGAGTGCTGAAGCCTGAGTTTTACTTTAGCATATTGAAACAATGTTGCCCAATTTAAATGCTGGTGGAACCCTGAGAAAAAAAAATTCAGGAAAAACAAGGTTTCCTGTAAAATGGAGGCTCTCATTCTTCACAGCTCTAGTTAAGGAGGCAAAACCTTTATGTTTGTACAGCTTGTGCTTCATTAACTTTACCCATCTATCACCTTCTGGTTCTGAAGAACTTTAATTTTCCTAAGCAGAAACTATGATTATGAAATGAAATAGTAAATTATTTACTCAAGTAGAAATTATTCTGGGTTAAGTCTCCTAAATTATCATCAAACAAGATGGGAGTCTAAGTCTGCACTCAGATAAAATACTGGTTTACTTAACTAACTGAAATTGTCATTGTTTTATTCAAACAAACATGTTGAGGAAAATGTTGCTCCTTTTGCCTCAAATCTTCTGATGTAAGTCTCCTTAACAAGATGGAGTCCACCTAGTTTAAGCAGTCAGTTGTTTAGTTTAAGCAGTTAATATGACTGTAACTATATATGCACCTGCACACACCATCTTGTCTATAACCCACATTATTACATATAATTCTGCAAATGGAGGTACTTCTGCCAATAGGCATGCATTTTAAAATAAAATTCATATCTTCTTTTAAGCAGCAAGCCAGTATTCAAGGTCTTGCAGTTTTTTTCTGTATCAAATTGGCAATTGTTTCAGGTTTTTCACTTGCAAAGAACCTATGTAAAGTTCTGTTTCCCTGAACGCAACCAGAGTGAAGTAGCAGGAAATAATTTCTTTGCCCGCACTTCCATCTCTTCAGGTAAACACTTCCAAACTCTTCTCCCTGGCATCATACTACTAATGCTTTCTGGTTATCTTTAGAGTTTTAGAAATGTGACTCTACATACTTATGACACTTCTGCTTTTCTAGCTTCACAGTTCTTTCAGACAAGGTCTAGACCCCCACATTTCTATTTGGAGGCTAGTCAAAGTCCTCTCCAATAATTCACACTCATAACCAATATATGGCAAACAAAACTTGTGTTCAGTCTGGTGGCTTTTTACTTATAAGTATCTGTTTCATAAAGGAGCTTCATCGCTTATTTCAGAGTAAAGGGCGATTTGTAAGTCAATCAGGCTAAATAATTTTCAAAATCAAATTCTATACTAGAACCATGTTAAATRTTAAACAATAAAAATATTTCTCTGCTGAATAAGTTTTCTGTCTGGCAAAACTGTAGCCTGTAAAAAAGGAAAATATAACAAGCCTGTCTCATCTACTTTGAGCACTTCTGTCTCTGGATCTGAAAGATAGTAGTAAGAAAACACAGAACTGGGAGCAGAAAAAAAAAAGGAAGAATAAAGGCAGATAAGGAAAGAACAAAGTGAAAGGGTGGGGAGGGAAGTTTGAGATCTATCTCATGGACTGCTGAATTGTTTTAATACATGTGTTAATGTATAAACAGCTTGATTAATGGATGTTGAGAATGATGAATGGAATTCTTTTTCTCTGATTAATTTTCTGCATTCATCCAGATCTAATTTAATAATAAAACTTGTACAATCGCAGTCTAGACTTTTCCTTTTTTCTTTTTTAATACTGTTTTCAGGCTCCAGGACATGTGCAATAGTAAATTGCCAATATGGATGTGAAGAAGTCAAAGGGGAGGTACAGTGTCTTTGTCCATCAGATGGTCTTCAGTTGGGACCAAACGGAAGAACATGCATTGGTATGATTAGAGAGTTCACTCTCCGCTGCTTTTCTGTAGGATGCCAAAAAACTTTTGAGTATGTGAAGAGGGTGATAAGTAATTAGCCATCATGCCATTAGCCTTACTGGCATGAATAATGCTTCTTGTTACTTGCAATGTGATGTTTGCATGCTATTTTTATAACCTGTTCTTATAACATTGGCCATTTAACTCTTTGGGCCAGTCCCATCCCCAACAAATAAGTGTTTTGACATGATTTGGAGTCATTAACAGATTCAGCTTCTCTGAGGCTGTTAGGTAAAATGCTTTGCCTGCAGGAGGCTGTCCTACTGAAATAATGTTGTTGTGGGACTTTGGGGTTGTGTGTTTGATTGGGAAGTGTTTTTCTTGTATTGTGATGAACCAAAACACTGACTTCCGGATTTCAATATAGAAGCCTCGATATTGCTTTGCCTAGAGATTTCCTGTGAGAAAGGAA
The DNA here is from genome assembly GCF_003343035.1 of Apteryx rowi. NCBI lineage: Eukaryota > Metazoa > Chordata > Aves > Apterygiformes > Apterygidae > Apteryx > Apteryx rowi. The sequence goes on from NW_020448263.1 coordinate 1,047,002, forward strand.
GCATTACTTTGTAGCACTTGATGCTGTTCTGTGATATCGGTTTTACATTATCACATGACAGTACTGCAGCATTGTAATGCAGTGCTAAAATAGTACCTGTTTTAATATTGAAATTAACTTCTTTCAAAACCGAGTAGATGTGAAACAAACCCTCCAAAGTAGGGACCATTTGAAGAATTAGAGAACACGTGGTGATGCAGTGTGTGTCAGGGAGCAGCGAGAGCAGGGCTACTCCTCAAGGGGGGATGAGCCGGAGTGACCCCAGCGCAGGCTGGACTGTGCCCTCACTGATGGTGTGCTATCCCACAGCATCTGAACACAGCCACTGGATCAGGGCACGGGTAGCAGGGACTGGTGAGAGTCCCAGAGAAGGCGAGATGAAAAATCAGGTCCAGGGTCTATTCATGGAGACAAGGCTATGATGTACATGCAAGGGGTCTGTCCAGGAGATGGGATTGGAGACAAGCTACCCACAACATAGGTCTGAGGTCTATCTATAGGACAAGGACAGGAGACCGACACTCCTATGGCACAGGTCAGGCACAGACTGACAGCCCAGGGCTGAGCGGAAATGGGGGCCCATGGGTGGGGGGCCCCAAGGAGACGGGTCAGGGCAATTAAGGCACTCAGGGGGCCCTGACACTATGTAACAGAAACCCTTCCAAAGATGGAATATTTTGTTGCTACTCACCACAGACAAATCTGAAAGGCTCTGGAAGTGTTTCAGACCAGATACTCTTTGCTAAACTGTTTTGAATTCCACTCAGGCAAGCATAGAAGACTAAAAATTGCAGATGGAAAATGTTTTATTTCRCAGAGTTACCTAAAATACAGTGCAAAGAACTTTTTGCATCAGGTGTTACTTACTAAATGTCTTTAACAGCATACCTAATGATGTTGATGGTTTCATATACTTCTGCATTCTGTCACTGGTGCAAGTTCTCCAGATCAGAAAAGGCAACTTGGAGGTGATACCCTAGAGGCATAGAGGAGTATCAGTAGCTGCTCCATTTAAGATGCTGCTTACCAATACTTGTTGGTTGAATGAATTATACAGCTTAACAAATGTTCTACATGTTGAAAGGTTTAAACATGTCTCACAGAAAATGAATTTTAGCTGTAATAGCCAAAATGATATTATGCCTAACACTTCAGACAACAAATTAAATAAATACATCAACCAAGAGACACTGCTATCTAAAAGGACAGTTACATATGAGTTGTTCTCCATAATGCACAGCTGCAATAGCAAGTCATATATCAATTTCATATGGCCTGAGAGTGTTTTATCACTTTTAGGATCTATAGAGTAAACCCATATGRATACTTGGCTCAGCATCCAAACTATAAAGACTCTAACAAAAGAACATTCTTTCTTTCTTTCAAATGAAAAGAGTTCATAATGGGAAATGTCCTGCTCTAAGTAATCAGTAAGGCTTTCAGACTACTGCCAATCATAGGTAACACTTGTTTGAATTATTTAAGAGCTATTTGAAGGTGAACATTATGGAAGTATGTACTTAAATACAATAGATGAGTGCTTCTCTTAAATCTCTCCCTGAATTATTCAGGCAACTATTTTTATTCTCTTGTATTATGTTTATTTGTATTTACCTTGCCTGCTCAAATGGATTTGGAAGAATACTGATATAAATGATATAAGGTAAAACAGAAAAAAGGATTGTCCGGTGGTTGGAAATGTCAGACCCCTTCTTCCTGCATGACTTTTGGTAGGTCACTTTTTTTCTGTCACCAGTTCTCCACCTCTAAAATGGGAGGGATAGCAACTTTCTGCCATGATGATAGATGTTTAAAAGACTAAAATACTCTGAAGTATCAGTCACAGAAGCTATAAACATATAAACATTTGAAGTTCCCTGGCTATTAATCTTAGCTTAGTCCTCTGAAGAGGCTGTATTATTCCTGGGCCTGAAGAGCAGAGCAGCACACTGATGTGTGCACTTTCCCTGTTTTACATGTACATAGGCAAAAGAAAAAAATAAATCTAACAATTATGGATACAAATTTTTAATTAAACCTAAAGTTGTACTCTCTGAGAACACTGAGTCCTCAGCGTTCACTGCAGACATAAATATTATAAATTACCGACCTACATACCAGACCAGTGCACACAGTTCAGAGTGTTCACCACACATCTGTTAATACATGCCTTCACAATTAACTATGGCACACAATCTTCAGCTTATCCCTACAGAATACATTTTGAATCTCTGGTGATAACTAACACAATTGTTCAGCAACATTTATTGAAGAAATTTTTGGAGATACTGCTGGAAGGAGCTTGCAGATAAGATAGTAGCTTCATATACTCAGATTCCTACTCTCTCTGCAGCTCAGTGTTCAGTATGTTGTTTGTACTGGTGGGGTTTCTGCTCATTGTGCCTCTTGCACTGGCTATGAAGCTTGTACAACAAGCTTCTACAGGGTGATCTGATGCAGCAGACCTGTCCTCTAGCTTGTGACAAACCCTGATCCTGGCTAAGGCACTGGAAAATGAGAAATTGGAGAGGCCTGAGAATGAATTGTAGGTTAGGGAATAGAGACCCTTATCAAAAGCGTATAGGTTGAGCAGGAAGAAGGATTATGACTGAAGGCTTGTTTAAATATTCTTCTTTTATTGTCCACTTCCCTTCAATCGCCTAACCTCTGTAAAAGAATAGTAGAAAGGGTAAAAAGACTGACTGTGGTGTCCAATACTGCTTCACAATGATACTAAGTTATAAAGGGCAGCAGTTTCTCATAATGAATTATGTGCAAAGTCACTGCCATGTGGTAAAGGGGGGAAGGGCAGATGCCAAATGTCAAATTTAAAATAGTGACAGTGATATTGCAACAAAACAAAATTAATAATATTTAACTACTTAGCGTGGTTGTAGAAGAGTGTTCTTAGGCTCCTCCAATACCAAGCCTCCCTCCTATCTATCCAGAACATCTTTTCCTTTCATCTATCTCCCTGGGCAGAGCACTCACAGCTTAGAAACTTTCTTCTTGCTGTCTCTTGACTTAGCCTAGCACAGGAAAATGCAGAGATACAGTGGAAAGAGCTGTGGCTGTTCCCTGCTGCCCTTTGTTTCTGGTTTCTGGGACTTTTGCTTAAACTACACTCATGTTTCCTCTTTCAGGAAAATCATGGAATTTGAGTGGAATTTGCGTAGTTCCTCTGCTGTTCTGTGACCTTAGGACAAATCATTGTTCCCAGGGGAGAGGGCTCCCGCTGTCAGTTGCCCTAACTTTTACCATGCCAGGTCTCAAAATCTTCCATAAAGTTAGTTCACGTTCTGCTGCTTCATTCACATTACTGCATGCAAAGGCATCCCAAATTGTGACAATTATGGGGCTTTTTTTATTAAACAAGTGCTTTGTGATAGCAAAGACTAAAGCGTCCCTGTGCAAATTCCAGCTAGTTCTTCCTTTCCCAGTTTACCTTCTCATGGATCTGACCAGCATCTGTTCTCCTGCTCTAGATATTGATGAATGTTCCACTGGCAAAGCTCTCTGCTCTTACAACCGCAGATGCATCAACACGTTTGGAAGCTATTATTGCAAGTGTCAGCTTGGTTACGAACTGAAATATGTCAATGGCCATTACAACTGTGTAGGTAAGATTTAGCCCATGAATTTTTCTTCTTTAATTTATTTCTTTTTTCATTCTCACACCATACATCTTTCCTGTCATTGCCTTAAGCATTTTGGCCTAGTCTGGGGATACTAGCTCAGGAAATGGATAAAAGTTGTCACTAAGAATATTCTTTATGACTCTTTGAAATTTTCTCTGGATAGTCTCTGTGGCCTGATGAAAGACCTAATCATCAGCACTTGCAAATTAAACTGCTTTATTGTACCAAGTCATCTCTAGGCACTTTTTTCAAAAGCTGTACAATGGCTAACACCATGGAAAAAAGATGTACCCCTTACCAACAGTTGAAGGAAGTGCGAGTTTTGGTATGAGTTTACTTGAAGAGCAATTTTTTGTCCTCTTGATGTTCAACCTGTGATGGACAAGCAGTCCCACAGTCTTTTTTTTCCTTTTTGTATGTAGTTAATCAGCCATGTGAATCAAGTTGCTACATTACTGTAAAAACAGTTGTTTGGATGGACAGTACAGAGGCTCAAGAAAATAAAAAAACCTGTATGAAAATTACTTGTTCAGATTACTTAATTACTTTTCAGGTTTCTCTTGCACATCTAAGGTTCTCCCAAGCAAAAATAAATATAGGCGAAAAGTTATCTTAACGTGTCCAGATGGTAAAACAAATGTCAAAACATGCTTACTCCTGTTCCAACTCGTTAGCTAAATGGTGGAAGAGGAGCAAAGTATAAGTTAATCCAGCAGCCACTGAAAAGTATTGTTCAAGCAATCCACTACCTGAGGACCTGAAAGGGTTGGATCTACAAGTGTATACAAAAGAGAATTAATATTTTTTGCTTTATTTGTTTGGGGTGAGGAGTCAAGGTGAGAGGGAGCTTTTAAGGCAGGTTTTGGAGGCTGAAGTTTGACTTTCCTGTTGTATGTAAACCTGGGAATTTAAAAAAGAAAAAAATATATATGCTCTTTCATACCAAATGTGTGCATTGGGGGGAAAATGGAAATGTCTGAATAGTCAAGATTTTATCTGCAAACCTGAATCTCACTCTCAAACATGCCATTTCTTTGAGGAAGTCCTCCTTCTACTTGTCTCCTAGCTGACCTACATTATGCAGAAGACTTGTTTCTAAAAATGAAGCAATTTGGATAAAACACAAATGGTGCAAAAATTTGTGCAACAACTTAGCTCCCTCATGTGGGAGAAATCAGAAAAATCTTTGTGATGTAGCAAAATCAAATGCAAAAGGAGAATAAGATCAGTTACTTAATGTCTATTAATTTTGGTGCCAATATTTTCTAATGAGTTTTTCCTAATTATACTTTTTTCATACAGCATCATATGTATGTCTGGAATGTTAGAGGTAGAAGATCTCAAGATCTCGGCCTGCCCAGTATTACTTTCAATTACATTTTGTCTAGTGTGAGTGAAAGCGAGGGGCAGATATGATGACTAAGTAATTTTTTCATTGATATCACTCTTACTCTCTTGGTGCCTTTTGTATTTTGTTAATAGAACAGTTTTGTGCAACCTATAACCTGAATCTTGTTTTCATTCACAAGGTCAGTAAAATTAATTTTGTCTTTACTGGGATGCTCTACATTTTTCATGGATGCATATGCAGTTGTGCAACTGCAGCTGAAACTAAGCAGTCTCTTCTTGTGTGAATTCTTCTGCCCCAGATGGTCCCTGGTCTAACACCTGAGCTTACAATACCTGAAAACAGATAATAGGCACAGACAGGCTGTCATGAAGCTTAGGTTTTAATGCGGTTTTCACTAAAGCATTTATATCTTTCCCTAGATGTAAATGAATGTGTGGCAAATACACACAAGTGTAACATCCATGCAGAGTGCCTCAACACACAGGGATCCTTCAAATGCAAATGTAAACAGGGCTAYCGAGGAAGTGGACTTGATTGTTCTGGTGAGTACCACTGGATGCGGGGAACAGTATTATACTGCTTTTCTCCAATAACTGAGGGATAGATACAAGGAGAGTTTTCTAGGAAAGATCATGCTGAACAGCGCTGCAATACCAACCAAGGCAAACCTCTCCCTGAAATAATATATTTATTACATGAGTCATAGTTAATACAAGTATTTTTAGCTCAACTTCATTCTGCCTATGAGCCCCAGGTCTTACAATATCACTAGGAACCGCAAGTAGAACAGAGAAGAGAATTTGGCCTCAAGAAACAGAGAAATAGCTTTAAAAAGTCTACTGTGTATTTCCCTCAAACTTTAAAGCTAGCCTTTTGGAAGGTTGCTCAGTCCCTTCCAGAGGAGTTTCAGGCAAACTCAGTAAACTCAGTAAACTCAGTAAACAGTTTCAAGCAAACTCAAAAAAAGTGAGGGAAGGGAGGAAGGTGCAGTGACTTCTATGCTAAACTATTTTTACTTAAAATTTTGACTTTGTTTGAATCTGTCTACTGGCAGATTATATTAAAGACTTGCTATAATGATGTTGTTGCCAGTTTCTAACTGATAATGACCCTCCAGAAAGGAAGAAGGAAAAGGCTGCTCTTGTCTTTGTATTTAAAATGAACCTTTGTATTTGATTTCTTTATTAAACCTGGGAGAGATTTGTCTTACAACTTCATTAGAGATGTCTTCCTCAGAGGGACATCCAAGTAAGTACTTCTCAAATTTTCTGAATAAAAGATGTGAAAATATTTTAAAAGCTCAGATTTTTAGCAAGTGAAGTCTRCACAGTATATAACCCTTTTCCCTGGGTCTTATTCAAGTAATCCTTTTAAACTTTGTGATTAGATATGCAATTATTATTGTTCTTCATGGTCTCAAAATGTTCTGTGATTATCTATATTATTCATGTTCCTATTCCCATTGTAATAGTTGTTGAAACCTCCGATACTGAATCAATATTGACACTTCCTGTATTTGAAATAGCATTATATCTGTATGATAATTTATCAACCCTTATTCTCTCTGCATTTAATATTAAATATATTCACTCAGTATGGGCACTGGCTAGAAATCAATGATTCCAACTCCAAAGGCTTTTATACCTTTTGGATCTCAGGTTTGAGTTGTTCTACATCTTATGTTTGTATCTTACAAGAATGTACTCAACATCTAAAAATCATGTAGAATATTTGTTATTATCCCTACACATCATCTCTAATTGACATACTTTTCCATTAGGTAAAATTTGGGCCAGGTAAAACCACATGCTTCTATCAGGATCCTTGCCAGGTTCAAACCAAAACATCTGATTTCAGACAGATTTAGGTAGATCAGATAGATTCATTTTTTAGATTGAGCTTCACAGTGCTATGCTAAAACTGTGCATATATATGCTGTTTAACTATCCTATACTGATGAAACTCATAGAAAAATACATTGCACTCTTCCAGGCTTAAAAGTTTTATGTGTTTATTCTTCCATTCAAAGTATGGTATTTTTTGTTGCAATTTCTCTTCTGTATTGCCATGCATTTGGTGCAGCATTGAGACACAATTTTATAGGTGGCATAATTTCTTTGATTTATGCAAATGTAGCTTATCAAATATGGCCCAAAACTTGGGATAATCCAGTGAAACAAAGTGAGTGGCAGAGCCAGTGGAGAGTTTCCAATATGTTTTTATCATTTGAAATTAGTTTTAGTACCTATCACAATATAATTTGGGCATGTTACCATATTTTAAACACAAAGCCAAAACAACTCGGTACATAAGCAGGGCTAAAACTATATATTGGGRAAAAAAAAAAAACAAAAAAAACAGAGATTTATCCTAAGTTAAATTTTTAAGTTTCTGCTTCCAATAAAAATACTGACTTTTAATCAGAAGAACTAAACACATTAAAAAACTGTCTCATATTGATGGGTTTGATTTGGAAACAGATTGCCTCATCAGAGCTATTGAGAAGGTTTCTCATGCTCAGATTCAATGTTCAGTTTCCTTGCACATCCCTTGTGATGTATCACCGCAGTTTACTATGATGGAAGAGATGCAGTGTGGCTTGAGGCCTGCAGGAATATCAAAGCAAACCAACATGACACATCTTGATATGGTTCTGTTAAAATGAAATGGACCATTGCTGAAATGTTAACCAAAAACATCTCTGAGTAAAAGTGTCCGGGTTTGAGGGGGTTTTCTTTTTAATGAGAAGCTGAAAATTTCAAAGGAAAAATCTTTTTGACCAAGTCTATGTATAAAACATTCTTTCCTCAGGCAGAAACAGTTCAGCAGAAATACTTCCTTAAATATGAACAAGGGAAATGTTTTAGCTTGTGGAGATGCTATGGCACATTTTTCAATGTCTACCTTGTACAAAAATCTATGTTGGAGATAGGAACACCAGCAAGAAGATAGAAATCTTCTATTAAGTTTTTTCTCTCTCTCTCTGCATACTTTCTCATGTCATATTTCTAATTACTAAAGTCCATTAGCTCTTTAAAAGAGGAATAAGCTGTGCATTTATAAAATTAGTAGAAGACTAAATGGAGAAAAGATTTAATGCAAGCAAGGACAGAGAAATAATGCACAGTAATGAGAGAAATTAGAGCTATAGGCATAAAGTAAAAAAGCAAGGATCCAACTAAAAGGGTGAATATAGCAATATAGGGGAAGAAAATACAAAGTCAGTGGTAGGTAAAACCTGAAAAGCCGTGGTGCTAAAAAGAGACTGGTTTCTCCAGTGGCAATTCCCATACATGCACCTCCTTTCTTTGGGGAAGAGGAGGAGGTTCTTTTAACACAGCATATTTCAGTGGTTGATTTGTACTACMTCCCTAGAAAAAGTTGGATCAGTATAATCGATGGGGGCAGGACATAAGCTTTGCTGTCAGATAACATGTTTGTTCAAACGTTGACAGAAATACCAATCAGATGTCCCAGTAGACACTGAAATGCTAAGTGTTCTCCATGTCGTAAAGCAATTATGGAAAACTTTGGCTTTATTGAAGTCAGAGGACGTTTTTGTTATTGGCTTTAACAGGATGAGGACGCCATCCTGTCAATTTGGGTGTTGGAGGCTGTGGCTTGACAACATTTCCTTTGGTGTCGGTGGGTGCAACTCCTGCAGTCCATTCCCACTCCCAACAGATGTGCCTGGGGCAGTGCAGCAGATAAAAGCTTTTCAAATACACCCTCAGAACTATATATAATTATTCCCATGGATTGGGGTGAGGTTCCGTTAGCGTCTTGATAGCAATTGTCTAAAGAATATTACAAACGGGTTACTGCGGCAGCAGAATTAGCTTTTCGTAACAAATGAAAAAAAAAACTCGATAGTTTAATTTTCAGAGTATTATTACAAGAGGAACTAAGCACATTGTTTATGAGACTTCTGTGGCTAAATCTTCTCATACTGCCAAATAATTTAACAAGAGAGGTAATGTAAAATCTAGGTTTGTACAGAAAGTGGGGGAAGTTGTTTATTTTGTTTAATTTGTATATCAATATACTAACTTAGCAGAAAGCTGCTGAAACATCAGGCTGCAAACAGTGCTGCTGGTATGAATATGAGCTGGGGGTGTTCACGCACCCTTTTGCCATTCAACACTCAGATATGCATGACATACTGGAGAGTATTTCTGAACTGCCTCTAACACATTTCATTTGAGAACCTATAGAGGTGTAACCTTTCAAATGCTCCCTAAAAGGGTCCTAGCCATTTCCACAACTGGTCTATCTTGCTACAATCTGTTGCTTTTCTCAGGTTCATGTGTTTCCTGATTTCCTATTGTGCATTGAAAAAACACATTTCCTTCACTACATACCTCTATGCACACTCCAGCCTTCAAGAATAGGGTCCCACAGGTTTCCATAAGCAATTAAAATTCTATGGAGCAAAAATGAACCTCTTCTTAATTCACTTTTTTTTTGTAGGAAGTTAAAGTAACATGAAAAACTAGTACTAACTTAAAACTTACAACCTTCAGGTATCACTCTAAAGAATATTATGATAAGAGCTCAACAATGGTCCTTTCTTTTTGTTGCCCATCTGGAGACACAGATTATTCTTCATTATGATTTGCTGAATATCTAAATGGCAATACAAAGTCAGGCAATTCTTTTCGTCCCTCTTATATTACGTAGGTTTCTTTTTGCTCATAGATTAACCTCTAAAACCTGTATGTGGTTTTGCTGTCCTGTTAATTTGCCAATCCTGAGAAAAGTTTGGGTTGATATCATACAATTTCAAAGCTTAAAAAGCCATTCTGGTCATATCAGTGGTAATATTCTTATGCTTCAGTTCAATATGGAGTCAAATACTGCTTTTGTCCTTTAATGAATAACACTTAGGTTTTTGTCATCCCACTTTTCCTACTGTACATACTGCTGCTTGTTTTAGTCTTATATTAAGCACAGTCCATTGTGAGGGACTTGCCCTGATTTCTTTAAGCATCCTTCCCTAAATAAAATGGTAAGAACTTTAGAAATGCAACAAACAATGTATATATATTGCTAGATGATATTCCATAATGCTTAAAAGAGAATAATAGCCTGTCTCTAGAATCTGTACATTAAATTATTCAAACTCTTTGAATCTCTTATGACTCTCTGAAGTGGGCATCCTTTATTATGAAGTCTATAACTTTTTAGAATAATTTCTCAAACTGCGTCCTGCTGATTTCATCTTTACTCAGATCTACAGACTCCCATAACCATAGTAAATGCTTGTCTAGAGAAACATATGTATCCCTCTTTCCCTCTCTAACTTATATACAGAAGCTACAAATGTATTTTGTAAACCAGGCTCCTAGGTTTGTCTCTTATCAGTTTTTTAAATATATTGCTAGGTGTCAAGGTGGAAGCAATGCGGTGCCTGTTAGAGTGCAGAGTAAGCTATCTCCTATTGCAGTCCTCTTAAGTTTAGAACCCCAGCCAGCGCAAGCTGTGGTCGTATGGCACATGGGAGGAAAACAGAATACTGGCTGTCCCTCTTCTGTGTCATCCTCAGAGTATTCCCCTTTACACAATACAGCACAGAGATGAGGTTGGCATCTGTTCTCTATATACTTTTTTTGAACTCAACTTTAACAACTCAGGCATTAGACATCCTATACCAAGCCATTTTTGTGGTCTGGTAATCCTGCACTGAAACTGATGACAGGAAAGATTTTCTTTTAGTCCTTGGCCACCACTTGCCTTTGTTTATCCATCTTTTGCTATAGTTCTCCCTGAATCAAAGAATTAAAGTGCCTTTGATAGCTGAGACATTTTCATATGAGGGTTGTAAATACAAACTCTGTAAGAACAGGAGGCCTCAATCTACATGCTTCCAGATAGGTGTGTAAAGAAGGGCTGCAATGAAATGGACTTTATTTAATTTTCTAAAATTGTTTATGCAATCATATGGATGGATAAATGCATGAATGTTTGTGAGCAACACCTGTATGTACTGGGGGAAAGGGTCCTGAAAAATCACCATCTCAGTCGTAGCATCCCAGACTGTCAGAGAAGTTGAGCTACAGAACAGACTGAGTTCAAGGTGGTCTGTCCTACAGAGTGAACAATTCCTACTGCAATTTATRGATAAAAAGCCTTAAATTCACACCTCAGGCTACTCCAAAATTGGATCCAGATTAGAAGGATACTGGTGATATCTCCTAAAATTTGCCTGATGCCTCATCCCTCTTTGTCCTTGACAGAAAACTAACGTTCAGATTTTCATATTGCAGCAGCAAACTGAAGTCTGCAGGCAGATGCAGACTGTACACTTTCATCCACGTATTTTTGTCACTCCTGTCAGCTGATTTTCTACACTGCTTGGTTTTGCACATACAAGGAGATTGGTTTTCTGACACCAGAAAGGTTGTTATGTTGAGCTGTAAGAATTTTTTATTTCACTAGGAAGACTTTGAAGCAGAAACTAAAAGCAGATGTTCTGGTTTGCTAGGCGATCAGTCGTGGCTTGAAAACCTCCATAGCCTCTTTATTAAAAGCCTGGCATTTCATGTTACTGATTGTCAAGAAGAAATTTGTTTGGAATGAAGTTTTCTTATTAGTTTTTATTGCTGCATTTGAGTTTAGGCTCAGAGAACCACAGCAGCTAAATTATACAGTACATCCTTCATAATATCATCCAGAAGAAAGGCTTGCTTAGTGGAGTATTAGTGAAGAGTTTATTTGCAGGCATGTGGCAAGCTAGGCACAAGTTTTATCCAAAGGAAAAGAAAAAATCTTCAATTTTGATTTTATTATTATTATTATTATTATTAACACCCATTTACTTTATACCTGCAACTTCAACCTCAGAAAATCTGAATGCCCCAGTAAGCAAACCAAGAGAGTCTGGTTTTGTTCCTGGGATACTGAATAGAAAATGTAGTTGCATTTGTCTTAAATAAAATGTGACTAATTTACACTGATACGATTATGTTATCCAAGAGCAAATAAAATGCAGGGAACTTTCCCCTCTTCTTCTTGGATTACATTTCTATTTTATTAGCTGGTATTAACTGATTTCTTTTTCTTCTGCTCCTCCTTATTTATATGAAAAGAAACACACTGTATTGACTTGTCTGCCATAGCAGTCAAGAAATCCTGAGTTGATTTCAAAGCCTCATAGTCTTCTGCATAGACTCTCAACCCCAAGGACACTGTCTTCCTCAATAGCTCTGGTGTTATGGCAGATAGGGACTTTATTAACTCTAGTGGAAACTTTGTGATGGAAAGAGATCATCTTGTAAACCAGAACTGGTCACACGTGAAGTCTTCCCTAAAACTTGCATATTTGTCACACAAACACTGCCAGACCTTGTTTTGGGACAGTGGTATTCCTCAATTTTTGGTCAGATATAAGAAGAAGCAGCTGCAGTACCTCCATGGTTTCTTCTTTCAGTTTGCTTTGTACTATACACCCATTTTGAATGAGCTGATCAAAAGTAGGCCCAGGTTTAACCCTCAGTTATGACTTGGCCATAAGCAGAAACGGCCAGCGTTCTTTGTTGGATAATAGAGAAGTACATCTGAAAGGGACTAAATGATATCAGCTAGTCTATTTTTTTTTCTCTGAAGCATATCTAATCCAGCCTATTCATGACAGATGTTAATCTAACAGTTTTTAAAAACTTACAGTGATGTATTTCAAAGAGTCTAAGTGGCTTGCTCCTGTGTTTTACTATCCTATAACGACAAAATTTTTCATGATACCTAACAGAAGTCTCTCCTCATGTCATGTAAACTGATTATTTTCCTGTCTTCACGTAGAACAGCTGACCAGCATCCTTTCTCTAGACGCTCTTTGTGCTGTTACTGGGTACCCTAATTGGTGTAAAAGCAATTCTGGTGCCCTGTGTATGAAAAACGTTGCTCATTCCAGCCTCCCACCATAGTTTAATGATAGTGAAAAGAGAATAATGGAATTTAAAAGAAATAGAAGGCTTATGTCTTGGGCCTCAATATGTTGACAAGGAAAGCATGATGTGAAAATCAGGGCTGCTATGTAAATGTAAAAATGTCATCTAGGAATCTTACCAATGATGTTTTGAAGTTTTATGCTTGGATATAGAAGATATTTAGCTTCACTTTATTAAGGACCAAGGGTGAGGAAAAGCCCCAAATTTAATTTTATTTCTTTTGTTTTATAGATTTGAACAATCTTGGTTGACTTTTACACTCTTAAGTTTTTCTGTTCTGGCAGTTTCTGTGTTTCTGAGCAGGATCAAAAGTTGCAAGATACTAAAAAGCTGGTTATCCTTTTAGAATTTTGTAGCCAAGAGGAATCATAAAATACTAAAAATCTGACAAAATTCAGTGGCTTTCAGCGTGTGGTACAAGGAATGTTAGATCAGAGGAGTTTACAGAAGATAGTTAGGAAAAATGCTCACTGCTGACATTTGTTATGTGGGGAATCACACCTCTGTGGACAACTTCTAGTAGCCCACAGACTGAAAAAGGCTAAAAAACTTTTTCAAGCTCAAGTGTAAAATATAATTAATATAAAGGGCTGTCTGACCTGTGTTACACAGGAGGCCAGTTCAGGTTATTACAGAGGATTGCTTTTGCCTTTTTACTACAACACAAGGTTATATATACGACATAGCTAAGCGCATAGCTACTGCATGTAGATTCAGTTCTGTGCAGAGCTGAACTTACATCTAACAGTAGATAATTTGGTTGAATAGGTCTCTGGAGATTCTAAAGGACTGTATAGTGCTGTTTATAAATGTTATGATTACTGAATGATTCTTTAGATGAATATTTAAYATTTTCTTGTTGATTCTAGTTATCCCTGAGAAGTCAGTGAAGGAAATTCCAAGAATCCCTGGAGCAGTTAAGGACACAATTAAGAAACTTCTTGCGCATAAAAATAGCGTGAAAAAACATGAAGCAATCAAGAATGTGATCCCAGAACCAGCCRTGACACCAGCTTCTAAGACCCACTTGCAGTCATTTGACTATGAAGGTGGTATTTATCTTGGTGGGAGCTATGCTGAGGAAGAGACTGAAGTTACTAAAGAGGAGGAGACAGAGGAGACAGAAGAGGAGGAGAAGGAAGATTTTAAGAATCAGATTGACCACGAGCAAAGCCTTAGAGGAGATGTCTTTTGTAAGTTTCTTCATCACTTTTTATAGGGGTTTTATTGTAAATCTATATATACACACTAACAAAATAGTCACTAAACACTATAGCCATCTTATCAGAATTTTCTTGTAAAAAAGGAAAAGAAACTTAACATACCTACCACTGAGATTAAAGCTACAGAATCTGCCTTTTAGGGGCATCTGTCTGTAGTCATGTGAACAGAGATGGAGTATGCCGTCCTGACAGCTGCTCTGGAGGCTGTTCTTTCAGGGCAGTGTAGACATAGTATGTAGCTTTTCCCCATTTTCTTCACAGAAGCCCCAAGGAAACAGGCTGTTTTGCTGTTTTCTTAAGAGTAAGACAGAAATTAGTTTTGAGTCGTGAAAAGCATATTTATCATTCCTAATTAGTGCGTACTGTTCAGAGGAAAAACATAGACTTCGGTGTCCTTGCCTTTCAAATAATATTTTAATTATATTTTAATACATCTGGCTCAGTCAAACATTCTTCAAGGAGGTGGCTAAAACACAGATAATGTGAAAAATACACTCTGCTAATAGTTTATCCATGATACTTTCTCTTTCCCAAAGTATAGGAAAATAATAAAGACTATCCCATGGTGATAAAAATTATGCACCATGTTTCATAACAATATTAATGAATAAATGAATTTTAAATTAGCATTTGAATTGTTGCTGTTTGATTCAAAAAGACACATGMGCTTTTTTTTTTTTTTAAAGGAAAGGTCATTTTAAAGGCTGCCAGAACAAAAGGTCTGTTATATTGCTGCTGTAAGAAAGCCAAGAATAAATGTGGTTATTCACCTAAATACATTTGAGAATACAAGCTTCCTTGCCTATGGCACTCTTCTCCTAAAATTGCTTTCTTTTGATGTTCCGTGGTATTTGGCCATTTGGTATTTGTTTCAGTTCAGACTGTGGATATAGCCTAATATTGCTGCACAGAATTATGCTAGAGAGCTGATAGTCTGCAGTCAGGAGTTTGTTCACAAGCCTCCTCCCTTCATGCAAATATTAACAGCAGTAAGTGCCTGTGGCATATTACAGTTTTGCTGACAATATCAAACTGGGGAGAGTGATCTATACTCTAGAGGGCAGGTCTGCTATTAAGAAGGACCTGGACAGGCTGTAGAAATTGGCTGAGAGGAACCTCATGAAGTTCAACAAAAGCAACTGCAAAAGGATAGAAAAACCTCATGCAACAGTACTGGCTTGGGACAACTGGCTAGAAAGCAACTTTGCAGAAAAAGACACAGTGATCTTCTAGATAACAAGTTGAGCACGAGCCAACAGTGTGCTCTTGCAGACAGGAAGGCCAACCGCATCCTGGGCTGCATTAGCAGGATGGTGGCCAGCAGGTAAAGAGAACTGATTCTTCCCTTCTATTTGGCACTTGTGAAATCACATCTGGAGCATTGTGTCCAGTTTGGGCTCCCCATTACTAGAAAGACATTGACATACTGGTGTGAGTCCAGCAATGATTCACCAAGGTCAGGGGGCTGGAGCATGTGACATATGAGGAAAGGCTGAGATAACTGGTTTGTTCAGCCATAAGAGGAGAAAGCTAAGGGGAGATCTTAGAGCCGTCTTCAGCTTTCTAATGGGAAATTATAGAGAAGCTGCAGCCAGTCTCTTCTCAAAAGTACACAGAGATACGACAAGAAGCAATGGATACAAGTTGGAACAAAGGAAATTCTGATTAGATATAAGGAGAAAATAATTTTACTGTGAAGGTGGTCAAAAATTGGTACAGGTGTCCAGAGTGGTTGTGAAATATCCATCCTCAGAGATATTCAAAATTTGACCAAGCAGGGCTCTGTGCAACCTCCTGATTGGAAGGTCAGACTAGGTGATCTCCAGGTGTCCCTTCCAACCTACATGATTCTATAATTTGTTCTATGCTTTCAACCTGGCATTTCAAAATAGTTYAGAAGGTAGTGGTATCCAGTGTGCCTAGACCAGCATCCTGAAAGACACTTAGATGCCTCTCTGGTRCTGTAAACACACAAGCTCACGATTCGGGAATCAGTAACATTTCCAAAGTACCAAAACAGCTACCACCTAGGCATATGCAAAAATATGTTTCTGCCTGTCAGCTTTTAACCAGACCAAATGCTGAAAATACTCAGAACTGACTTGCTGCTTCAAGCCCGCCCTTGCACCAGAAGAAATGCCCGGGGTGGGATTAACAAAGCAAGTGAGGGAATGATAGATAGAGCTCTTTCTCTCACATTAGGACCTGATTAGACTCAGAGCCCTCCTCAGACTTTATGACTGTCCAAGGTAGGAGGCGATTGAATGCATAAAGACCAACACCAAACAGAGAACAGCAAGATACTCAGGAAAAAAAGAGAGAAAAACAAACAAACAAAAAACAGCTGAAGGAACTATGTTYGTGGTTCCATCTGAAAAATTAGGAAGTTCATCTGGCATGCAGGAGACCTTCATATTCAAAATCTGTACAGAGAGACTTCAGTCMACCTCACCTTCTCCAGTGAATGTCCTAACCTCAAGGCTATAGTCTAACAATCTCTGCTTTTTGTGCAAAGTTTCTACCTAATGGTGCTGGGASTCCAAAGTTGAGATTCCTGTGCACCAGAAGCCACTACCACTCTGGCCAGTCACACCATATTTATCACCTAAGCCAGTGCCTCTTTGCTCAGCCTTTCACTCCTGTCAAACTCAGGCAGCTTTCCATCCAGCTTCTAAGGATCTCTTCGTTAATCATTTACCTAAGAAAAAGTAGCAGGGGCAGGAGCTGAAGCGAAATTGTAGTTGAAGTTTCCATTGCATGGCAAGCTACCCTCAAGGTTTGGCTTTACCATGTTGATCCTGACAAATACATTTGGGAGTCTCAGACAAAAGTATTAGGAGGCTTGCCTTCGTTCTCTCACAAGAAACAATAAAATCCAGTTTTTCTGATGGCCATGCTTTACTATTAGAAAATTCTGTTTCACACACGTTTCCACTAAAATACTATCCTAAACACAAACACAACTCAGCCCGGTCATGTTAACTAATATAAAGCCGACCATAATTTTGCAGGAAGTATGGAGAAAGTAAACAGAAGGCAGTTGCAATATATGTGGTGACTTTTCTTAAGAGTATGTTCTTATGTATTCAAGCTTCTTCCTGAAGGCAAATTGATGGGGAGCATCTGCATGCAAAGACAGTGATATGAATTGACTTGCACTGGTAGTACCAAATATATTCAACTAAACATGGTTACACTGGGAAGGATTCAAAAAGATTGACTGATTAATTGTAAAACGCTAGTGGAACCTGAAGGAATATCTACCCTCAACAAGAGTGTGCTTTCCCATTGTTCTGATTTGTGTAAAGTCAAGACTTTTTTGTTCCAAACAGAGCTGCAAGAATATTGTTGGGCTAGTATTTTAGGGGCATAGTATAACTAAGTAGTATTAATAGTTACTAATAGCTAAGTAATTAAATATTAGTAACTAATACTATTAGTGTTATTCAATTAAAAAATAGATTTTTTCCCCCAAATTTGGTGCCATAAAGGTCTGTGGGTTTTTCTGCTTGCTCAATTGTTAGGCAAGGCAGCCTGTTGGAAAAAAAAATCATTCAAGTCAATTCTCCTAGCCCTTTCTGCCTTTCTGTGATGGATGTCTTGATGGACTGAGGAAAGTAGCTCAGACATCTAAACAGGCTTCTTCTGTAACCTGCTTGGAAAGTACCAGAAATAGTACACTCTGGGTATGATCACCATTTTTTTGGTTAAAAGGACAGAGGGCTCTGCTCTCTGTGCCTAGTGACATATGGGATACATGCTCCCCTGTACTGGGTTATGTGACCTGATGCAATTGCCAAAGATAGATCACGTACCCTTTCTGTTGAAATATTCTCTGCCRCACTATTTGGAATGGATTTGTTTCCAACATTTCAGTTTGAGTGAGGGTACGCAGGGAAAATCGTTTGTCCATATGGAAGTCCAGGTCAAAATAATATTTTTGTCATGATGTTTATGGAGATCCATTTTCAAGAACTTTCTCAGCCAAACCACACCATTTTAATACCATATGTCTGGGTAGGCAGAGACTATTTATGGTTACAGATCTATACAAAATTGCCTCCACACCTGAGAGCAGCAAATGTGACTATTATTTCTTTGAAAATATTAAAGCACTGTGTTTTATCTGTATTTTTGTCTATTTTCTCTTTGTTCCAGTCACAGTTGGCTGGAATTTTTTATTAATAATGTATGGGATTTATATACTGAACATTTCAGAGAGATTTTATTTTGCTAGGGGATACTGGCAGGAGATTGGTGTGCTTCTSTATACAGGGATACTACTAGGTAATAAAGCCCAAGATGGAATTTTATTGCGTATGTAAGCTTTGTATTATTTACGGCTTTCTGGTTTGATCCCTACTATGTATAAGACTTCAGGCATTGTGCCATTTTTCTTTCAGGATAGGTTGCCTATATTAATTTTATTTCCTTTTAAATTTCCATATGACATACTTGATCCTTGTTGTTATAATAAAATCCAGTCTTGATTCAAGCATTTTAATTTGCTTGAACTTCGGGCTTTAAAATCACTTTTATTTTTAATGTTATTGAATGATCCTTTCGCGTTTGTGAGTAGCTTAAATTTACAGCTGGTAGATTTACACAACCTTTTTTTTCTTCCACACATATACATATAGCTTAAGGATTTTATATGTCAACACAGGAGAAACTTTCTGAAAAGTATACTCTTATAATGCCAAAAATTAGCCAGATACTGCTATGGGCTTCATGGGAGAGACACCATACAATAGCAACCTTTAAGAAACTCCAGGAGTAAGATTCTAAATTTAGATAATATGTAGACATCCAAGATAGTCACTTAAGCTCCTTTTAGAGTCAATGGAGAGAAACAGACACTCRTGGTGATTTAGTCTGACCTATTTCAAATATATACTTGAGAATGAGATGAATCAAAATTTTCTCTTGATTAGAAAAGCTAGGCTGACTAGGGTGACTTTAGATACAGATGTCTACATTTGGTTAAATAAATTCCATGCCTAGTATAGTCAGTACACATTCATACTCTTGTTCTTCTTTGATTATAAAATCACAACTCATACTTGTACAATTCTGGGGTGGAAATCTTCTGTTGCAGCCTGAATTTGCTGCACATTGCACTAATCTGATCATTTCTCAGTTGCCATAAAGATATGAAGTGAGCTCTACTCCTTCCCAGTAAACACAGTGATTTGTAGAATGAATATATTTGGACTGGACAAGAAAGCAGAGATCATGGCAGGCACTGAGCATTGACTCAACTCTGCTCATACTTAGGCTAGAGAGAATCTTACCAATGAAGCTTCAGTGAAAGAAGTAAAGCCAATGCATAATGTTTTTGGAAAAAAAATCTTCTGTTTATAACTTGTAACCATGAACTTTTAATTATATAAACACCTAAAAAATAGATATTTAAGACTCATAATTAAAATACTGTAGTACGCCATTCTTGAACAGTACTCAAGGCAGCAAAATTCTTATGTATGCTTCAAGCGTTTTGAGGGGCTGCTTAGGCACATGCTCAAACGTCTTAATGGGCTGCAGTCTTATTTATTCTTCTAATTCTTACTTCTGCTTCAGGAGCAAGGCTCCAGTTTATTTTAGTGCAAGCAGGACTGAACATCTCCTGATTCTAAAATAACTGTAGGTATTATAGGTCTAACTTTTGCTCCTATTTAAATGTATATTTTTGATCATTATCTGCTTATATTTTTGCTGCAGGTTAAATCCCAGTTTGTATTCTATATAAGGGTTTCCTCACTATACAAAATACACAGACAGAGGCCAAAGTTCGTTTGTAGTTACAATGGAAAAACAGTAGTACCGTACATTATGGACAAATTTTGAAGTGATATTCTAGTCAGATTCATACTTATATATGTACATGTATAAATAAAGATCAGGATGTTTGCCTACGTAATGTGTCAAGCAGCACTCAAGATGTAACCTGTCTAAAATAACATTTTAAAAATCATGGGAGATAGATAGCTCTTATAGGTGAAGAGTAACTTTTTCATTTGAGCCTAAGCATCAGTGAAAGTTARTTCAGCATTTGCTTGTGAAACAGATGTGCCAGTTTAAGAAATTTCTACCCTGGATTGTTCATTACAGGTCTTCAGCCAGCCATTTCTACATCTTTGGTTTAGACACAGTAACACGCCTCTTCAGTCTGAATGCAAATTAAAAGAGGTTATCTTAAACTGTGTCCCTTGCTGGTTGAAATGAACTTGTTACAGTTTGCAGTAAACAAAGGTAGGAACATTAGTTACCATGCATGAGGCATGGGGGCAATCATGAACAGAGGGAAGGTCTTAACTTCGTAATTGCAAATGTACTCTTTGATATCTACTAAATGCCTAGAGATCCACTTTTCAGGGAATCAGATGACTAAAAAACCGTTAAAATCCAAGAAAATGGCACTTTCGAAAGTGACTCTTAATTTCGAAACAACATAAATGCTTTGGAGAAACTTAGCCAAGATACCACAGGAAGACCTGACTATGCTTGTCAGTCAACAAATACAAATCTTTAGTTGCAGGGAATGAAACTTTTTGAGTATCCATCTACATACACTTAAGCCATTTCATCTTTGAAAGTCCATTCAGAATGTTATTTCCTCCTCTGCTACTGTTTATTCATCAGTGATTCCTTTACAAAACCACCTAAGTTCCTTTATATAATCTGTCTGAATATTCCCATTGCATCTGTCTTCCAGGAAGAGGGGTTAATTATGAAAATAGACAGGCCACACTTTTCAGAGATCCTAGTTAGTATCCTAAAGTTGATGCACTATTTTATGGCTTTGTAAGAAATATAAAGGGAGCAGTGGAGAAATACTGTAGGAAAAAAAATTATATGGGGATTGGAATTATTAAGATAGGCCAAGTGTCAAAATACAGGACCTTCGTGACAACTTTACTACTCAGTTTTTTAAAAAATACAACACAAAGGTCTGTGATGTGGGCTGTACAAGTTTTTGCCTTCAGCGCAGGATTTTAGTTGTGCACAGTAAAGAGCACAAGCACCTATATACAAAATAATGAGAATAAAACAAAACACTGAAAAGCTGCTAACTCCATGAGAATTGTCCATTCTATATACTGAAGAAGACAAGGATGGGTGCACCAAAGTGCTTGATTATGTAAGCAATGACTCCACCTATCCTATGCTCAAGCTAGAAGTGAATGGATATTGCACAACCTGACTTCTGTCATTTTCCAGCTTTTCAATGCTTGACTTTTAGTGTAAACAAAGTTGCTCTAACATTTTTTTTTGGGGGGGGGGGGTAAATTGCCAACAACGACTAAATTTCATATTCTGTACTTTCTGTATCAGTTTATGGAACTTATGTTGCGATTAAAATACTACAGGAATGTAATCTAGCTGACCACGTTAATTACAGAACTCCTTCATTTGGTAGCACCAAGAACGATAAGGAGGCTTTGGTTTCCTGGTTTATTTGGCAATATTAAAGGTAGATAGCTTCCCTTATGGATTCTAGGCTGTTAATTCTGAGCAAGAGAAGTCTCTCAGTTAATCAGGATCTTTGCTCTTAATCTTATTTTTTCTGATAATGCATGACCAACACATGAGCAAATAATGCTCAAATAGTCCACAACTGTAGATGAAAGGCTCATAAAAGAAGTCAGACAGCTGGCAACTGTAATTCTTTCAGAAGAGGATGTGGCAGCAGAGATGGACGGTATTCCTTTCATTTTGACATAGTGATATACTATATATGCAACTCTTGACTGCTTTATATATATAGGAAGCTAGTCCTCATTTTACTACCTTTTATATTCTGCTTGATTTTTTACTGCTGGAATGCTTTTTAGGGAAAACTCTTTAAAATATAAACAGCACTCACTCTGTTTTTCTGGGTTTCTTAGGAGCTTTAATCATCAGAGAGTAGTGTCAGGAAGGCAGTAAGTACCATCTTTGTGAGAGTTCCTCCATGCTGCAGTTTTAGACACTTTAAAATTGTATGTGTTAGAATTACTAACAGTGAGTTACTTTTCACAGACTTTGTGTGTTATTTTTACATTTAGACCAGCTAAACTGCCTAGGCAGTTTTTACAGCTGGCTAAAAAATAGGCTTGTGCATTGTCCAGGGAACTGCAAAATCAAACAGCCATAACAAGAAACAAAAAGAAAAATATGCCACATTCCCTATAACTAGTTCCCTTAAATATATGGCTGCTTATATTCTGCTATATATCTGTTTTTCTACTATGGCTGCCTCAGCAAGCGGTCACCGTGATGCTGCAGATGATTTACGAGAGATATAGTCTCACTAACAGGAAAAAAAAAGAGATTAAAACTTTAAGGATAGCACATGCATTACTGCAGACAAATAGAAAATTACTTTCAAGCTATAAACCAAACCATATTTTTCAGAAAAAATGTCATTTCCATAAGTATAAAATGCAGTATAAGTCATTTTATATACAGTAGTTTGCAAAGCAAAGAGGTGAAACTTTAAGTGCATATAAAGGAAAATCCATCAAGTGTTTTCGGTAAGCTCATTTAGTGCCACAGTTAGTTGCCTGTGCTTTTGCACTGTTTCTGAAGAGCRTGCCATAAAGCACTGCTCCACAGAGCTATTCTGTTGAGCTTCTGGTTGTTGGTTTGGGAGTTTGTTTTTTTTTACTTTGTGTCTTTCAATATTACAACTTAGTCCAAGCATTTCCAGATGCAGTTCTGAAGACTTATTGCTTTTGTCATCTCATTGCCCCATGTCTGACTAACAAACCTGCTTCACAAACAGAGTGAACTAGTGTCTGCCTGCACTTCTAGGAGGCCCTGCTGTGCATTGGACAGAAGGATGTGCTTGAAGTGAACTAGCTCTTTTGCTGTATCACTTAGTGTCAGCCTGTCACCTTTCCTTACTTAGCTACCTAAAGTTCCCCTGACTCAGCGAACAGTTAGGAGATGGCTCTCAAACCTCATCTATTTTATTATGTGCCACTCTCCCTGGARGCCTATCATTTTTCAAGTGGATTTCTGAACTCCTTTTAACTGCATATTCAGTTTCTAAATCCACTTCATGGTACTCTTGTAGGCATGTTTATACTAGGAGAATGTCTTCATCCTTCCTTTCAGTACTACTTTCTCATTTTCTGAAACTATTGCAAAGAGATGTTTCCATGATTGCAGTTGTCTTCAGTAGTTTCAGAGTTGTTTTATGAGTTCAACTATTTCTTACAAGTTTCTCAGGATAGTTTCAAACAGATAGAGCTGGCTGACGCTGTTCTATTTTGCAGACAGTTGCTCTCCTTAGTGCAGATCCTGATATATAATACAAATAACAACTTGGACCTAACATGGCTCAGAGAGATTCTCATCCTGATAACAGGGGCACTACTCAGATATGTGTCACAGGTAACAGCACTGAATTTCTTGCAGATGCAAGAACCTAATAGAGTAACAATTCTGACTGTTCTTGGGAGCAGAATGTCRCCAATTTACTTATGCCCAGCTACTCACAGACATTCAGAGATACAAATMCTATGGAAATTGGTAGAAGTTAGTTACCTAAGTACTTCTGAAGATATGGGCCTTATTTCTCTCTGCCACTAATTCCTGTTCATAAGATAAAGCCATCTTATATCAGGAGAGTGTCATGATGACATCAACATTTAAGAATGTGTGGCACTAGATACAAAGGGTTTTGTATATAACTGGAGATTATATAATAGCTAGTGCTGCTGATACATAGATGGGTGGATATTGGCAGTACAGAAAGAATGGATAGAATCTGGTGTGCATAAACTGGGACTTTGTGAGCTTTTGTTGGTGAGAATATGTTTTTATGGATTATGAGACCAGGTCTCTTCAGGAAGGTGTGCATTTCTGCAAGCATCATTGGATAGCTGAAGAGCTGACAAGAGGAAGCCTGATTCCTGCCTAGTACTTAGGAGGGGGTGAACTTTGGATTCTGGTTATGTCCAATGATGGTCCAATCTAAAATGTAGGCACATTCCAAGAAGTGGGCCTTCTTGAAAACCTTTATTTTTATCCCAGACAGATGGGAGTCCATTTACATCTGCTGTCATTACTCTTTCTCCTCTAGGATGCTGGTGTCCCCATTCAGAGGCAAGAGTTCTTTATAAAAGAGACAGTAGCTGACTGTCTTCAGAAGACCAGCAGGTGTTTAGGTTCAGAGTGAATATGAATTCTGGCACTTGGTCCAATTTATTAGTCCTAGGCAGTCCATTGAGAAAGATGTGCACCTGGTCTGACTAAAGTGGGTAGTAGACTCTGTAAGAAGTTGACATGCCAAATTCAGTCAAGGCAGGCAACACCTACCTGTGCTGCACTAGACTGCCTTCTCAGTGTTTCTGAGATACTCGTTCTCTCTTCATTGATTATAAAGAACTTAGGCTCTTTAGGAGGATAGGATTGAGGCACTTAAAATGTATGTATATTTGCATCTGAATTGGATGCCCAGATTGGATACACCGGTCTCACCCAATGCATGCATTTTTGAACTCRTGAAGAGCATAACATTGACCTTTTTGCTGCAGACAATACAATCTATTCTGTAGGGAAGAAACGATTCTCACATAATTGCAGTTATCTAAATCATGCTTGTATTAGAGACAACATGGAGCTTTTTATCTCTCTTTTACATACTTCTGTACCTCTAAAGCTTACAGTTTCTCATAACACACTGGTGACATCTTCCAGTAGGTGGAGAACCTGAGTATAATGCCTGACACTGAAAACAAAAACAGATAAGGATACAAAGTTTTCCTCTTTTTTTTTTTTCTGTGCATGACAGTTCTTCACTTGAAGCATTTGTAGCACACAGCTACACCTGCATGTATATCTCTCAAGTGAATTCAAGTGTRATTCAATAACTCGGTAAATAAATCATTCCGGCAGCTGTTGTCTTGCATTAAATTGCTCTACTCTTTCCAGAACTTTTCATATTTTAATAGCTTTCTTCATTTTGACAAGAGTTTTCACAGCCTGAGCCTCTTTCACTAAATACAGGGCCAAGTATAYGGTATGACAGTGAACTTAACACCTAATCTCTCATCTTGTTTCTAAGTGTGTATATATAGACATATATTAATATGGAGAGAGATATATTAATCCTTGCCTTAAGTAAGAATATTATCCAGGTGGTTTAAGCAATGGTCTGGGTGAGGGGAACGCTGCAAGGGCAACATGAGAAGACAAGCTCCTAGCAATCCATCAGAAAGTTTTTAACATTGCCGGAGTCTCCTTTTTCTGCTCAGCACCTCTGTGCCTTCAGGGCCTCTTTGTTGGTGTGTGTGTTCTATGGTGTACACACAGAACAATTTTTGACAATTTTGCAGGAAAAGAAAGGGTAAGAAGATGGCATAGTCTTTATGGTACTAGGAGGCTCTGGGCTGCAGTGGGTTGTAAGCACATTCTTAAAATTGAGTACATGCTTATGACTAAGAACATGCCGGAGAATTTCAGTGAAAAGCCCTCGCTAAGAGGAACTCACTGAAACAAACTGCTCTCTGAACGAATGTGCATGCATGTGAAAGTAATGAGTTTTAAAATATTTGGCCTTTGCAACTTCTAATAGCATGAATGATAAAATGCTGAGTAGGGAAAAGTAATTTCCATTTTCATAGCTCCTATCATCTGGCATTTGAGGAAGCTTGAGTTTTTCTTAGTCATGCTGACCATGTGGCACGGCTCAAAAGTCTATCAGGTTTTCCACTAACACCTTTTGTAAGCAGTAATTCAAAGGATCCCCTCGCCCCTGCAAAACAGGGCATTTAAGCTTTTCTTCATATGTATGTTTGTATGTATCATATGCATATGTATTTGCAAAGAACAGAATCCTCTGCCAGTAAAAGCGGGTTTTTTGATCATCTCATATGTGATTAGGTAGTTACACAGGCTCCACACAGAGAAGTTGAGGCTATTTTTTTAGTGAGTAACACTAAATCTCTATTTATCACTTCAAATAGTGCAAAAGAAGGAGCTTAATCACAGAACTTTAAAAATACTGAGGTCCCAAGCTGACAGTCAACTGAATATATGGGTTTCCTATAAGAAATATATACAACATATATACAAGAAGAATATATATAAGAAATATATACAGGTTTCCTACAAGATTCCTATACCTTTGTAGCTCGTTAAACAGAAGAGGTTTTGCCTTGGTCTCTCAGGCTGCTGCTGAAAAATATCACTTCTTGAGTAACTACTTCGTATTAGCCAATATCTTAGAGAATGCAGCTAACATGGACTATACTTCTGTACCGGCTCTTCCAGTTTGGTATAAGGCAAGTCAACCTGTTTTTACAAAAGAAATTGTTCACAGCTTATCACCAGCTCAGACTATCAAGACATCAGGCTGTGCTTATGTACTGCTGCAAGGAGGGCAAGGAGGAGTCAGGGCAATCACTACACCTTTCCATTCCAGCAGACAGCAGAGCTAATCAGGTTTACAGGAGAACATGTGCCTTAGGAGACTGGTAAGGCTTCAGAAAAAAACATTTCCCAGAACTTCTATTACAGCATCACAGATACCACTGATGTGAACACAGACCTCTGCACTGAAGGGCCTCTGATCCCCCAAAGTTTACGGCTTTTATAAAGTCTCTGACATGATCCATTTTTTTGTGGTGGCTGTTCACAAAGTGCTGTCAAGCCACTGTGTTATTATCTTTGCATAGAGTTCATATGCTTCAATCATTAGTTGAAATTTTGTAGCAAGAAAGCAGATCACCATGCCAAAGAAAGATCATATTCAAAGTTTTCTGACCTTGTGGATCTCACAACTCCATTGCCTGCAGATTAAAATACAYACTGATGTGGAAAATAGTAATTTTAACAGAGTTTTAAAGTTCAGAGTTAGTATCTAACTGGAGGTAGAGATGTGAGTTTGGTGGTGGAAAACACATAYATTGTGTTGTTTAAATAATGATGGCAACTGGTACAGAGGAATAAAGTTCCATTTTCTGCTCCTGTTATGATTTGGCACTTCACTAGTTTTTTTCTTAGTTCCCAAGGTTAAAGAAGCAGCTGTCTTTGGTCCTCTTCTGGCACAGAAGAAAGTTCCACTATCAACACCAGAGCAAGAAGGTAGATTATTTTTATTCTCTACAGTCTACATTTATTTTATTTGTGTCTTCATGGCAATCTTTACTAGCTAAGCTTCAGAACAAGTTTTAAAGTCTTTAATATAAAACAAAAGTTTTCTTAGCAGTTTGGACACAGTATCTGGCCCAAACCATTCTGGCAGTTCCAGTGTATGAATCTAATATTGTGTCCTCTTAAAAATATCTTTTAACTGTTTATAAGCCATGTACAGAAAGTTCCCCCACCCAGAAACTTGACTTGCAATTAAATTTCACTTGATTTATTTCAGAGTCATGAAAAACAAAGTCATTTTGGTCATCTATAAAATGAAAGCATGTTAGAAGAGTGTTGCATATACGCAGCCATAGCCAAACATCCTTCACTTATTTTCTCTTGGCTTTTCTCCTGGTCCTCTATCAGATGTCAGTAGAAGTTTCCTCTGAATAAGACTAAATAAATATTTATCCTAAATCTTAAATATTAATTAAATTCCTGTGAATTCATGATATTCCACAATTCATTAGTATGTTCTGTGGATATCAGAGTAAGATGATATTTTCTTCTCTTTGTCACATTAAAAAATTGTAAAATCRGTCAGAGGACCATATGAGGTCCAAGACCAGCCAATTTATGTACAAAACTTAAATTTCTGCCATGCCCTAGGACACTATTTCACACATTTTTAAACAGAAAGCTTCACTAGCTGCTGGGAACTATAACAGATTGTAGTGTAGTTCTGGTCAAAGCAGATCATACATGCAAATCAAAGGACACTGTCACCCTCTCTCATAGTAGTAGAGTTATGTGATGCAACAACTTGATTTTAAGTTGTGCAGCCTTTCTGAGGTAGGTGAAGTGAGCAGGAAGCTAAAAATATGCTGTAAGACACAATCATGAAGCTGATTGTATGGACCTGATTATGAGAGCCATTTAGAAAGCAGAATTCAAGAGGTGGAAACAAGAGATTGCATTGAGCTAATGTATTTACAGAGCAGCAGCATTCTCCTGTGAATTTACCAGCTAATGAGCAGTGGCTGAAATGTTGGGATTAACTGTAATTGGGGTTCTTTTTAGGACAAGGTGGGTTTCACCCAAAAATGATCCATAAATACTTACACATCTTAAAAAATCAAAATAGACAAACATGCTGGCTAACAGTAAGTGTGAAATACTGTGTTTTTTTCCCATCCAGAGAGCTGTAGTCTTGGAAACAAAGTGTTTATACCGTAACGCTCTCTAAATGCCATATACTGCACTTTTCTGTCTCATGATAAAATATATTAAAAGAACAATATGACTGTGTCTTTCTAATGAAATTCAGATGGCTGATATATTATTCTTAATCTGCCCTATTGTGCACAGTGATTATTTCTTAACATATAATGCTTTTGATCTGCAGAGTTACAAAGGTTGTGGTGCACTCTGGATGACAAGTTTTTTGCAGTGTGCTCTAAAGGTCAATTGATTTGGGCTGTTCCCCATTTGATGTTGTATGAGTATTGAGTGCTGAAGCAAAGGATTCCTCTCATGGGAGGCCTGCCTCTCCCTTTAAATGGAAAGAACTGGAGCTTGAGCATCTCAGCTGTTTACAGCTACAGCAGTATAACACATGGAGAGAGGAAGACTCTAGACTTGGCACATCCCAAACCATTTATGGTGTTAGAGTTCCAGAACTGACACCTCAAACTACACCTGGCAGGTATTCAGTGTACAAAACAAAATATAAAATCATACACAGGCAAAAGACTGGCAGTAAAAAGGCACAATAGATTTTGCTGAGTTAAGGAAATAATTACTTCATCAATTCTAATGTGCTTTTTTGAAATTTAATCTAGGTCAATACTATGTGAACTCAGATTCTGGATACTTTTAGAATGACCTACACATTCATAACTAGATGAATAAAAGCCAATCATTTTTATCAATACTTACATAATGCTGCTCTTATCTCTGTGTTTCCATTGTCAATTTTTTTCCAGTTGACTGCAGCTTCAGTCGGGGGGTCTGCGACTGGAAACAAGATACTGATGATGACTTTGACTGGAATCTTGCTGATCGAGATAGTGGTATTTAAATATCTGTCTTCTAGCTATGGTTTAATTTGATGGCTCAGCACCTCCAAAAAGAGGTGGAGGGAGGGAAGAATGGAAACAGCAATTAGGTTTCCTATCAATGGGTTAGCTTTAGAAAAGCAATAATCATAGAAGGAGAAAGAGAAGATGGGGTGGAGATTGTTTCTTTGAARTATCCTTGGCAATTGCTACTCGGCAGTATATTTCAGCACAAATGAATCAAAAGATGAGAAAAAGGATTAGAAAAAAATGGTAAGAATTGCAAGATATAAAACAACAGAAACCATATTAGAGTTACATGTGAAGCCTCTCAAAGACTGGTAGAGCATTTAACAACATATCTGTCATCTTTAGATGGATGTGGCAATGTAGTAGTCATTCACATGGTTTAGACGTAGCACTGTGATAACTGATCAGAAATGTCAAACTCTGCAAGTTAAAGTAGTTAAGTCATTACTTAGAATGAGCCAAGGGAGGGCCCTATTCAAGAGCCACCAACACCCGACTGCTACAATGGCAGGCCTGATGAAACCTGACAAAATGTGCCATGAGTGCAACATGTGAGTACTGTGCTGGTGTTTTTAAAAAGGTGTGGCTGAAGAAATTTGCTTCAACGGATGTATCTTCCGTTGTGACATGGGAAATGTTGCGGAAAGTGCTGCAGTAGGGACCAGTGGATCCTGCAGACCACTTGCTCCTGTTCTTATGTACATATTGTCTATCTGTTCCCTCACAGTCTTTTCATCCCAGTCTTTCTTCACTAATCCTTCCTCTCCTGCTCTATATATTTCCTTTCCCCCAAGACCCTTCTCTATCCCATCACTTCCAGGAAGACCTTACCGAGGCCTTACGCCATTCCCCCAAACTTAGATTTGCTGACTATGACTTTATGTATTGGCCCAGATGTTTTATCCCATTGCTCTACTGTGTGTCTTTCTCATCTGATTGGACTTGCAGGATTTAGGGAATAAACTACCAGCTCCTTCATGAGCTTGTCATCACTATGGAGGGCACTGGAGAGAGACTTGAGCTAACACTACTGAGCTAGCTCAGGTATTTGAAATAGTCTGACCACAAAGGCACAGCAGCATGTTTCAGGCTGTTGTATTTGAAAAATTGAGATGATTTTGCCTTTGAAAGATACAGAAAATTAGGAAGCATGACTGTAATTGCCAATGAAATATGAACTCATCTCCTCTGTAAACCGATCTGACTTCCAACAGTGCAAGCTCATTCCTTGTAAAGTATACTCCCTGCTGCTTTTCTCCAGTCTGATTTTAAATTATTCAAGTAACACAGCTTCCCCTTGTTTTCTTAGCAAAATTGTATTCAATCTGCTAATATATAACACAAGTCCATTAAAGGCGCCTTTTCCTTTTTTTTTGTTACAAGGTGATGGTTACTACATGGCAGTTCCAGCCTTTGTGGGGCACAAGAAGGATATGGGCCGTCTAAAACTTCTCCTTACTGACCTCAAACCAAAGAGCAGCTACTGCTTGATTTTCAGTTATCGGCTTGCTGGTGAGAGAGTGGGGAAACTTCGAGTGTTCCTGGCCAGCAGAAAAACTGCTCCTGTCTGGGAGCAAAGCAAGGGAAAAGATGAAAGGTGGAGAACTGGAAAAATAGAAATATTTCAGGGAGCTGAAACAACCAACAGTGTAAGTATATGACAATTTATAAGCCAACTACCCTAACCAACAGAACCACACAACAACACAACGCAACAACAGCTTAATTTCCTAATACTTAGTGTTACTGACATTTATATACTGACAAATACTGACAATTGAAAGTCTCATCTGAAATGAGAAACGGCAACACAATTTTAAGGAGGCAGAAAAGTTATCTGGTTGAATTTTCAGAAYTGAATTACCCCAGTTGGCCAGGACACTGATGCTAGTAATCCTATCATTTTGTAAAAACTGCACCAGATCATAAATTAACACAATCAGTCAATCAAAATCTCTGCTTAATATCTCATGGAACAAAAGGCATAAATCTGTGCCGGAAAGGATGAAAATGATACCTGTTTCATGCAACAGAGCACTCTCAAACTACGCAAAACCAGACCATTAGAGAAAAAGAGACATCATTTATAATAAAGGATGGTCAATCAACCTAGACGGAGCATGAAATGCTAACCAACAGGGAACACTATAAACTCTTATATCTGAAAACTGCCTCAATCAGGGCTCAATCAGCAAGTTTCTCCTTGAAATTCTAGGGCCTGGTTTTCATTTATGTGAATGTATGTTTTTACTGCTGTGTAAAAGGTTCTACTGTGAGTATAAATGAAATGCAAGCCCTTTTTAAGGTTCTTTGCACTGCTAAAATGATGTACAAGAGCCCTTACATAAACAAGAATCAGAGTGTAAACTAAAAGCCCAGGCATCCTAGTCATAAAAATGAATGTAAKGTATATACAGGATCCAAAAACTAAGCCTCAAAATAGATGAAAAATGGACAGCTGCAATGTCTCCAAGGAAAGGAGTGCACAAACATCACATTCTGTGATATAGCTATATAATAAGATTTCACTCAATTTGCATTTTCTTTGTACAATGACAATAAGTAATCCTATTAAAGGAATCCATTTGGTAGAGTAAATCTGTGTAGAGGATTATCAGTTTAGTTCAAGTATTACAAGGAAATTATAAAAACTGCAAGGATTTAAGTCATTAAGTCTTTCCTGCATTGTGATACAACATTCCTCAGATGTAGCATTATAGCTAATTAACATTAAGAGTTGCTAAATGGTTGGATAAACTACATTTTCACTGATAATACACCTCTTTTCTTATGACAGATTACTTTTGAATCAGAACGTGGGAAGGGCAAAACTGGAGAAATTGGAGTGGACAATGTTATACTAGCTTCTGGTTTATGCCCCGAAGATACCTGATAACGGAGATTTCAGTATGTTGATTTTAATCCTATTTTAATATTTGCCTTATTATTCGTGCATTTTTTGTCATTCTCTAGATAAAAAGCAAAAAAACCCAAACCCAAAACAAAAACAAAAACAGTGCCTTGAACTTAATGAAGCAATGCAAACAGAAAAACTGACATGTGCAAGATGCAGAATACTCCTATTGGTACACCTTTTAATAAGAATTATTCTAGTACATGCTTTGCATGTAGCACTACTGTATTTTATCATTCAAGGTCAGGGTTTATAAAATATTGAAATACTTTTCTAGCCTTTCTACAATTGGTAGGCTTTTATTCCTTGAAGTTCTTCTCAAGACTATTCTTAAGTCTTCTATTTCATTTCTTCTGCTTCACAAGAATATAAAGCAATATTTAAGACGTTGTTACCACATCAGGTGATGTAACTTGAACTTCCTACTTAGTGTGTAGATATTAAATCTATTCAACAAGTAAGAAGAAAGAGAGGAGGTTTTCTTCCTCCTCAGTGGAGGTAAGCAAATTCTAAGTGGAGTTATGTCTTTAGATGTATTTTCATTGTTAATAAAGTCTGTAAAATATCTGTTTGTTATCCATGTCTTTGAGTCACACAAATCACTGTTCAGAAATGATCCCTGTATATTTTTATAAGGATTTATGTAGGCCTTCTTTACTTCACAGAAGTGTGAACCAACAGTTTTCATTTTCCAGGGTACAGCATAGCTTATTGACCACACAATCAGGCTTATTCTTATGCAATTGAAAAAAAATCTTTGCTGCAAGTCCCTTCATGTCCCTTTAAACTTAAAAAGAAGTGATGGAGAATATCCACCATCCCCAGGTACCAGGAGGTGGACAGAATGTTCTCACAGAAAGTAGGAGCTGACACCTTCCCCCTTCACCCGCATGCATGAGCACAAACACACATACACACATCTGTACAAATGCACATGTACACACACACACACATTTGAGGAGGGCCTAGAATCCAGGTTCCACCTTTTCTGAACAGAAGTCAATGACTATGCCATGGCGCAAAAGACCACCTTCTCCTCTCTTGTGTTTTTTTCTGAAAATACCTAACAGTCCTAACAGTCTGAATCCCAAGCAGACAGAGATGTCCATGGAGAAGCTCTAATTCAGGCAATGTTCAGTTATACGTGAGTGCATAGGTAATCCTCTTGGTTAGCTCTGTATGTCCCCTTCTGGATTGACTGCTCATCATTTATTATTAGTGATGCCTTTTATTTCATTTGTTGTATGAAAAAGGGGACRCCTGAAACAATTGAATAAACTTTTGGAGACCTACACTGAAGAACCCTGAAGAATTTAGCCTATACAAACCCAAGTTTTTTAACAAAAAGCAAATAACTCCAAAAGTCCAAAAGACCTTAAATTGCACCTATGAAATAAGTCAGGGATGTTTGAGACATTTCTTGTTAAAACGCAATCTTTTTGCACTTGTAACACAGCTGAGGAAATGGTAAACAAGACTGGAAATATCTGGAAGGTTTTCAATAGCAATGTAATCTGCATGTGTTTGCTTTTTGTTAGAACTCATATGTTTTATGGAACAGGTGCTTTGAGAACTGCACATAGATTTCAGCTTTGACACATGAATTTCTTTGCTGGTGTCTTTGGAGGTGCTGAAGAAATTACAGAATAAGAACTTGAGAGAAACAAATTCTCCTTAATCTCAAGGAAAAAAAAAGAGAGAGAGTTTCAAAGTGWGGAGAAACTTCTCTCAGGAATGGATTGGATGCCCACTATGATCTTAAACTCCTTGAAGAACCTGATCAGAATGAGGTACAAAAGTAGGATTGAGTCATAGAAGTATTTTGTTTCCTCACTTTTTCTAGAGAGGTCTTAGTGTCTGAGGTTGAATGGTTCCATCCTTACTGAAGACTGAGAAAACAAAAGAACAATGCTATTGAAATAAAATTTTGTGTGTCTAGCTTCAAACAGCAATAATTTACATGTACACAGTGCCTCCAAAGCTTAAGAATCCTACATTTCTTTATAAACTTTATGCAGCACTGATTTGAACACTACCATGCAAAAAGATATATTTGAACTATACACCTAGAACAGACCTGGACTACTTGAAAGAAATGCAGCTAGGCATTTCTTATATGTGCAGTCATTTGGCATATAAAAATGATTTCATCCCCTATATTTATCATAGGTTAAATACTGCCTGCATAAGGTGTAGCATCTAGAGACTACTTGCCCAGTACAGAAAGGACAAAGAGCAAATACAATGTTCATGATCTAATATGGAACCACATATGCCAATATTTAAATATTTTTTGTTGGTTTGATCATGACTGTGGCAGTTACTTCACTAGTAGTATTCCACCTGAAAGACAAGATAAAAAGCAAATAGTATGTATTTCATGGCATGAGCATGAAAATACTTTGCATTTATCAGCAAAGATTGCAATAGCTTCTGTAATGCTTTCTGTAGTAGATGCATAAATTGTTTCCAATTTGTTCACAATGGATTGTCAGATATAACATGACATGCATCACAGAGATCATAGAAATAATTCTAGCATAAGATCTGAAGAGCAAAACTGAAACATTTTTTTGTTGCAAACAAATTTGACGATAGCTTCTGCAGAAGCAACAAAATTACTCATATTATGTATAGATATTCATACAAAGCACATTTGTGCGTCAGCAAATTAACTAGTATTGTCTGCAACATTCACGCAAAAGACGCAACTGCTCAGGACAAAGCTATGTGTTTCTCTTTCAGCTGAAAATAATTAAAGGGCATATTATGCCCACAGCCATTAATGCCTCGAAATGGTCCTGACAGTTTTCCATTACTGCGCTACTGAAATCCATTACCTACTTGATTATTTAAGACAGCAGTGAAACTGCATTGGGAGTATTTCAAAATGTAAAAAGTATACTACAGTCAAGTGATTTGAACTTTGATAACATCCTTTGCTGCTCTTAAGCCTGATAAACTTTGGAGACAGTACTCCGCCTACAAGTTAATGGAAAAAGAGAACTTTAAGCTGATTATCCAACACTACATTACATCCTTCAAAATGTGCTCTACAGATGTGACCATTTTAGCTTGAAGGTTGTACAACAAAAGTTTTCAATCACTTTTCTTCAACTACCAAAAGAATTAAAGGAGACATTTCGTTTTGTCAGCCTGGAATACATGGAAATGCTGAGGCATGTTCCCACAAGATAGTTATCTTAGAGCCTGCAATTGAAATGATCTTAAAACATTTTCCAGCTATGAGATGTTATTTTTATATATTAAGTAAGGATTCCCCACTGCAGTTCTTAAGGATCATAAGATGAAGATAAGGGAGAAATGCTTTCAGTGACTGATTACTACTCATATTTACTTCATAACATGCTATAAAGCTTTTAGGATACAGTCAGAAACCTGCATGTACTGAAATCTATGATAATATATTCATTAAAAGTAAGTAACAAGAAAGAGTTGGTGACAAATTATTTCGTCGTGTGTACTGTTATGTAAAAGCTCATCATGTCAAAACGAATTGAAAAGAATTCCTATTTTTGATAATTACCTCTCAAGTACCTGCCTTTCAGTTGAATTTCAACAGACAAAATTACATTAATACAATTCATCCAGTCTCCCTGAGCCACCCGCACCAAAGCACACTCCCAAATTTTCAGTAAGTGAACATTATTGAATCTTTGACAAAACACTGGCTGTGAATTTTTTATCTGAGGAATATTTAGTCCTGAGTGACTCAGTAAAGCATAAGTGTATGTTTTAGAAGTTTGCTTTTCTGTTTTGGTTTCCCTTTTCAGGAAATAACCTAATACTCTGTCTTAAAATCCTTGTTCGCTCAATTTCTTAACATTTATGTAATGCATTATACCAATTTCTATTTCAAATGCAGCCCTGAGAACTCCTTGGACAGAGTTTAGAAATCATTTGAATAGTGATCCTTTTAAATCCTCAGAATAATGCTAACTTTAATCCCATATTTATTAATTAATTTTAAAATGAAAGTAAAATATTATTGATTTATATTGATATTATTAATGAAAATAAATAAAAAATATATAAATATAAAAATATAAAAAATATTTCAAAGCTAAATACCATCTAAAATAGTAAAATGTATGATAAACAAGTAGTGTATTTGATGCCATTAGAAATACAGATTTGAGTTAAAGAAAATGGCATCTCCCTAAACTGTCCTTAAAATACAGTTTCATTCCTTATCCCTCATATGCTTGTCTCTTTACTTCTATGCAAAGATCATGCTCCTCCAATCACCTGTATGGTGTGCAGAAGCGCTGAATATCTTCACACATATGCATGGTCATGGCCCAACTCTGAGCACTCTCTTAAATGATTCCCAGGCACAATTTGGGAGTGAGAATGTTCCAGGAACAACTCCCAGGATGCATTTTGCATGCAGCAGCCCCATTTTTAGTAGCACAAATGGAGGAGGTGTTTAGGAGACACATTTAATTTGCTGGTATAGGTTTTCTATACAGACAATAGCAAAGTTGGCAGCTCACTGGCAGCTCTTTCCAGAGCTGACTGCCCTACTTTTTGCTTTCTGCCGGCTGTATGGGAAATATCTGTGCTTAACTTTGTTATCCCAAATCTGTTCGCTGAGCTGGACACCTTTGGGATGAAAGGCAGTAAATATGACTTAAGTGGTTAAAGCTGGCAGTCAGAATCTGGCCCTTGATTTCAGGCTGATGGTGTTACCAAACGGCTCCAGACAAGAAAGAGTCTCAAGGCGGGGGGGGGAATGGGGGAACTGTTACCAGCTTGGACAAGAAGGAGTCTCAACAGGAGCCTCAGACAAACATACCCAAGGACGCAGGTGCAGCTGGGACTGATACATCCTGAGAAAGTACAGATAAACCAGCAGAAGCCAGTGGGAACCAAGATTAGGACCAAGACAGCTTTTCTCAAACAAGAAAGCAGGCCAAGTTGAGACCATGTATGGAAAAGTAGAGCAAAGTTCATGGCAAGACACTGAGTGACACCTCTTCTGACACCACTAGGGACCACCAGAGACCACCAGAGACCCCCACAGAAGACCCCCCAGAGACTCAGACAGCATGCATAATGATTATGTAAATGTAGTAGTTAGTTCTAGGAAATAGAATGAATATGTACAATAATTCCTGAAAATTTAATGCATATGTATATGATAGAGCAATATAAACTTTAGATGATGCGTCACACGGTGTGCACGTTAGGTGGAGCTATCCCCCGTGTACCCGGTGCCGTAATAGAGTGCCTGCTTCTTAATGCTACATTGGTGTTAAGGAGTTTTGGTCCCGATTTTGGTGACAATTGCAGTTTAACAGTAAATTACAGTATTTTGATTCACTGTAGTTTATTGGTTTCRTTGCTATACTTGATAGTTTAATATATGGTATTTGGAGGTATCACATCAGAGGTTAACTTCTTGTCTGAAAAAAATGAATCAATTTACAATTATTTTATACCATAAAAGACAGAAGTCATAGGCATGATAAAATGGTAGAAAATAATGATAAAAGCCTTTGAGAAATATATGCCATAAAGTGATCAGGGACAATATACTTCTAAATAAAAAAAGCAATCCTCTCAAGCACTATTCTTATTCTAAACCAAGTAACATTCAGAGCAGATTAAAAAGTGCTAGAGCAGATCTTGGAGTAACAAAATACTCAAGAAAGCCAAACATGCCTTTACAGTGAATTACTCATTAACATCACCTTCTTGGCCAGGATATAAACACATATGGCAGTCCTAATTTCCATTGTCTTCTCTGAAACTGCCTCAATGGTAAAAGAAACAGTAACTTTTCACAGAGGCTAGGGACTGCTTGTAGAATCACCCAACCAAGGTAACAAATTTTGCAGCTGATACAACATTATGCAAGATAGTCAAACCTAAAGCTGACTGCAAAGGATCTTGTGATACTGAATTACTGAACAAGAAAATGGGATGGGAAAATACATTGTGGGTGATTGCAAAGTAATGAAACAGGAATAAATAATCATCATTACATCTGTGTACTCAGGGGCTCTAAATTAGCTATTACCTCTAAAGAAAATGATATGAGATTAACTGCAGATACCTTTGAAATGTTCCCTGGCACTGAAAAAGGCAAAAAGCACATGAAGCACATAAATGTTCCATCTCCATACTGTGTTACCATGTATCTTTCCTGTATTTCCCATATTGACGTTGCTRTCCACCATGTCCTATAGTGCTAAAAACAGGACCACTTTGCAGTTGACTTCTTACTTGCTGGTTCCTTCAGTCCATGTGCTTATCAGTGGTCATCACAATTTGGGAACCTTCTTCTTTAATGTCCAGTTACTATTTCAAGAACATTGTGTATGTGAACAACCCCTGAACAAACACAGCTTTAAGAACCTCACGACAAATTGATATTTGACTAACCAACACCAGATTGGTTAGTTGTGGACGTATAGCAGAAAAAGAACAGGCAGAAAGAGATAGCAGTCCATCTTCATGCTGGTACAGGTTCTCTTAAGTAAGTACTTTGCACAGCTGGGCAAGTTACTCAGATAGCTCCCTAACAGTACACTTTCTCTGGCAGAATTTCTTCACAGATCCTGCTGGTAATTAAATTTCAGGTCTTCCTAGCAGTATGATACCTCCACCATGTAGTGGTACTCCTGCCCTGGAAGAGCCAGGATACATATGGTAAACAGCTCTCATTAATTCTCCCCAGTTCACTTTACGTGCACCATCTTCATTCTCTAGGTTCAGCACCTTTCAGTGTTGCAGAATATCCACAAAGACCTCAGAACTGCCTTCTATTAATTGGCCCTCAAATAGGAGGCAGCTCATCTAAGGTATCCTTGATTTTCATTGCTTGTAGAAACACACAGAAGAGATGACTACCCAGAGTTAGTTAGCAGATCTTCATGTGACAGCTAAAATAACACCTGCTTCTGAAACTGTAAAGAAGTTAGTTGTCCCATAATGTATTACAAATAAATTCACAGAAAGACGCTAGGAAATCTAAATTCAGAATGTAGTACCAAAATAGTAATGCAGTCCAGGGAAGGCATACCAACCTTGAGCTGGCACAGCCACAAGTCAGGAGGTGAACATACGCTTCAGTGCAGCCTTCTATGCGTTCTTAGGTTCTGTGCTTCCTTGCATGTGCAATGGGAGTCAGACTCTAACACATACACTCTAAATACTTTAGATGGTGTCCAGATGCAGAACCAAGCTTGGGAGGGAACAGCCAGGGCTACTGCTTCGAGTAATGGTGGACCTTAGTCAGCTGAACTGTGGARTAATGCAAGCCATTCAATGCACTGGTGAGAAGGGTGAGCCTCATATCTTGGCCTCTGCTCACAGCCCACATGAGTCTAATACCACCTCTGCCCATATAATAGTTTCTGAAGTGGTAATTAGAGATTTTTATATATTCATGCTGCAGTGTTCTTCCCAAGCAACCGGAGGCTGGTTACAGTCCTCCTGAAGCAGGATGGAATGACAGACCTTTGCTTCAGGGGCTGTGTAAGGTCTGACAGGAAGGAAGTGTGTCACTGGACATCTGCCAAACTTTTTGAAAGTCTAATTTAGGGACCTGCAGGTTAATTAAAGAAATTGATCTCATCTGTGACATTACTCTCAGGAACCACACTTTGATAAAGCTTTTAGTCTTGGATCTAGGATTTTGATATGGACCCATTATTTATGGTACACTTTGAACTGGAATTCACAAGGATTAAAAGAGTAGTAACATCAGTAATACTTTATAATAATCCTTATAATTTTGTTAATTTAATCCTCTTTCTTTTGGTGGCTTTTGATCAACCTTCTGGTAATGATAAGCTGAAGATATGCTTCTTCTTTTCACAATGTAAGGAAAATGTCAGTCAATAAATTTATATTTTTGTTAGCAACCAGTCTCAGCAAGACTAAAACCAGAATTCACTGCACGTGCACTCAGGCTAATCAAATATGAAACTCACTCATGATTGCCACAGGGAAGGTGTTAGTTAAGTGAGTTCACACCTRGGTCAGACAGTTCTTTGTTCTTTGCTGTAAGGGAAGGAATAACCTGAGGGTAACTTTGAGCACAATCTACACCTGAATCAGCCTATTGCCCTCACACCTCCCAGCTAAGAACCTCTCCAATGTGTGAGAGAGCAACACTGCCAGAGGACAAGCCTGGTATGTCAGGTCACATCATGAGAGAGAGGCCATGGCAATGCACTGAAGTGTCACACTGAATGTGTCACTTGTGGGGCTTGGTAATGTGACCCATGATGTGACCCAACACAGCTGGCCAGCAGATCAAAGAATTGGGCRGTCTGCTACCTCCAGTGTATCAAGATGTGAAAGAGGAGAGGTTTTGGCTTTGTGGTGCACAAAGACATGAAGACATTACCCCTCACTGTAAAGGACTAGGAGGTAGATGGCAGTTGTACGAGTGTCCCACTCAGTGTCCAAGAATAAGCTGGAGTGAGTTTAATCCACAGTAGTCAAGGCACATGGAAATGAATAGCATGAACAGCCATAATTAGGGCAGGTGAGCAGTATTACTGTCAAGCTCATCTACCACCTGATTATGAAAGTTTTATCTGATCACACATAAACAACAGCAGTTCAAAGTTAGCCTAAGGAAATTCAGGACCTGATCCTCCTCCCTCTCAAAACTGGATCAGATCCTAAAAGTATAAAAATGATTGAAATGAATAGGCATCCAAGACTTCTTTGTGTGAATGAACATGCCTTAAATGCTGTCTATGTGGTGGGAGGTACTCTCACAAAATGAAATCTGTCAGAGTATGAAAGTATGGCCCAAACCTTGGATTTTCACAGTATATAAATATGAAATTTGTGTAGGCTTCTGTTCCACTTATCATTCAGGATGAAGGCAGAGATGACTGTCTGATACAATTTGATCCCCGTTTCATTTCGTTATAATGATTCAGTCACTAGTGCTTGCACTATGTCATTTTTTCCTAACTTGCTAGTGGGAAGGTAGTGTGCCTTTTCATGAACTGAATCATACATCTGGATGACAGATAGATTTTGTTTCTTCTGGGAACTGTAAAAACAATATAAATTTAAGACCTTTTTTGACAAAATAAAACCTTCAAATTGAGGGGTACTGAATCAGAAACCTCTTTAGAAAGAACTAAGGCACTGGACCGTAAAACAAATGCCACAGTGTGCACCTCTCTTTCTGTGGGCCACTTTTTATTTCTTTCATAATTTGCTGGATCTGAGTGCCTCTCTCAAGATGCTTCTATCAACAATTTTGCTGCCCATCTTACATCTGATGGGCAGTTAACAAGCATGAAAAATACAGGTGGCCCCATTGTGCTCCTCTGGGATGAAGAACAGAGAGGGAAAATCAGAAAAGCCTGTGGAAAATACTATATTTAAAGGGACTGTTAACAAGACAAGCAGATTGCAAGTGCTCTGCAGTAGTGAGAAGGGAAGCTCTACAGCTTGTGCTACTTCAGAAACTGATCCTACAGAACTATCTGCGTCTTGCAGGATGGGGCTATCTGGTAAAGATTACTACCACAATGGGCAAGGCTCCTTAGAAAGCATGCCCCTTGCCCCCTAAAAAACCCTGATCTGTGACTGTAAATCACTTTTCAAACATCATGATGCATTTTGTCAAATACTTTGCTCCATTAATATGATAGCCAGCTGTAGTCTTCCAGGCAAGATTYGGGGACTATTTATGCATATGATTCAATATAACAGATGCTGCAATTATGCAGGGATAGTATGTGAATAGGCAAAAAAAAAAAGAATATTCAGAACCACACATTTCTGGATTAAATCTAAGAAGCATACCATCTTCTCCCATTATATAGTTACCTCTCTCAAATCTGCACAAATGGGCCGCGCTGCTACGTTTATGACAACAAGGCTAAAATATTTATCTGGAGCCCCACGGCTTGCCTCAGTGTTCAGCAAAGTAGAGGGCTGTGATTTCATGTGAGTGTGGCACTGGCAATCAAGTTTACAACAGAAACTCAATCATTAAAGTAGGGATCACTACCAGAAAGTGAAGGGGTTGCAAGGCCAGAAGAAGAATCAGAAGTAGGCCTGTCAGCAGAAAAAATATTGAGAATGGATGACCTGTACATACATCTAAATATACACAAAATCAGGCTCTTATCTCAAAACAGATGTCCAAACAAATTAGTGTTCTATGCAAAATAGCAGCCTGTATGATATCATTTCCTCCAATCCATTCCCACAAGCTAGTCTCAAAAGGTTGACATAGAAGATGGGTGCTGCAGCGTGTCCTTAGAAGCTA
Organism: Apteryx rowi; assembly: GCF_003343035.1. Lineage (NCBI taxonomy): Eukaryota > Metazoa > Chordata > Aves > Apterygiformes > Apterygidae > Apteryx > Apteryx rowi. The sequence goes on from NW_020448263.1 coordinate 1,089,508, forward strand.
TAAAACTGAAGAATACCAGAAACCAAAGAAACATTATCACCCTGATAATGTCAATATTTTCATTACATATATCCTCAATGTGTTCACAAAACAAACTCCCACATGCCATCACATGAAGCTTTAGCTCCAATGAATGGGCCTTGCAGTGTCTAAACTTGATGTGGCAAAAACATACATTGTAGTAACAAAGCAACAAGCAATCCCTATTTTAGAGGCAGCTACATAGGGGGGAAGGGAAGCTTTTGTTTGCTTTAGCTGCAAAGCAGTCTTTCAAATTAAAAAGGAAATATCCAGGAAAAGGTTAAATTGCTCCTCTGCCTAGCTCTCTGGCCCGAATGGCTGCTGTATAGGTCTTCCAGAGGCCTCATCCCAGGGCTTGGTCAGGATTCCTTCTCAGTCTCTTCCTGAACAATACCTCTCCTCTATGGCTGTATTATCTGGACGCATACAAATGTCATGCCTCTCTGCCATTGTTCTGGATTATTATCTCAGCTATCTAACACCATTCATGCTTTGTTCAATATTTTCTTTCCACAATGGCTTAATAATAATTAAAAAGAGGTGCAAACTGAGCTGTTGCACAATTAAACCTTTTGGTTTTCCAAGCCAAAAATGTGTCCTTCACCCTGTGATACATAAATCATGTTGTTAAAAAAATAACATGTAAGCAAAAAATATTTTTGATGAAAATGTTCTTTGTGAATTTTGCAAATTGCAAAGTTCTCAGGATTAGACAGCACATCACTGCCTTATACTGCAAATTCCCATATTTCCACAGAAACTCTGTTTTCAACTCATCTTTACTCTTTATTAACGTACAAGGAATAGCTATCCCGTGGCTAGGATGGATTTTGTTGCATGGATCTGCCAAGAGGAAAGTGATTATAAGGGGGTTCTTTTGTTCACTAGCATAACAGCACAGTGTAATTGTTTGCTATATTAAGGATTTGCAGTGTATATTGAGACTTTTATCATTAATGAAATTGTACAAACAGAATCCAGTCGGGGATTCCAAAGTGCTAGATGTSATTGTACTCATTTATACAGCATCATTCATCTTAATATTTTAGTTTGGATCAGGAATGTGCTTTTGAAGAGTCCCACTTGTTTCAGCCTACTGTGCCTTGGTTCACATTGAAGAGTGGTTTCAGAGCATGTAAATTAGATTCTTTCATGCAACTAAAATGGAGAATGTGTTTCAGGAGTACATCTAGCACTACAGCCACTGATGAGCATTTTCCACCAGGCCAAACTAGAGCTTGCCTGAAATACAAAACACTGCAGATCCAGCCCTGCTGCACCACGCTACTTGCTAAACTAGACACAGCCTATGGAGATACAAACATGCTAGGATGTTGGATATATGAGTGAAAGAAGCATATGAAGGTTTGTATAATAGGAGAAAGAGCATATGGTTCGTGTTAACAGGTAATGAACACACTTAATTTTGTAGTACATAAATGTTGTTAGGTATGAAATATTTATAAATAAGATAATAAGTTGTTTAAAGCACTGAGAGTCTTTACAAAGATGTAAATAAACAAATTTTATTTTTGGCAGTAAGACAGTTTGAGTTCTCTTCCTCTCCACCTCTTCATGCCCTGGCTGTTCATTTCCTTCCCAGCCTTCCGCATCCATGCCCTCACTATTGTACCTACACAACTGCTTGCCAGGCCATACTGAAAATCTGCATTGCTGAAATGATACAATCTGGAAACAAAACAAAATGAAAAGGGTTGGCAAACTACTGCATTGCAAAGAATAGGAGGTGGGGTAGAAGCATGAGGACAAAAGGTTCATAAGTCGACTTCCCCGCTGGAGAGAAAATACAGTGGAGCTTTACTCTTAGCCATTACTGAACTTAAATTGTGTTCTTCAGGATGCTTGCACAGTTAATCTTTAATAGAGCTATGACTTAAGTGATATTACAAAATCACAATACTGTTCATGTAATGTTAACCACTAGAAGTTATACTAGGCATGACATAAAGCATGTAACTAACATATTGCTTAGGATGCTGTTCACAGGTAAAAGAACATGTTAGAGGGCTTTGCATATCGGAAAGAAGGAGCCCTTTTCCACTGAAAATATCCCTAATACCTGTTATTTACTTTGTTTGCTTTCACTAGGACAAAAAGATTATGATTATGGTAACAAATTCCTAGAGTTTGCTTGGTGAAATCCTTATTGATGTTAGTAATGCAGGAAGTCCATATGTCTTTTGTTAAACCATACAGTATTCCTTATAATAATATTAATAATTTTCATGTAACTGTTTAAAAGGACACACACATAACCAGCCAACCTTCATCTTCAAACAGCTGAGGAATCTTTTATAAATAGGGGACCTGTTGTGTAGGTCCACTGAAACTTCACAGCCCATATGCTATATACCAGTTTCAAGGACTAATTAAGACTTTGACTGAAGTGCTCGCATGCCAAAGTGTTGAAGTTCAAAAACTGAGTAGAGGTAAGACATACTACACAACGTATCTTCCACAGCTGTCCTCAGCTATTCTGTTTTTGTACAGTTAGGATGTCTCAGGAACAAGGATCCACAACTTTGCTTTGCAACCTTTTTGCTATCTTCATGCAGTCACAATGAGAATGATAAAACAATCCTCACGCTCTAATCTACAGTAACATCATCTGCAAAATGTCAGTCACGTTTACTTCTCCTCAGGTGAAATTTTTCATCATTGTTTAGACACCATTTTCAACCACTAATACTACAACCAGGATTGTCATAATGGCTGGTGAATAGTGAAGGCTTACCCTGAACTAAGACAAGGCAATACAATCTATCAAGTACTTATAATAGCCCAAGGCACAAATTTTGTTATGATATCCTCCCACTGAAACAAACTGGTCACTACATAACAAAACACTGGAGAAATTTGACATTAGGCAATCTTAGAACAGGAAAGGTAACCCAGGATAATGATCATTAATTGGAACATAGGAGAAATAGGAAAGCCTACCTAATCAGGTATATGATGAGGGATATTTTCTTGTGCCTGGTCTTACTACTCCCTAATCGTATTAATGTATCCTCTTACTACAAGATTTGGTAAGTCAATCAATCTATTAAATTATTAAATAAACAAACCATTTTGAAAATGCGTATTTCTGCTTTTCCTGCTATCCCAGCTGCCTTCCTACACAAGATGGAAATGATTTGAGGGCCTTATGCTAGGACATATATAATTGCAAACTTCCACTCAAATTGCATGTGAAGTTAAAAGTCTTTTTGATTTACATTCCTCTGTCAGAAGACAGATGCCTCATCTGGCTAATGTCTGTTGGATTTGGGAGTCAGAAAAAATTGCAAAGAAATGAAGTCTGCCCGTGACAGATTGAGGCATGAACTTATTGGCCAATCAGGGCTACATCTCCCAGAGGAATTCAGTTGGAAAGAAGTCTTTAAAATCACTGGAAAATATTTTCTTATTAGCCTCCCACACTTTCAACTTCTCCAAAGTCTGCTTTTTGCAGTACCTGTCTCTGCTTGTCACTTTTTGCTTTGCTATTCCAGCAACATCTTTTCCATAACACGAAGAAGTTTGGGGGCCCTTCTCCTTAATCAGTCAGGACTGTTCTTAATCATTCTTGGCTTTCTAGATTTTTCAGGGATGATATATGATATATGATATAATTCTTCCTGGGCAGGAAACACAGTATTAAAAGTTATGTTTCAGAGCCTGTGCCAGAAAACATCCATAATTCTGAACCTCTCTCTTATTTTATCTTTGCAAACATTCATATTATCAAGGTGATTTAGTATGAAACTATCCCATGGCCAATTCAGTGCTATGCAAATATATTAAAAAAGGCTGCATAAAATATAAATCAAACAAGATTATGGTTCTTTGTAGGTTTAATAGTATCTTTAATAATGGTATTTGTAATTTTGCCTGTCTTTGATTTTCCAAAGTTAGAAAGCAAGGGTATTTTTTATTCATTCATCACAACTTCAGCATTCAAACTTTCTGTTGAAGATACAGAGACAAATTCTGTTCTCAGCCATGTTTGTGTAAATATGTTACTCTTATGATTTCACTACTGACATTTTGATTTTATACCAATRTTACTGAGAGCAGAAATTGACTTTCCCTCCCTATTTAGGAGTATTTCTAGCAAGTGACCAAACAGTTCCTTTTTAGGTTTTCAAGGAAGTTTCCCTGATTCCATTCCATAAGAAACAGCTGCTACCATGATCTGTGCACAGGGTTTTAGAAAGTTCAGATCCCAGATCCAGTGCTTGTATCCAGAGATTATACAGGAAGCACCTGTTAGTCAGTCCTTCCCACCAGAACACATTTTGCCRGAGCTATTCTGAAGAGGCAATGTTTACAATTCCAAGAATGGACGATAAAAAGGAGACACTAAAACTATATCCTTCAGAAAGCAAATTAAAGAAAGAAGCCAGTAATATGTAGCAGTGTGGAACAATGCTAAGGGAACTTTAAGGGAACTYGCACATATTTTGTTTTAAATAACTACATTACAAATATTTTGTAAATGGGAGTACATTTCTGCAATATTTTATTGCTAATGTATCATCAATACACAATATTTTCAAAACTGATAAAAGGAAACTTCATTTTATTAGAACAAACTGCATTATCACTGTTCTGCTTTCAGTGACTGTGATCTCTTTCACAGATATATGTATAAATTAATAAATAAACAAAGCAATAATTGTGGCAATTTTGCAGGATGTTTTCTGCTTGATGGCATGCCACAACCGTTCACATATGTTTTTATGCTAATGTAGTCTTTCTGTAGACAGCAGGCAGACAATGCTAAACCATAGCTGATTTAATTCAGAAATGTTAAATTATTATAGTATGCCAAAAAATGATGTGTCATATCACTGTGSGATTACATGATAAAGCATTAACATTACATGATAAAACAGCAAGCATTGTTAGTCCTGATAAGACATAATTAAAAAAAATATAAATATAAAAATTAATTTTATAGAATAAACATCTCCCATCATTTTGTTTTGATCTTTTTTTTCTTTAACTAGAACTGTTGCTTTGGAAGAAATCTTTTTTAGGGAAGCTTATTTGAAACTGATACAATTCTGTACATGAACCTTATGATGGATACTGTTTGATCAATTTTTTCCCAACTAGTTCTGTAAATATCTTTAGCAGCTGGCAGAATATCTCATTTTGTTGAATAACAGTCTATGTTTTTAGAGTAGTAGATACATATCACTGCCAACAGTAAAGTCTCATGAACTTGGAACTTGTAGGTGGTACAGTAGCACTGATTTGATCCTGAAAAAATGTACAAAGATGTCCCTATATATCATTACACACATATGTATATATATATGAATATAGCATGTATATCATGTTTATCAGATTTTTATTTTGTTTTACTTCAGGAGTAATTGAGAAAGCATTACTGTCCCTGTTTTATAAATGGGAACCTGGGACAATGACTCGTTTTTAACTCAAAGACGATTTAATGGAGAAGCTGACACAGTCCTTTGAGCGGGAATCAGATCTCCACACCCGATCCGAGAGGGACATCCTGGGTTCTGAGCCTGGCCCAAAGGGGGCTAATGGCGAGGGGCAGTGAGTCGTGCTCCTTCTTGTGCTTCTCTCTGCCAAGGGAGCTCTGTGTCTTTGTGGTCGCCAACGCACTTTCAGCAGAGGGTGTAAAGAATCCTCTACAAACCATATTCACAATCCTAGCAGATACTGCAATGATAGTGGCTGCTAAGTTCATGATATATGCATGCTGCAGAAAAACATAAATACATGCAAGATAGTCCATTGGATGATATGCTGCATTTGGACTTGGAAGGTTTGGACTGTGTTCCTGTTCTGCTAGCAGTTTGTTGAGACGGAGCTGGAAAGTCACCTCTTCTGTTCCAAATTCTTTATCTCCTGTCTTGTAAAACTACAGACCCTTCGGGATAGGTCTTGTCCCACACTTTTTTGCTGTATGGGCCACAGAGGTGAGGCACAGAGGAGGCCAGATCTCAGCTGCGGTCTCCATTTGCCTGTAATATGTAGCAGTGTGGAACAATGCTAACCACCGTGCCGTGTGTTCAATCACTAATCAATTTGTTAGCTTGACACACATAAATTGTGCGAAGAGTTAATTCTTACTTGAAATTAGCAATCATTTAAGATTCCTCAGTTATCAGTGTATAACTCAACCACTGCAGCACTAATAAAAAGTCTACATCTTCAAACTCTACAGACCCTGATAGCTCAAGACATTTTAATAGTATGCAATAAAGAACACTGGTTCGTTACAATGATTTAATAAATTGCTTATTCTTATACCATTTTTACAGCATATACAACAACGCTAGTTTTTTGGTTTTTCCTTTGTGATTAGTACTAGGGATGTTTATTAAGTAAAAAAAGGGGGAAAAAGAGGTGTGTCTGACTTATGTGGTATTCATGCTGAAAAACGCATTTGAAAAGTTAAGTTCAGGTAGGAGCCTTCATTGTCAGCAGAGGGCACCACAGGCCTCATTAGTAAATAAAACTGAAAACTTGTCTTAAAAAATGACCCAGATTTTCCACTGTGATTGAGRAAAAAAACCCTCCATACACCTCTGCATTTGCAGTAGAACCGACTAGATGTATTAATCTTTTACGCCAGCATTTTGAATGTCCTATGTGAAATATATATGAAAGAGGAAAGCACAGCAATAAAACATCGATAACAAACATATTAGCTTTAACTAAAATACATTAGATGATTACTGCTGAATCAGATATATTCAGCACATGTCATTATATCCAAAAGCTGTTATCCTCTGAAGTATGTTTTATAATACTTATCTTTAACCCTGTGTATACGGATAGTTCAATTTGTCATCCAACAGACTACTTGGTTATACTAAAAGTAATGCTGCAGCATGTTGACAATGGGAGGTTTACAGTGGCTTTGCCCTTCTCTGTTAGCTTCAGATATGATGCTCATTTACGTTACCCTACTTTACRTGTCATACCTTCTTTCTCTAGCTGCGTTTGCCTGAGAGGGAACATACCAACACTGAGGTTAAATTTTAAAATTCTGCATTACCTATTTTTCCATAAGGCTCAGGATAGAGCAGGGCCAAAGCGCTTTTCCCGCTTTCTGGAAAACTCACAGCTCCCAAGCTCACGTGCAAGGCCTGCTTCCGGCACTGTAGCGCAGCACAGTGGGGCCCTCCGCAGCCGCTGCGCTGGGTGCCCCAGCGGGTGGCAGGGCCGAGGCGCTGAGGAGCGCCCCTTCGCAGCCAACCCCAGCAGGAGGTGCCCGGTGCCCCATTCACCACACAGCAATTTCAGAAACTGGAACAGAGTGAAGCCAAAATCTTGGATAGGCTGTGAAGTGGGAACCTCAGTAGAAGCTGTATATTTTCATGGCTGAGGCAATTTATGAAGGAAAAGCTTTTTTTTTTTTTTTCTCTCCCTATTCCTGTTGCTTTCTAAAGGGCACGTTCAGCTCTGCAGTGACCCTGGGGGTCAACACAGGGGCCCCTTTTGGGCTATGCCCACCACGTCTGACAGCAGCACTGAAGCACCGCTACCCAGGGACAGCTCCATGCCCGGCCCGAGCTCCTCCCGCGCACCCGGCGAGCAAACAGCGGCGTGTCCGCACGCTGCTGCAAGCGCCGACCTCGGGCCCAGCGCCGGCACCAGGGCGCCCCGCTGGGGCTCGGCCGGCGGCCCGGGCGGTGAGGGCTGGCGCTGACTCCGCGCAGCCCGGCCCTCCCCGCCGCCAAGATGGCGCCCGCGGCGCGGCGCGCAGAGAGGCAGGAAGTCGGGGAGAGGCACCATGTTGAGGCCTGGCGCGGAGGTAAGGGCGCCCGTCTTGGTAGGGGGGAGGGGGATGTTGTAAAGCTGTGTGTTTCCCCAGGGCAGCAGGAGTGAGGTGTATGGGTTCCCCCCGTGCTGCCTGTAAGGCGATGCCGGGGAGGCATTCCTCCTGTCTGCGGGCGTTGGGAGCGCGGCCTGCGGGGAGGGTCGGCGGAACCGGCGGGAGCGAGCGACGCGGGGGCGCCAGGCCCCCGGAGCGCCCCAAAATGGCGCCTCGCGGCCCCCCGTGGCGGGGTGTCGGCGCCCCGAAGTGGCTGCCTGCGGCCCCCCACCCCTGCGGAGAGGAGCCATCCCCGCCGCCTCCCCCCCGTGGCGCGGTGACGCGGGCGCGAGGCTGGTTCCGTACCTCCCGTGGGGCGACACGCGCGGCAAGGCCGGGCTGTGGCCCGGGGGGGCTTAGAGCGTGAGCAGGCCGAAGGAGAAACGGTGAGGGACGGCGTGGCGCGGTAACGGTTTCCCGAGGAGTTAGTGGTGGTAGTGGGTGGGTGGGTCAGTCTCCTCTTTCTGTCCTCGGCGCCACTGGGGTAGTCAGACCAGCTCCCAAGGTCTTCCACTCAAGCTGCCGTCTCCGGCTGATTTTCATATCGAGCATGTAACTATATCCCCAACAACTAAATGGCGACACCAGCAGGTTTTGTACAAATAAATATGGTAGGGCTGCTTCTCTGTGCTGTTGTAATTACCCTACTGATTTATCATGAGTGGCTGCAATCCTCACTGCGGAGGAGGCTGAACTTGAAAACTGCAGGGTGAATATCTGTGATGGTGGTACTGTGGGAATTTTTTTTGAGATTTATTCTGTTAGTCTCCATGCATTGTTGATGTCTTCAGATAAGTCAACTGCTGGCATCAATTTAGAATGGAATTAAAGAGTTCACACTTTAATTCTGCAATGTAGCATTATTTCTAATAACTAAGGACTTAAAAATCCATTTCAAGTATGTCAGATCTTTCTTACTTTCAATCAGTATGTGTCAGTTGTCATTGAAGACTCTCAAATGTTTAGACTTTGTGCAGATGGTAAGGTATATTGTGTAGTTTGCAAGAGATCCTGTTAATTTATAACCACAATAATTATTTTATGATTTGTGAAAAATCATACACAGCACCCAAAAAACATAAACCCTTGAAATAAGTCTGCCCTAGTAGGTCAGGTTAATTCTTGCAAATTACATGTGTCACAGTCCCAGTTCCTACTATAGCTAGTGAGCATTAATTCATGTTTGAGTTTTCTGTTTAAACTTTATTAATCACTTTTCTTTTCCTATGTATATTTGTCATCTATGGCCAAATAATAGTTCATGTTTTGAACATGTGCCCCTTGTGTTAAAAGCTTGACTTCTGACTTGCTGGGARCTCCAGCAGAGAAAAGAATCAACATCCCTATCCACTGGACACAGCTATTGCCTTACTGGCAAGTACTGAAAAGTGACTGAGAGAGAAGATATTTCTCTGCCAGTTTTGCTACAGCTTTGTCACAAAGATTTGGAAAAATGGAGACCCCTATAGAAAATTTGTTTGACCTTGCATCCAAACTTAAAAACAGAATTTTGAATAAAATCAGTTAATGTAAACGTTTCTGTATGTGAAATGGTGAAAATCTTAAAGCATATAAAAACACAATTAATGACAAGTCTATCTGAACTATGTATTCATTTTATTATTGCTGTATGGAATCATAGTGTATTAGAACAGATTGCAAATCTGTATAGCTATCTTGTTGTGAAAGAGATTAGCTAATAGTTCTACTTGATCCTTGCAGTCTGTAACTTCCTAAAGCTAAACTTTGTCATTTTTTAACTCCTTAAAAATATTATATTAAGAAAGACAAGCATATCAGTGGAAATTAAAAGATTTAGAATCTGTGGAATAATCAATTACCTGTAACATTTTCAGGCTTTGAGGTAAAAATCTGCATCCTGTTTGCCTAATTCAGGTCCGTTCAGTAGAAAAATTCACATGGGTAAGATTCAGGAAAAGATAAAATACCATCTAATGAGAATCAGTTTAATTTTAAACTAATTATTAAAAGAAACCTTCAGCAAGGTAAAACCTCTGTTGGGATATGTGCTTTCATTGTAACATCAACTAGAACTCTTAGAACGCAACAGCTGTAGCATAAGTGGTTTAATTCATAAATAATTTTCTCAGCTAGTTTTTACCAGTGAGGAAAGTCAGAGATGTTATTTGCAAAATGTAGCTGTAACATTTTTAGTCTTTTATTTGAGGTCCAGCGTATGTGCTGATTCCAAATGAAGACAGTGGCTAAGCAGTGGTAAGGGCAGCAGATTTTCCTTCCTCATTAAGTTCATATATGTTTGTTTGATCTTATCAGAAAAATGTGCTGACAACTCTACATTGGTCTTGATCCCTGAGGCCTGATAACTTCGTTATGTGCAGTCTATTGATTTTTTTTTTTTTTTTTTTTTTTTTTAGGAAATAGAAATTCTATTCTAATTAAAAATGCAGATTCTAAGGGAAGCAGTTCCAAATCAGGATAAAAATTAGCTTTTTGTGTACATCCTCCCATAAATGCAATCTATTGCCTCCAGTCTCTCCCCTGCAAACTCCCTCTCTGGCAAATAAAGCCATGAGAGAATGGATCCAGTGAGAGAAATCCAGGGTAGGGATAGGGACAGTATAAATCCAGGCCAGCTAAGACCACTGTAATTAAAGCAATCTCTTTAGTGTAGGTGATGCAGCATGAAACTATTGCTCTATCAGACTGTTTCTTATTATTCACATACTCTTTTCCTTTTGTTTTTAAAATGTTTTTTACATGGTATTTTAACATAATTGGCTTGTTCACTGCGATTCTACTCCGTTGTGTGCAGAGAAACAGAAGATTCATTTTGCCTCTTGCGCTACAGTTTCAGAGTTCTGTAAGTGAAGGAGAGATTTCTGGAATGGCTTTGCACTAATTCTGAGATCATGTACTCTGCTTCTTCCAGATCTGTGACTAAGAGGTGACTCTTCTGGTCAATAAGGTGTCCAGTGGTCATGGACATCTGGCAACAGTACTATTGTATTATCTCAGCTCTTATTATATTAACTCAGTTTTATTCATGTGGCTTTCTTCAAAGTTGAAACTCTGTAAAGTTCAGAAGTCTTTGTGGTGGGAGCAGTCCTGCTGAGAAACAGGAAGAGCTCTGTTTTTAGCCAAGATTAAATAAAAGCCCAGGAAAATGATTTGTTGGTGACATCTTTAATATCCACTCTCCCACTGTAGATGGGATGAAGGAATGTTTTTTAGGTCTGGAGACTGGCTGTGAGAATTCTCTGATTTCCTTTTAGTCTGCGAGTTTGAAATAACGTTTGATCATTTTCATTGTTTATATGGAATTTAGGTTGCCCAAGGCAAGAAATATGGGTGTTTCCAGGGCTGTGCTACACAGCATCTCAACTATAGCATTGACCACATTTTTAGTAGATTTGTTACACCTTTAGGAGAACTCAGCCTCTTCTGATCTTTTTCTTGCCTATGATCTGGGTTTCTTCTGATTACATAGAATTCCTTGGGGGAAAAATCACCTACATCTCAGGTTAGGGTGAGGGAGAAGAGGATTGGTGCTCGGTCTTCTCTGCACTTTCAGGACATTCATACACACTTACTTGGATGCATTGAGTTTGTCTTGGAACATCTGGGAGTTAGCTGTGCTAAGGCAGAGTAGGCTATGGCTTTGAATTGTTTCAGGCATATAGCTGAGACAAGGCATTTACCCCAAATGAGTTTGCAGAAGGCACTGTTTTTTCCAAGGGTTGTCTTTGCAGTTAGCAACAAATGTCTTGGGCTGCTTTATTGTTTGGTTTTTTTTAGTCATTTTATTGATTTTAAATTTTTTAATTTAGTATTGTTACAGTATGAGAGTCATTTAAAATCTGAGGCAACCTGATCTTCTTTTTTTCCTTAGGATCAAACTGACTTACAAATTTTTGATTGTTCACCATTGTTTATTCTTGTATACACAAGCAACTCATTATACCATGCAGACAGTGTGAGAGGTCGTTAAGATTTGGCAAGGAAGTACCTCATCAGCACAGTGTTAAAGGACCTAATTGTAAAGGTGAGTCAATCTTTACCTTGTAACCTTCAAGTAGACACTTTCAATTGAAGTGAATGTTGTCATGCATTGATAAAGTTAAGCAGGATGGAAATGCCATGTGTAGTTGCAGGAGAGGTAGGGACTGTTTATTTTGTACTGCACAAAACTGTCGTTTGTACTTGTTACTGTAGATAAGCAATAACAAAAAATGTATGATGCATTTCATAACCTCAGAGAACATATATAGTCACCTTTTTCTTACATTTCTTACCTATTCAACTAGCAAGACAGCAGAATACCAAAGGGGTATGAGTACGTGATTCAGTTAGTTTTACCAATGTTTGTTCAGCATTTGCCAAATTGTACTAAATCAGGTAGTGATTTATGAATGAAAGAGCAATGTGCAGGACAGTGACTAGATAAGGGATGCACACCTTCCCTCCTGTCTGTATACCAGCACCTTTGGACATACAGGGGCTTTGGCCAACTTTAGGCAAACAGGTGCCTTGAAAGTATGAAGTCTCCATAGCCAATCTTAAAGGTCCTAGAGAGGGAAATAGTTTTCTCTTTTTCTTAACAGCCTGGAGTTCTTTATTATGCACTTTTATACAAGATTCCATGGGTTTGCTATATTGCAGCTCCCTCAAGTGGTAACGTTTTACCTTTAAAACTTCAGCTAGCTTTCTGTGAAACTCTTGCTTTCTCTTCAGAAAGCTTTGAGGCTTTTCCCTGCTTTTTCTTCATTCCACCCTAGTTCTCAAATGTTCAACATTGTGAACAGCTGCTTAGGAGTGTGAGGTTATCAGAGAGGTAGAGCTGTGGGTTGAGATGTCGTGCTTGTATTTTTCATTCTGCAGCTGACTTACCGAACCAGGTTAGGAAGGTCATTTCACCTATAAGCCTCACTTTTGTCATCTGAGAAATGGAGAGAATGATAGATAATTGTAGAATATCTACGGTTGTTTTAGACTTCAATTTCTCTACTTGTAAATTGTTATTTCAAACAAGGATTTTGCTTATCTAACATAAGAGAAGATTACTTAAAAATCGTGGAACAGTGGGAGAGCTGGCTACTGCCTTGCACACCATGGACTTCCACTGTTCTTTTTGCACAGTAACAAAATAAAGCAAGGGAGAAGAACCTAGACTGTATGTTTTCAATTTTGCCATCATTCCACAAAACACAGAAAACCTGTTTTACAGCAGAAACACCGTCATTCAAGGAATGGGAGTCTGAGCAGAAAAGAACTCAGGCGTGCTTTCCTTTGGTTCCAAGTGAACTACTGCTAGAAAATATACTCCAGTATTACCACTGGCTTCACACATCAGTAATTCTTTGTTCTTCCCTACAAATATGTGAAAAACATGTTTTCTGCAGTTGTTTGGGGGAAATCATGTTGTGCCATGATTCTAGAAGCAAAAGAGGTCTTGACATCCAGACTTAAGTTGGTATGCTTTGCAGGTTTCCTAGTGTTAGGGAACAGCTCTACCTCATTCTCTGAAAAAAGCCTGCAGTAGTAAAACAAACTGTTTCATAATCTTGTATGTGCTTTGTGAGTACAGGAATCTCTGTTTAATTTCTAGTTCTGTATAATAATACTCTCCATCAACCACGGTGATTAAAATCCAGTCTTTGCTTTATTCACAGAGCAAGAAGTGCACAAACAATATTTTTTTTCTCACCATGCTGCCTTTTAATTTGGAAGCTGAGATGAAATTTATGATTGAGTAGTTAGCGCAATATTTTATATGCATGTATTACATTTCATATTGGAAGATATTAAAATTCCTTGCAAACTAAGTACACACAACAAAGCCAGYGCCATTCCAAGAATGCTTTCCCCACAGGAACTTCTTTATTGTCATTGATAAAGATGTGCATTACCTTTATTCAGTGATTTCTTTGCTGGCTGTTTCTTGTGCTTCAGCCAATTACCAGTGAATATCCCATTCCAACAAAGTCATTAATTATGGGATTCAATTCGGCTCTTATCGTATATTTCAATGACTTATCTGTTCTGATTCTTCTTTTTAGCTTTGCTGAATAAGTTTGAAGGGAGACACTCAGTTCTGCCTCTTTACTATTCATCATACATATTGAGGAAAGCCTTTCCTAAGAAGTGATTGTTTTGCCTTAAATGTGAGTTGCCTATTGAGTGATTGAATTACTAAAATTATTTTTAAACCATTGTTCCTAAATCAGTGTCCATATTCTGTTTTGGGTTTGTTTGTTTAACTGCTCCATAATCTTTACGTACTTGAATTTAATGTTGCATAAACTTAAATGTTGCATAAGCTACAAAGATATTAAAATTTTCAAGAATTTAATTATTACATTAGTGTATAAGTGAGAAAAGATACTAAGGGAGAATGTATATACTACATGTAATCCAATCTGAAACAACCTATAATATATTTGCTAGAGGGTTAAAAAAACAGGTTGTCTTAGACTTGCCTATTAGAAAAAAAAATGCATCTTATTGTGGGGTAGTGAACTGGCATATGTCAGCTCCTTTTCAGTAACTGTGTGTCCAGTAAGTGTAAAGCAGTTCACTCTGAATGTGTGGCAGAATAGCTGAGAGCTGTCCCTGCRGATGCCAACGCATGGGCTCCAGCACCCCTTAGAGGCTGTCTTAGTCAGCCCAGCTGTAAATGGTGCTCATGTCTGCAGAGCTGAAGGAATCTTTTCAGCCACAGGATTTTCTTATGTGAGACTGGCCACCAAAACTGGCATGTCTTAACCCTGCGGCCCTGGTGGGCTGCCTAGGGTCAGGGGGATAACCAGGAGCAACAGCCATTACTGTAAAGCAGATGACATGCACTAACTTGATGCTCCATTTCCTACGTACCGGTCTTCACTCTGCAGTATCAAAGAGGAAACTTTGTGTAGCATAGCCCTCAATGAAAGAGGATCAAAACACCTCACCTTTGCCACAGAGTAAAAGGGTATGCATGGAAAAATTACCACCCGAGCACTTTGTGAGTAGTAATTTCTTTGCATGTCCATAGCCCTCAATGCAGTAAGTGGGAGGGAGGGAAGTTGTGCAGCACCACAGCTATACATGACAGGCTGTGCTAAGCTGTGGCTCCCATCTCTAGCTCTTCCTCACTATGAATCTACATCAGTACAGTAAGACTAAATGTGTATATATATAAAACCTATATTCTTTATAAACCTACATACTGTATAATAAATCCTGAGAATTCATGGGTTCATCTTGCATTTGGATAAGTAAACTATTTTCTAGTATGTTTAGCATAACAATACATATATATATGTACAAGAACTGAAAAAAAATGTTTAAAGTGGACTGTGTTAGAAGGAGCAGAGCTGATTCTAAGGCACAAGGCAAAATATTTTGGTTGAGCATATGACAGTGGCACTACCTCTGCCCTAAATTGCATGAAAAACAGTAAATGCCAGCAGATCATAATCTTCTAACATAAGCTGCTCAGTGTTTGGGAGACAGGGAACCTATCTACTGTTAATGATGGCCGCCCTACATAAGGAAACACCTCTTTCCACTCTCATAGGCTCTCTGTGTTCCTACAGCAGAACAGATGAGCGAGGATGCAATTATACATATATTTTGGTATGACGATGCATAGGGTTCAACTAACATGTTTGAAAAATGCATCCTGTTCTTTCTTTGTTTCTGGAACTGTATCTGAGTAGTAGATCTGTTTCTGTAATATCCATTAGTGAGGTCTCACAAGATTTCAAGAATGTCAGACAAGAATGAGCTGTTTGAAGACTTTAAGTGAATGCAGACAGCATTCACTGTTGAGGTTAGGCTGGTCTGTCATTCCTGATTGTAGAAACAGTATGTAGGTTTATCCTCCCTCTGTGTGTGTGTCTCCTCTCCCTCTCTGTCTTCTTTCTTCTTCAGACCTCTGAGGCTCTACCTAAAGTTTGAACTTATTTCTGGAACAGAGAAAACAATTAGGGCTGGTAGTCACTGAAGGCAGCAGAGTGTACAAGTTATCCAGTCATATCTCTTCTCCCTGTTCCCACCTGTTTTCAGGAGATTTCATCATGGAAACAGTGATGGTGTAAGACGTGCTTATAAGTTCATTTAAATGTACAAATGTGTAGCTGGCCTTGTATCAGTCTCTAGCTGGCTGATTGTTTCTGGAGTAGAATCAGGATTTATGGAACTTCAGACAAAACACTATTTTTTGTATGAATTGAGAAGATTAAATCCTATGAGAAGAGGAACATGCTTATGCTCACAACACACCACTCAATTCTGTATTCAATTCTACTTGGCAAACAGGAGAATAATTCTTATTATTAATTTTTTTGTGTGTAAATTTGCGCATTGTCCTAAGCAGAAGATTTTTTTTTTAATCTCAGAAGGCTTTAAAAAAAGGAAACAAAAGAAATGTTATTAAAGCCATGAGAATCTGCATTCTAAAATTCCTTTTTCTTTTCATTTAATGCTAGTCAGAATACATAGGGGGATGCCTTAAGAATGTTATTACTGTAAGACAATAGGTATATGAGGTACTTCATAAGTATACAAGGAAGTGTCTTTAGCCTTTAAGAATTTACAGAAATAGCAAATAGCAGTTTGTAGGTGTCACTGTTTTGGAACCACCATGCCCTGATAAGCAAACTGTAATATGATGACAGAGCCACCAAGGGAAAGGGCGGCGTCAGAGACCTTGGTTAAAAGTTTACTAGTCTGATTAACCTCTCAGTTAGCAGCTGTAAAGAGAAACTGTTGGAAGAGGAATAACACATGATCTCTTGCATAGCAAGTGAAAGGTTGAGGTATTTTTGAGGGTCACAGCTGGTGTAAGGACCAAAATGTGTTTTTTGGCTCAAGATCAGTGGATTATGTCAGTCTTGCTTGCTTAAACCTGCTGCAGAGTAGCCCCCAACCTTAGCACTGCAGTTTCCAATAAAATATATTCAGCTACTTGTTGTTTATTAACTAAAGAAATCCTTTCTATCAAGTCATGGTGATATATAGAAATTGTTTTAAAGGCCTGAAGACTCTGGCATCTTCAAGAGATGCCTGAAAAATTCACCTAAAATAGGTCAATATTTTCTGATCAGATACCATTCCCACATTAGCTGTTTAATTTTTATTCTTTTGAAATAACAAAGGCTTGAGAAAAAGTCTGAAACGAAGAACCAATCCACATAATTTCATCTATCTGCTGTAAATGTTAATATAAACTAATATAATGTGAGTGTTCAAGTTTTCTAAAACTTTGAAATGTCGTATATTTTATGAGTAGTTCTTGATGTACATATATAACTTCTGCATATATCAATAGTTGTTTAATGCTTCCTGACAAAAAAATGGACCTCTGGTTTATTGGTCAAGGCAAAGAATGTGATTCTGTGTCATACAGAAGAGTGGCAACAACAAACAAATTTGTAAAAAACATAGCTTTGCTACATGTTACTCCCTACTCCAGATTAGGCTTGTAAAACCTATACCTTTGATTTTAACTAAGGGGTTAGTTATGAGAAATCAAATGGAAACTTGTGTTTATTAAATAAAAAAAAAACTGCACACACACAGAGCACAGATAGCCAAACATCTCAGCATTTATAGGATTTGTGAAGAAATCTTGCTAAGTTAGGGTATGACTACAGGGACAGACTGAGTTGGGGGGAAAAAAAAAAGAAAAAACACATCACCTTATAATATGGATTTTCTGGACCCACCTTTCTTTCTTTTTCTAATATTCTATATCATTGCAACTTTAACGAAGTTAATTTTTAATCAGATGCTTGAAAACTGTGAAGAATGGAAAAAAGATATTTAAATAAGAGTTCCCAAAAGTTGAGACATAAGTCAGTTTTTCTGAGAAGGATTACTTTACATATGTATTCTAGAAAGAGGGCAGCAATTGGATTTGGGTCTTGCAGTAAACTTCCATGTCACTGCAACTTTCAGATTAAATTAGTGTAGTATGTACTTACAAATCTGCCCTTGAAGATTTTCAGGAAGCTAGTACAGTGTGTATTCGACAGCCTGAGGACATTGTTTTGTTATTCGAAAAACTGTTACAGCAGTAGATCCCAGACATTTTCTAACAGACTATATAAATTTGTGTGATAGACAAATGCACTGATTCTCTGAAAACAGCATTTATAATTCAACTCAGTTTGTTGACACCAATACTGTAAAAACCCTAAATTATGTTTTTCTGGCTCATAGGTATGTGCGAGGAGGGGGAATTATGTTGCTTTTTTTTTTTTTTTTTTTTCCTCCAAGGGGTGTCATTTGCTAACAGTATCTAGATTTTAAACATCAACAAGTGTTCATCTGGCTCTTCTGGTGAAAAATGCTCAATTTCAGAACTCAGTTGCTCCTCAGTAGTCCAATGGATCTGGAGTCTACTAATGTACAAAGCATTGTGTAAAATCTMTCTCTAGTCTCAGAAGTTTGGCAGAGTGGTTGTGTAGTTACCTGTGTTCTTGCAATAGTTGAGAATCTGCTTGTGTACTTCTAATTTGGCATACTTGCATAGAAAAAAAGTAGGACAAGCAGTGTCTTTGTTACTGTGTTTTTTTGGCAAGAAACTATGCTTTTCCTTAAAAACTAGTCTCATGCCCTACTTTTTAAATTAACCCCACTCCAGCAGAAGTTCCTAAGCTCTTCTCTGTCCAGCCAGTATTTTCCTTTCACAAGTTAAACTAGCTTGCCCACTTGCACATTCCCAGGATTCAGGCTCCTCCGCATTTTGCTTTTGCCATGCCCACTATACACAGTTTCATGAAAAAGTTGACAAAAACAGTGATATATACAAATAAAATAGTGTAAATAGCATACAACAAAAAGAAAACCTTGTGAAAATATTAAAAAATGAATTAATAGATGACATAACTATAGTAAATATGATCAAACTTTTTTTGGCTTTCAGGTTTAAAAATGTCTGACCAGAAAAATGTTGTGCACAGATCCCATTGTATTGAAAAGCTACTGTCTGAGAATAATTTCCAAGATATTGAAAATCATCTTAAAGAGCTTGAAGGTATTGATATGACTATCGAATATCTTCAGGGGACAGAAGCTGCCAAGGCTGTATACCGAGTACTCAAGAGCTGCCCTTCAGCAGTGTTGAAAAAGAAAGCAAAGCATTTATTATGTAGGTGGAAAGCACTTTACAAGAATAACTGTGTTCACTCAATGCAGGTTAAAAAGTCAGATTCTGTGTATTTGGAAGAAGACAATGAACATCTCGGTCTGATTCCCAAAGAACAGTCACTGTCGGATGGAGCACATCAGCAGGAGGTAGTAGATGCTGCTAGTTCTAAAATTTTGGTCCCATCACAAAGTGTTACCAAAAGTGTGGTATATAATGACCCAGAAAATGTGGATCATCAGCTTTCTCCTTTGGAAGAACGGCATACTAATAATGCAGATTCTAGACCTCTTGTTGATGAAGCAAGCTTGCAGCAGGATCACATGAAAGCTCTGAGATGTAAATGCACAGATCTTCTTTATAAAGCTTTGACTGGTTCTGCTGAAGACAAAGAAACCAATAAATGGCTAGAGATGTCAAAAGAAATTGAAGACCATATATTTGCTCTTCATGCTAAAAATGACAAGAAGTATAAAAATTGCATCAGAAGCAAAATCTCTAACTTGAAGAACCCTAAAAGTTGTCACTTAAAACATAACCTCTCTTCAGGGACTTTGAGTCCAAAGGCCTTTGCTGAGATGACATCGATGGAAATGGCCAGTGATGAACTGAAACAGCTCAGGGCTCTCTACACAGAATCCTCTGTTCAAGAACATCAGCTTCCACAAGTCATTAATGGCACACAGACAAACAAAATAAAGTGTAGGCGCTGTGAAAAWTTTGATTGCAGTGTCACAGTGATTGCCAGAGGAACTCTCTTTCTTCCAGGCTGGGTACGAAACACAAATCCAGATGACCAAATGATGACTTACGTTATTTGTAATGCATGTGGAGAACAATGGTATCATAGCAGATGGGTCTGTTTGTAATACTGTAACTCTTATTAAGTGATTTAGAAACAAAAATTGCAAAATGTTAAAATACTGATACATGGATATGAGAAGGCACCTCTTTTGAAACTGTGTAATTTACAGTTTATATTGATATTATTATGTAGATGCTGCAACTAATAAATTGCAAGATGTCAGTTTAAAAAAAATTGCTAGGTTATTTTTGAAGGTGATTTGATCAAATCTGTGATTTCTTTTTATAAATATCTCTGTCAATGTGTTTAAAACAACAACAACAAAAAAAAATGGTTAATGTGATAGCTAAGAGAGGAATATCCACTAGTAAATCCATTAGAAATATTCCAAATACTGCAAAATCATCTTCTTTTTTTTTTTTTCCACAGAGGTACTGGTTACTTGGAATTTTAGTTATCTTCAGCAGGAGTTATTTCGCAGAACATGAGTTTGTAGTAAACAAACTCTTTACAAAACTGCTGTTCACATACTTTCATGCCTTGTGAAATGTTCAGYGTGGATTCACTCCTTAATTAAATCACTTTTTGCACATAAGTGTAAGATAATTATTACCTCTCAAACCAATTTATTTAAAAGCAAAAGAATGAAAAATGGTGTATAAGAGTGGGGAAGGCAGCTAGCAAATGAAAGCAAAAATGCACTTCTGTTTTAGCTTTTTGTGCTATTGGGAAAAAATTAGGGAAGATTGCTTATCATATCAATATGACTTACGACACAGTCTATCAGTTTGAAGCTCAGACTTGCACTGTTAGATGTTATGTACTGCGCCTGTTAAGAAATTCATGCATAATTGGACAGTGGTTTATTTCAGGAAATTATGTAAACCCATTATTAAATTTATCTTTCTTCAATAAATAAATGTATGAAGTTAATCACTTTTTGAACGGATATCCTCTCTTGAACTGGGACATCAGCCACTAACTAACACTATTTATTCATTTAAGAACAAAACAGTCTTTTAAAATAAAATCCTCTGAACTGAGCAAATTAATGTTTTTATGTCATGCAGGTTACCCAGAAAAATGAATAGAAAGAGATTTAATAGCTAAAGTTTTTATAAATCCCTTTTGTTCCAGAGTCAACAGTGACTGTATACACTGGAACTATTTATTTATCAGAAAAAATTGTACCACCTTAATGTTCTTCTCACTCAAGTATCAGTCCTGTTTTTTCTCAGAAGCTTAAAGTTATCCAGAAATCAGCCATCCAGATACTTTGAATGGAGCATGTAACAGAAGTCAGAGAGATATTTCCTTTCTCAGTTGCTAGAAGCATCAAAGGTAGGGCATCGTATGCAGCTGTGTCTGTAAAAGAATATGTTCATACTCTGTGTCCCTACTTTGTTTTCTGCCTTGGTTTTTACTTACTATAGGTTCTTAAATGATAAAGAAAATGGATCTTCCATTGAGTTCTAATTTTCTGAGGGTGTGAATGCGTCAACTCATGGACCTAAGGAATGGAGTGAAAAATACACCTACCCTGCCTGAGAGGTTTGAGTCTTGCAGCAAAGCAGTATCACTGTCAGGAAACATAACCTTCATAGAAGTTTCTTTGTTTGAGTACTTACTAGTTGGTGAAATGGGTCAATAAGTTGACAAAGTTATGCTCTAAGCACAAAGGAAGTTACAAACATAATAAAACTACATACTTGGCATTAATATAGATATCTTTTCAAAATACACAACAGGTATTTTGCAATTCAAGGCTAAAATTCATTAGCTTGAGCAGAGAAACCTATCGAGTACCTGCCTGAGGAATTAAGGACAGTTCCTGCACCCCTCTATCTATAACACAGCTGAGGCTTCTCAGCTTCTCTAGGCTAACACACTATCCTGGAGCTTTCCAGCCATGTGAGCCAGCAGGAGAAGCAGGGAGATAAGATGAGAAAATAGCTGTTGGTGAGTTAAAGCCAACTAGGACTAAAAATAAAACAGGCTTTTATCTGAAAGTGGTGAAAATAGTGTAACCTGATTATATGTGGTACTTACTATTATTCTATAGGTATAAACAAGAAAAATCTTTCATTCTTTGAAGCTAGCAGTGTGAATACCTTCAGCAAAGTCATTGGCTGTGGCATTACTCAGATTTTATCATGTGAAAATTAAATATTTTAATTGAATTGAGCTAATGTAAAACAAATATTGAAGCATTAGGACAGACCCTCAGTATTCAAAGGTGTAACCAGTCAGTTAATATCTGGCCTTTCCAACACTTACAGATGTGCTGGAATTGATGCCTTTAAGGAGTCCTGTTTGTTTATGTGGAATTCTGTGCAAAATATCATATTTAGCTTTTAATAAAACCATAAGAAAACAAAACACTTCAATGGTTCACAGTAAGCACAGACTTCTGTGCTGTCACTTTGGAGGTCATGGTCCTATTGAGAGATGTACATTAGTACAGCACTATATAAGAACATTGTGTAGCAAGACACTTTATTTTAGCTATGAACAGCGGACACTCATAATTTCTGCCTGCAGATGGTTTTGAAGCCATTCCAGTAATGTACAGCTCATCCAAGTTTTGTCCTAGAGAAGGGAAATGTTAAAAGAAATGGACAGCCTTTTTAAGAGACAGAATATATTTCAGAAGTAAAATCGGTAGTCCTAATACTGACTATAGTTGTGACATAATGCGAAACATCATTTTCTTTTAAACTGCCATCGCTAAATGTACAGCGCTAAGCTGTACGCTCCAACACAACTGAGGTTTTCTACAGAGCTCTATTTACTGAGCAGTTAAAGAATAAACAGGGTCTATGCTGAAATTTTCTAGATCATTGAACACATTTGCCTCAGTGCTGATCTGGGTGAACTGTTCCTGCAGCAGCAGCGGAAGGGTTAACTTTCCAGTCCTTTCACTTCYAGTCCTTTCTCCTAAGACTGGGGAATAACAATATCCAGTTACCAACAACTGCAGTCGCTGTTCACAGTAGAGAAACAATTGTGAGTAACTACATAGCCAAATCAATTTTAACCATGCCGCCTTTGCAACTGTCCTTTAAACTTTCTTTCACCTGTTTGGAATTGACAGCAGTTAGTACTCTTACGGTGAGTTCTCAGTAGTTTTGTAATTCTAAATTCAGAATTTTTAAGTGGTTTTCTATGGTAATAAGACATGAGCAGGCATTCCTCCATTGCCTTCCTTCCCAATAACAATTGAACCAATAGCTGTCTTTAACTAGTCTTGTTACAAGGATAGACATTAAAAGATGAGGGTGTTTCTGTAAATTTTGTGAAATTCAATAATCATGACAACAAAAGGAATTTACACTCTTACTGAAATAGTCAGAGCCCTTAGAGCTACCTATTCTGTTTAAGATGCTAATCCCTAATCCACACACACATAGTTTCTGGGTTGTTGGTATGACCTTAAAGCCAGGCACAGAATATGCTGCTTCTTGCCCAGATAGTAGTTTGGGATAGGGAAGAGATCTGGGAATGGTGGCAGAAATTAACAGAATGTATTGGGCAGGGGGGGAGTGAACAGAGGTCATTGCAAGTATGGTCAGGCCCCAAATCTGTAGGAAACCAGGCTTTATTAGCTCCAGTGCTGATGAAGAAACTTGTCCAGATTCAGTTTCACCTTATGCCTAGTTCATGTTCACAAATGTGCTGCTCACAACTTCATTTAACAGTTGGTAAAACTGTATATGAAACCATTGATTATTGTATTACCTTCTTGATCATCTTATCTTACGCTATTTTTTTCACCTAACTCAGTTCATCACCACTGTAGCCATTTTTCCATCTGTGTTTGTATCCAAGCCTGTTTCCTAGAAAGCAGATGTCATCTGTCGTGTCACTGTGTATCTGAATGCACTACAGATGTGCCATGCCAAGTGTGAGAGACAATCATTCAAATCATATAGACTTTCTGCTGTTATTTAAAAAGGTGTAGTCTTAGTTTCACTATGCAAAGTACTGCTCCTGCTGCGGTTTGTCAATAGGTTATATTGTTCCTACCTAGACTGTGTAACAGAGCAGGCTTGTAATGTTTGACTGGATAAGACTRTATGCCTTGGCTCAAAATGGCTCTAAAATGTCAACTTGCAACTACACAGAGTACACGTCAGCATGAGGGACCAGATAACTGGAATACAGGAAGTGTCAGACTCCAGAAGCAAAAATAAAAGGAAAACTTTCAAAAAATTCTTTTTGTGTGTTGAAGACTTCCTTTTTACATTTGTTCCTGATGGGAAAAATTTCTTAACTTTTTAAAGCAGAGACAATTTTTTTTGATATGCTGTTTAGCATATCTGTGGTGCTACTCCACAAAGCAGCAGGGTGACATYAGAGGTACTCCAGAGTATGCAGGGTAAGGCTTAAGGGCATCTTTGTCTTCACTGGGATTTTCCAGAAACACTGGCTGTAAATTTGCACACAGCTACTTCCTGAATCCTATGATTTATTAGTAAGGTTTTAGATGTAGATTGTACTCAAAGCTTAAGCAGCTTACAGCTGCAAGACTTTTACTATGTGGCTTAGGATGATTATAGCTAAATTCACAATTAATTTCACCCAATTTTTAATGTAAAAGCAAAGATATTATGCTGAGAAGGATTTTATTAATAAATAGGACTTGATATTGCTTCCTTAACATTTAATGACAAAACTCCTGCTGGTTCCAAGAGTTTCATTGCAAGATCCATTGCATTCCATTCTATTAAGGGCCTCTTATAGCTCCCTCACAACTATTTTACTATAGCACTTTTCAGGGGAATATTCTGCTGCCATTTGTGGTTTATATCTCTTTCTTCCTTTCCTAGCCAAAGGAAAGTTGTGCTGTTTATTTAAAATGTATTCATTTCAGTCTGCTGTGCTATGTACATTTGTTATTGAAGACAAGAACTGCATCTCTTCAAACAAAAAAAGAGCCACTTGTTTTCAGGAACAAAGAAAATTTACCTGGTAACACTATTAGCCTGGGGCTGAGAAGCAAATTTGTTGAATCACAGTCCTTCAGGAAATCTTTTGTAATGGCCCAGTTCATTGAGTGCCTTAAGACAAGGAAAGAAACAAGAGCACTTTGATAATTTCTTGGATTGCTTGGGGACTTGCTTGCTGTATTCTGGTATTAGCAGAGCAATAAAGGCAGATGACTTCATATCCCCTTATTTTGTACCGCTGTAATTCAGCCAGGAGGTGACAAAGTTATGTTTTATTGAGGCCATGTCATCACTTGCCAGGATGGGACAAAGTCTCCTTGCCAGCTACGGATGGTAAAAAGCATTATTCACAAGCTCTGCTGATACAGAACTTTCTCTTACACACACACAAAAAAAATGTCCTTTATTTGCCACTGGGATGTTACTCCAAGCTATTTGCTAGCCCATGTGACATCAAAACAATTATCTATTCATGAATACCACTATGGGAATAAAATCCTTAAGGTCCAAAATCAGCTTCCTGATGCATACGCCCGTGAGGCAGCAGCAGGCGCGGGTCGCTCGCACAGGGAGGTGGGCCAGCAGCCCGAGGGTGACAAGGCAGACTGGGGCCGTGCGTCCAGCAAAAAGGGCCGCAGTGCCCCGGTGCCCAAAGAATAGCAGAGCCATCCCGCCGGCAATAGCCAGGACTAGCCTGGAGTCGGTGATCACCAGAGGAGCCTGCAGCAGCGAGGCTGGGCCGAGGGGGGTCAGGGTGTGCRGAGGAGGCTGCATGGCACAGGCAGCCCCTGGGCAAAGGCTGGAGCCAAAACGCGGCCCCGTGCACAAGGGGATCCCGAGGCGGCAGCGGCCCTCGTGCTCTCCTGCCTGGCCCCACACAGCACTGGGGCCAGTCCGGGGCCAGCCAGCTGCACAGCTGGAGCAGGCCTGAGGCAGGGGCATCATCGGTGCAATCTAAAATCAGAATGATTTTGGTGTACACGTTTCAAAACAGTGCTTAGCTGGGTGTTTTTCCATCTGTTCCTAAGAACTGGCAGGTCTACTTCAGGTGCACAGTTACAGGCCCATCAAGGACATAATTCATTCTTGAATTTTTCCTTCTTCTACAGCAACTATTTGTTTTGTTATATATGTTAATAATAGGGTGGAAGAGATGCAAAAAGCAGTTTCAGTCCCTGATCCTCAAGCATGCATCCATATGCTTAATTTTAACCATAAGAGTAACTCCATTAATACCTTTACAAAATCATAGTCATAACAGGCCATGATTATGCCATGTTCCTTTTTTTTAATTACTGTTCCAATATAAAAGAAATAAAGATAAATCTTGTCACATAAGTTGAGGAAGAATTTTGTTTCTAACTAGAATTTTAAAATCTCCCTAAATGTGCCCAGGTTCTGAGAACAAGTGTTGTCTCAAGAAAAAAAAAAAAAAAAGTAGCTTCATCCCAAAAGATACTAATGCAAAATAATTATTTCCTCCACTTYTAACTACAGATTTTTTTTTCTTTTCAAATCACATAATAATACCATAAATGATCAGAACTTATGTCTTAGAATCATCATAATTTAACTACGCCATTTTCTACCCCCAGCACTTCCTCATAACTTCAGCATTGGATAAATTCTGATCCCAAGAAAAAAGTACTGACGAATTTTTAAAGTCCAGCTTTGTTAAATAAGAATGGGTCTCCTATCACCAGATTTGCCTCTAGCATGGACTGCCTTTTAATTATCTTGCTCTTGTCAGTAGGAGACATTTCCTTTTGCTAATACTGGAATCTTGTTTTCCACTCCTTAGGCCATGTTGTAAATCTGATCCAAAAAGAGATGATTGTGCAAATGGTAAAGTCAGTCCAGCTGCATCTCCCTTACTGCATGTGAAGTCTGTTAGAGCGGGCTGGTATGCTTCAAATACTTTTCCCTTAAGTCTATAATCACCCATTCCTGTCGATGATGTGGAAACCTCTTTAAATAAATGCTTTTTTTGGTTTTATTTACATTTTGCCCTAACCTTCTAAGGTGTTGTAGGAACGCAGAAAATATTCTATCACCAGTCCCTTTAGATTTATTTCTTGTAATATTGCTGAAACTTACGGTCAGGTTGGCCTTTTCTGAATGATTACAGAAAAAAAAGTGTTTGACTAAATACTCCTTTTGAATAGCACCCTTCAAGATTTTATTTAGTTCTTTCATTGATACCTATATTTAAATCTCTCTGGCAGTAAAGTGAAGCTGCCCTGCAATCATGAATCTGCCTCTGTGGGCCTCTGGTGCAGACAACACTAATACTACTACTATTAATAAACAACTCTCAACTGCCACTAATATATAAAGGTGCAATTTTAAAGCATAATTCAGAGCTTTCTAGAGCAAAAAAGTCGTATCTTCTTGCAACAGAAAAATGATTTTTTTTTAAATATTACACAATAGTGTAATAACTCAGAAGTATCGCCATGCATTGATACCTACTATCAATATATTGTATCATATTATTACATCAGCGTATTGATACTAAGTGCCCCATAGCAGCTTACTAAGACCAAAAGTTTTTTTCTGGTCATGAACAGGTGGATGAACAAAAATATCCCATTCTGTTTTTTCCCTACTTACAGGGGACATTTGTTTTATTCTACTTATTCTAAACGGGGACTCCCACGGGAATTCCCAGCCCCGAGACGTTTATGCTAAACACTTGCCAGGAAGAGGAGCTTTCCTCAGTACACATCTCTCCCGAGTGTTTACTTTCAATAAACGTGTCAAAAAATGAGTACAGTTAGATAATAAGCTTTATTAAGAACATCCCAGAGGGAATCCTCGGTTTGCGAGAAGCTCGCTTGTTGCGGCCCTGTGTGTTTGTCTCACCCTGGCCCCCATGTTCTGCTTTAAAGCGCGGTAAGTATTTATTCCCCTCCCGCACCGAAAGGGCGCCCCGCGCTGCGGTGCCACCACAGCGCCGGCCCGCGCCCGGCCCCTGGCGCCGGTGCCCGGCTGCGGGCAGCAGCGTGAGGACGCGGGGCCRGGGCAGCGGGGGGCAGCTCTGCCGGCCCCCCCCGCTCCCGGCACAGCCCGCCCGCCGCCGCGGCCCGCGGTGCTCGGCGCTGCGCGGTCCCAACGGCCACAACGGCCCCGCCCCCAACGCGTCCCGCCTGGGCGGGGCGCAGAGCCACACCCCCTCCCCGCCCCCGGGTGGGAGGGGCAGACGGGGCGGGCTCGGCCCACGTGACCCCGCCCCCCCTCCCCCGCCCGCTCCGCCATGTTGTTTCTTCCTTCCCCGGCGGCCGGCAGTGGTCGCGGCTTCGGGCAGCGGCGCAGCCCCGGCTCGGGACCGGCGGCAGTCTCCACCCCGCGGGCAGGTATCGGCCGGTGTGGCGGGTCCGTCCGTCCGTCCGTCCGTCCTTCCTCCCTCCCTCCGGCGGTCCGCGTCCCCTCCTTTCCGCCGGCAGGTGCGTGGGGCGGCGGGGCCGGTGTCGCGGGGAGAGGTGCCGCGCCGCGGACGCGCTCCTGCCCTGCCGGCCGCGGGGGCGCGCGAGGCGGGCGGGGCTTTGTCGCCCCCCTCTTGCGCCCGCCCGAGCTTGGTGCGCGCTGCGGGGAAAGGTGGCGTGATCGGGGATCCCGTGACCGGGCGAGCCGTGCCTCGCCTCGCCTCGCCTCGCCTCGCCTCACCTCGCCGGAGGGGCAGCCCCAGCTGGCTTCTCGGCTGGCGCATGATCGGTCTCCGCGGCGCTGCCCCCGCGCCCGAGATCAGGACCTCCGGTCTGCGCAGGTGAAACCCGGTGTCGTACCTGCGTCTTTGGCATCCTTCAGATTAAACCAAGGAGATCCCGGTACTGCCTTTTGCGGTTGCTGTCCGCTGAAGGAGTCCTTGCGTGTTCCCAGGGGACCCTGAATGGTGAAGTTAACGTGCTGTTAGTTCTCTGAGCAGGCGGCGTGAATTAGCTCTGCTGTTTGCGGCAGCCGGTTGCTCTTCTGGTCACGGTAGATGGCTATACAAACTTCCATTTTGTGATGGCCCGAGAACCAAAAGCAGTAGGTCAGCATTGTTCAGTCTTTCACATCAGTGCTAGATTTCATGTTAAATGTTACTTCTGTAAAGTAAGTGAATGAAAAACAGACTGTTACAAAAGTAACAGCTTTTTAAATTAGTTTTCTTGTGATATCTTAATGCTATCTCTAGCAAGATTCCATATAACTACATACATGGGGAGCACCGAGTTCTATTAACTTGGGTGGGGTGGGCTAGTAGGGAACTCCTTGGCAATTTTTTATTTTGGAATTTAAATTTTACTGCATCTATGTCCCTGTTACAAGTGAAATTTATAGTGAAATTTTTTTTTCCTCTCTTGTCATCTTTCAGGTTGCATTGAGTTCTGTTTGTTATCATAACTTTAATAAAGCTTTTTTTCCATTAAGTTAAAAATAGGGAGGATTAAAGAATTTAGGCTGATCTCTGGTTGTGTGTGTTTCACTTCTGAGTGCTCAAATGATCCATCAATTTTCTTAAAATATGTGAAAAAATTGCTGAGGATCAAACAAGGTATTTGATTTTTCAAGCTGTATTTATTTTCAATTTAATAACTTGTGAGAAACAGATCTCTTGGCTCTTTAAAACTGAAACTTTACATAAATATTTCACAATAAGAACTTTCCAACAAAAAAGCATGTTAAATGCTTTAATTCTTTTTTTATATACTGTTCTTTTTTTTTCTTTTTTCTTTTTTCTTTCTTAATTCTCTACAGCATAGACTGTCTGTTGGCCTAGTACTGATTAACTCGTTTGCTTTCTCAAGGATGGGGTTTGGTAACATAGTTATATTGGAAGGAATATGAATTCACAATGTAGCCTGACCAATACAGGCTTCTACTGCTGAGAGTCCCTGGAGGAAAGAGGAAACTAGTGTAAGGGAAAAAGATTGGCACATAGCAGSAGAAATAACTGCTTGATGAGACTGAGAGGGTGGAAGCAGTAACAGAAAAGTGGGTTGCAAGGAGAATGTCAATTAACGTGGTCTCACGAATTCTTAGAAATAAAGGTTGGACCAAGACCAGCAGCACCTAAAGATATTTTGGAGTTGGCTGAAAACAATAGAATATTTCAGTTGGGAGATATTCAGCTGGGAGCTGCTGAGAGACCTAAACTAGTTAAATCAGAAAAAATAAGCAACGGAGTTTGCTCATTCTGCTTGAAAGTAGGAAACAAGATATGGAATGCGAAGGCCAGGTCTCTGCAAGATTAAATTAGTGGAGATATAAATGCATGTATTTCTYCTGAGAAGTTTTGCTGATTGAGTTTTGTGGTTAGATGTGAGTTCTGATAAGTAGAGTGATCTGGCAATAGACACTGGGACAGTTTCATGATTCAGGGGCTATGCAGACTTAAGGAATTCATGCTTTTGGCTGCTGTTTCCTGCATGGTCCTGAGAAGGACCATGGGCAACAGTTTGAACTAGAGCACTGAACTATATAGGACTAAACTATATAGGACTTAAAATTTTTGAGTTTCTTTATGAGGTTTTTTTTTTTTTTTGGTTATACATATGAGAGACAACAACACTTTGTTGCTTGGGGGGGAATCTCCCTAACTGCCAGTCTTGCCCCTGTGTGGTGGAACAGTGTGCATGGAGTTGTAATGGGAAAGTGGAAGTGTAACTTTATCAGTGTATTCTGTTGATCTTTGTATTTTTTTTATTGTGTCAGTCTAGTTTGAATTGTTTGTATTACAAATACTTATAAAATTTAGCGGTATTCCCATGTTAAATAAGGTGTGTGTAGTCTAGTTGGAGCTAGAGACAATTCGGAAGGAAGAAAGATTGGGGAGGGAGTCCCTCATAACCTGTCATCAAATTAATCAAAACTTATCCAACACCCAAACTACTTTCAGAGTTGTGCAGTAGCAGAATCATATATAAAAGAAGGAAGACTTACAAGATACTGGAATCTCAATAGGTCAAGCCATGTGATTAATGAGCTTCCAGGTTTTTTGAGAAATATGCCACTGATGAATATGTCAGGCCATTAGTAAAGGAGTATTCCTAAAACATGGCTCTTAAGTAGGTCCCCTATGGAGGGAAGGTCAGTTTTGAGGGTGCATTGTATACAAGTTTGATGCATTCAAAAGTACATAACATATAGCATTTTGACTTAATTTCTGTATGTTCCCCCTTTTATTTTAAAAACAATGCATTTTAAGGTCAAACATGGCTTCTTAAACACTATAACAGTTGTTGTGCTTCATGGGCGAATTTATTCTAAATACATGAACAATGGCCTGAGTAGAGGAAGAAGGGGTAAATTTGCTTCTGTCCTTTCTTCTCAGCTTTGTGGAAACTTGCAGAACTGCTGTAGTTGATAAGTATAAATATGCTGTAGTAATTGAGGGCTAGGGGATGTAAAAACCACACTAACATTGAGTGAAGAATAGTTTTCAACACTTGAATAGCTCTGGATTCTGCCCCTACTGTTGCAACTCTGCTAGTTCTTGTGATTTTCAGATATTTTACAGAGAAGCAGTTTGTGTCATTATGTGATGAGCTACTGCAACCAACAACCCACAGGAAACAACTTGAAGCATTTGACAATATTTATCACTTTAATATGGAAAAAAGTTATCTTTAAGAAAAAATGATTTATGAGAGAGTAAATCAATACTGTTATCACAGGGAAAGTATTTTTTTCCAGAAGAAATATTTGAAATGTTGGTGTCCTTTTTCTAAGCTATTAACGTCTGATACCTGTGGCTTAACAGATGAAGATGACTTAGTAAAGAAAACTGTGAATAAGCTTCAAAGCTGATAAAAATGTGTTTAATGTGTAAATTTGAGAATTGATAGGAGGTTATGAAATATTGTCAGTGTTATGGAACTGCTAATTGTGAGTACTTGTCAGTAAAAAGATTTTATATTTTGAAATACAGTGTTTCTTCTTAAATGTTTGACAAAGATAGTCCTTTTTCAGCAGGCTTGTAGGCTGAAAGTGTGAAATAAGAATGATTAGTTGGAACAAACCTGAGTCTGCCGTATCTCGGATTTGTTGCTATCTCCAAGTCAACTGGCACTCCTTAACATCTTTAGTTTTAAGCAGGTAATGGATAACTGAAGGCTTATTATTTTAAGAAAATTCTTTAAAGAATGGCCTCAAGGACTGAGCACCACATATCTTGAAGAAGGACTTCAGGTTTAGTCTTGATTTCATATAGCAGGTGATTTATGTAGCAACCATTTGCTGAAAATGGCAAATTAAATAGTGTTGTTTTTTTTTTTCCCTCCTGTTTCCAAGCTAGAAAGATAGAAAGTAGGTACAGCTGGAAAAGCAATAGTCTGAGAATTCGAAGTGTTGCTTACATCTGTTTCCTTTCTTCAGTAATACTGGGGGAAGTCAGAGGTCCAGTTACAACAAAGCCAATTTCTGGAGTTTATTTAAAAACAAACAAACTGAGTTGCTGCAAAAATTAAGCTGCGGGGTTTTTTGTTTGTTTGTTTTGTTTTTTTCTGGTGTATTGCTGTGCCTTGTATCACTCTAGTAAAAGTGGAACTGTAAATTGGTTCAATTGGCTCTGTTGACGTAATAGTTTTAAGTGAGGTTGTACCTTGCTGGCACCATAGCTACAGTGTGATTACTCTGTTGGCTAACTGCGTTTCTGTAGACAAAGCTTGAGTTCAGCACATAACCATCCTTTTGCAGCCTTTCACACTCTCTGGTGTAAGCAAGTCCTCCTAAATCTGTTTAATGATTTTACTGTAAAAATGACATTCCTAGACTAGGTTTGCATGTTGCTACTATGGTTTTCTAGACAAAGAATCTATTTCTGTTGCCTCAGTACCTAACTGTTAAAAGAGGTAGTTGTCCTCAAAATGAGCAGGCAGCTTTGAAGCTGTCATCATGGAATCAGGAAAATAAAGACAGAGAAACACTTGCCCTGTCCAGTCTGTCTGTCTAAGCTTTGARGGGCTAGAAATCAAAGATTTTTGTAATGGGAACTGATTTTTCTGAAGTGACTCAGTGTGCTGTTTTCAGTCTTGCCATCAAATGTTCAGACTGCTAATAGAAATGTTTCAGACTTGCCATTCACCATTTAAAAAGGAGATTCTGTGAGAAGACAATTAAATTACTACTTGGCTGATGGCATATGTTAGTGTTAGAAATGATATTTTAGTAGAAACTGTTCCCTGTGTTTAAAGGAATACTGAAGTCAGTGGTCTAGGAGCTTGGCTCCATAGAAGTTGGAGGAGGAAATTCAGAAATGGTTATCAGAACGGACCATAGTTGGGCTGCTTTTTACTTGTTTGTTCTGGATTTCTTGTTTCAAATAATACGGGAATGTGAGGGGAAATAATCTTCTGTTTACAGACTCATTTGTGCATTAGATTTTGAGACTATTTTTGCATTAAGCTAATAGTTTATCACACAATGAGAAATAACTGGAACAAATATTTATCTATAACTCTATGGTGTCTTGCATTTCCTGATGTTGGTTAAAACAATGAGATGCAGATTAGAAATCAAGTTTTCATTTTGTTTTCAGATGCTGAATGATGATTTAAACTGAACAATTAAGGTAATAAATCTTCACAAATATGGTATCAGATGTTGACGGTGTTTCTCCCAAAAACGCTATACGGATGAACTTAGTGTATAACAGGAGGAATTACACTAATCCTCGCAGTGACTTAAGTGTTTTATTTCATTGGTCTTTGGAGTGTTAGGGCTTTATAATTTAGAAAACTAATTAGAAAAATTAATCTTTTTAAAATATAACTTCTTTCTAGATGCTGGGGGGGGTAAAAAAAAAAAGGCAGCAGCCCACTGTGCTGAAAACTATTGTCCTGATCCTGCAGATACTCTAAATCATGTAATCAGTCAATGGGGCCACAAATGATTTAATACATGTAAGAGTTGGTTATATAGTCAACAGAAGCTGTTTGTTGTTATATAAATGCTGCTTCAAAACATACACRCTTAAGTTTGCCTTTAAATATGCCTCTGTGCGGCTTCAGGTGAGGCTTCTAAGCACATGCCTAAAGGACTGAGCATATATCCTACTTATTTCAAACTAAAAACTTTATAAAAATATGAAGTGCTGGCTGAGCCTGACAGCCTCTACTTGCGGAAGCTGAATGTACTGAAAAGTGATGTTGCTTGCAACATCATATTGAGATACTTATCAGTACTGTGAAGACTGCTTCTATAGCCTTTGTGTTAAAGTTGCACCAGTTTGGTTCTAGTCTSGCACACGCTTTTATGTGGCTGACTTACAGAGTAACCGTCTGTCCAGTGAAAGTAGTTTTGTGGTCATCAATCTTCTAGACCTCCCTGTAAATTCCATGTAGCTTAAATTGTATAAGCTAACTTTTCAGGTTCCAGATACACACAAATACTAGATATTGTTTAACAGAGTTTCCTTACTTGTGATTTTTCAAATGTGGCTTCATGGCTAATTTCATAGTATTAACTATAAGTCTAAGAGCAATTCTTTAAACTGTAGAAGCCGAAGAAACAAGTGCATAGTACCAGTCTGAACAATGTAAGTCGGTTACTTATTCACACTTTGTCTTTTAGGGAAGCTGTGATTTCAACAGAACAGGAAAAGAAATTGTATTTTTTCCATCCACTGAAGTGGAAAAACAGTGAAATATTCGGTACCCTCTGTTCTCACAAACACATAATTTATTATTTATTAAAAAGTTGTTACTATATAATGGAGTAGGTCAAATAATTTATTCCTTAACTAATAGTAGGAATTAAGAGATAAATGGAGACACTGGAGCATTTTAAAGACTTCCAGCAAAAACTTGGAAAGCATATGCAAATAGTCCAGTGCCTGTATTAAGGCTGTTGTTCACATGTATATAAAATGGTATGGGCTCATATCATGAGCCATAGGAATTATCCTGGAGCTCTGTGAAAGGTAACTAAACAATCCACTTGTAGCTATTTAGCGGTGTTTTTTTCAATACTGTTGTGATGTAAGCTTTGTACAAATATTAAAGATTTATAAACATTATTTTTGATTATGCAGTACAAGAATGAATAAAYTTACTTGTTCTGAACAAAGTTTTACTGGAAGCAGTCACCGTTTCTTATATTTTGAAAGCGTTTCTTATAAACATCTTATGGTAGATTATGTCTAACAAATATTCAACGATGGAAAGCTGGAGATGAAAGAATTCCTGAAATTCTCAGTTTTTAATGTAGGCCTTGATTCTACAGCAGCACACATCATATGATTCATATGCCAGCTTGTATCAGCTATTAATTCTATAACCATACTCTGCAGGTGATGTATATACCAGTAACACTAATCACAACTAGCAAGACCACATTCCTTCCTTCAGAGAAGGAGATGAACCARGCTACTTACAACCTGTTTCCATTTTAAATAGGTACTATTTTAATAGAAGCCTACTTTGAATTAATTTGAGCTCTTTCAGTATCAGGTAGATACTGAAACAGCAGTTCTCATACAAAAACTTAAGTTTGGGCTCTTCAGAATGAAGCTTTACTCCCAGGATTAAAACACTTTATTTTTCTATTTTTACAGTATTACTGTAAAATTATTGATGTAATGAGGGCAAACCTTGGGCAGGCAAAAATACCAATGAACTTTAAAAAAAAAAAAAAAGGGGGGGGAAGAAATCACATAACACTAAAGTCTGACAGTTTAAAAAAAAAAAAAAGTCATTGTTGCCACTAATTTACCATCCCTCTGCTGGCAGCCAGACTCTTTACCAGCACTTTGAAGCTTTTTGAGTTATTCTAGGGGAAGTGTTTAACTATTAACTGAACTGTTGGTGTAGACTTGGCCTCAGTGTTTAGCATTTTTCTCTAGTACCATTTAAAGCAGCAGCAGTGAATTTGCTTTTGTAGTAGTTGTAATAGTATTTCCTTCAGCACCACTGTTTTGCAAGGAGCATGCTGTAAAATGTTGAATGTTTGTGTACTGATACTATCTAACAAAACAAGCTAGCCACATGACTTGTAAAGTTACAGCATTTGCATTTGGTCTGTAGATTACTGTATTCCTTGGGAGCTGATTTAAAATTCCTTATTTGGTTGCAATTTGGAGTAAAGTGCAGCAATAATTACAGTATAACCGATAGTGTCCTGCTTTATTCCTAAAGCTTCTTTTTCACTTTTATATATTAAAAAAGTAACTTTGCTAATGAAATATGGGGCTGAAGTAACTAGTTAAAGGCATGCACTCTATGAAATCCTCTCACTCCTCTTTCTTTGACAGATTTTTTTTTTCAGTAAATGTAAATGAGTCATTGCATTCATCTAACTTGGTCTCTATTCTGTGCAAACCTGGAGGATTACACTGTCCCTTGAGATCTTCAGATTTATGGGGACAAGTGTTTTAAGTGACTGACCAGTAATTCATGCAGTGTACTGCTTCTACTGCCATGCAGACTGCAGTCTATGGAAGAGAACACTTACTATAAATATCTACACCTTACCTATTCAGTATAGTCCTCCTATTCTTGTACATGACACTTGGTGGATTTTAATTAACACTTTCCTAGATATTTGTGTGTGTACACATGTTTAAAATTTTCTGCTCATTCTTTCACAACTCTGCTTTTTAACAGTTTTCTTAATCTTTGCAGGTCTAGAAAACCAGGAGGATYCATTCCCATAACAATGGCAGCAAAATCATCACTCCTTAAAGTAATACTGCTAGGAGATGGTGGAGTTGGGAAGAGTTCGCTTATGAACAGATATGTCACTAACAAGTTTGATGCACAGCTGTTTCATACAATAGGTGTGGAGTTCTTAAATAAAGATTTAGAAGTGGATGGACACTTTGTTACAATGCAGATATGGGACACAGCCGGTCAAGAACGTTTTAGGAGCTTGCGGACTCCTTTCTATAGAGGTTCTGACTGTTGCCTGCTTACTTTCAGTGTGGATGACTCTCAAAGTTTCCAGAACTTAAGCAACTGGAAGAAAGAATTCATTTATTATGCAGATGTCAAGGAGCCTGAAAGTTTTCCATTTGTGATACTGGGTAACAAAGTTGATATTAATGAAAGGCAAGTGTCTACAGAAGAAGCCCAAGCCTGGTGCAGGAATAATGGCAACCATCCCTATTTTGAAACCAGTGCAAAAGATGCCACTAACGTTGCAGCAGCCTTTGAAGAAGCTGTCAGAAGAGTTCTAGCCTCTGAAGATAGATCAGATCACTTTATTCAAACGGATACAGTAAACCTTCATCGGAAACCGAAACCCAGTTCATCTTGTTGTTGACTCAAATTTTTTTTGCCAAATTACTTTTGACTAGCTTGCTTGATAAGAGGGTTGGAAAGATGTGGTAGATAAAGTAACAAATGGGTTCCACTCTAATATTAAAGTTGTAATACTCTGCTGCTTTCTTGGGGGAGCGAAGGGGAACATAAAAAAAACTTCCATTCATGAGTGACCCATTACTGAATTAGTGACATCTTTTGTTTAGGAAGATGTCAAGTAAAAATATACTAATATAAGAATGTAATTTGCCAAGTTAATCAAATGATAAATACTTTGAATATAATTAAAACTTGAAAGTTCTAGAAGCACTACTTTGGAGAAACTGTTCTGGAATTCAGATACAAAGAAACTTTTATATATGTGTATATATTTTTATGGAATCAGCATTCCATTTTTGTTTCACTAAAAGTCAGTTTCATAACAATGCTAGATATTAAACTTCAGTCTCATTGCATTCCTTTCACTGTGAGTCATACTTAATCTCTAATGTGACTTTTTTTTTAATTATAAGTTAATATAATCCTCCTTCAGGTCTTCTGTAATTGTATAACATCACTAGACTTTACGTGGGTTTTAAGGTAGGAAAAAAAAATTCCTACATATTTAATGCTTGTTTTCCCTTCACTTACTATTCTAAAGCCATACTAATTTTTCCAGCAGTTTAATGCAAAATACTCATGACTTCTAAAGTTAACACATGTCTCTGCCTTAAGTCCTACTCTAGCATGTTTCTGATCAATCAGGTAAAAATCTGGATAACTGAAGTTGCAATAATTTTAGTTATGGATGATATATGCTTTATTTGGAAAGCTTTTAATAGCTCTTTGGGGAATCCAAGTTATGACAAATTTATAAGAGGACTGCTAGTTTACAGATAAGTTCCAAACTTCTTGGTAGTGTTCACCTGAGCTATGRATGTGTTTATTGGTGATCTCTGTACTGTGAAACTAAGGATTGGCAATACATAGAGAACTCAGGAAGCTCTTGACTTATAGCAGATTGTGACAGCTTTTAGCTCTAGTGTAAGTAAACACCTGTAGTTAACACTTGAGCTGAATTTGATCCTTATTTAATTTGCCATTGTAGGATCTGAATTTAAAAATTCCAGTGTCTTTAATATTACTGCACCTGTTACAGGATGATGAASAGAAGTAAGTTCCATATTTAATGGACAGTCTCTATAAAGTAATRCAGATATTTGAGGCTCTCCATTGCAGTTCAGTGGTAGAATACTTGTATGACGAGTTGTTTAAAGTTGGCTCTCAAAAGAATAGTAGTATTCACAATGTGTTTGTAATAGCAAACTTGACAGTGTGCTCTTGTTTCAATGTGTAATCTGACTGCTAACAGGCATTCCTGTACCCACACTGTAGACTTCCGACAGAAGTCGGAGGCCTATAGGACATGCCATGTTATTCACTAAACTACGCAGACTCTGCTTTCTGTAGAGCAACTTTCTTTTCCTAACATGGGAAAAGCTTTCTTAAACATACAGTAACTACAAGAGTTTTAACATATCTGTTCAGACTCTGTACCAGGTGTAATTTTGTGAAAGTAAAGCTTGCAAAACAACTCTTCTTGTAGCTCTTACTATACTTTTCTGCTCTGGGTGTATTGTACTCTTACTTGTACCTCTCCAGGACTGTTTTATTCCATAGATCAGCTTCTGCTTAGAAGTGACATCTTTGTACTCTGTACTTTCTAAGTCTATGTCATTCTGACAGTTTTACATATACTGCAACAGAGCTATTTTTTTAAGCTTTACCTACCTACCTACTTGATAGATGTAGACTGAGCTGCTACTTATGTCATATTTAGATTAGATTTGTAGTCAATGGCTGAAAGATCTGTGAGGAAAGAGAATCTTAACTGTAAAGTCTTTAACTTTACTCTGAGATAACAAAAAGCTTTAAAAACTAAGATTATTTTAGTAGCGCCCAAAACAAGCAATGACATGAAATTGTTCTTGTAAAGTAGACCTACACTACACTACTTAAAGCTTCTTTTAACCTTCAGATTAGCAGAGGTAAGGTTGAAACAAAACAGTAATAGCAGATAAAGGCAGCATGACTTGGGTACTGTAGATATAACTCAAGTCAGTGAGACTGCTAAAAGGAAACAGATTAAGGATGAGAACTGTTGTAAAACTTGCAAAGATCGAGGGGGCTTTTCTGTGCCTAACAGCCCATGACTGTGTTTTCCCCTTCATTTCCTTTCTATATAATGTCATAGTTACCAAGCCTGCGAACTGAGTAGGTTTAATAAAACTTAATACAATGTAAATGTATTACTTGTGCCCTAGGAACTGCTGCAGCGTGGTTGTACACTAATCACAAAAGTGGTTAATAAAGGGGGGGTTACATGCTATAATAAATACAACAGTACAGCAGTTGTGTTGAGGTCAGGAATTGGTCTAAGAGGGAGGCTACTGAGTATTTGAAAGAAGTGGGGGTGAGGAGGGAGAAATTCTATTACAAGCAGATGTGGATAATACCAAAAAACTCCTCATAATGTTTAATAATAAACATGTACTCCTATACTTTGTGAAGGCTTAGCATCTATGATTCAATATGGAGATAAGGCAGGCAATTGTGGCTTATATTTCAATTCCACTATTAAGTATTAAGGGTCTTGTTAGCAACAGTTAGAGTTCTGTAAAGTGACATAAAGCATATTACAGGATATGTATGCAAAATTCCAGATGTCCTTTAAGAAGAGGAGCAATAAAGTTAGAGAAGCAGCCCTAGTAGAACATCCTCAAAAAAAAGAAAGGAACCTGAAAGTAAAAACACTCATGCAAATAAATTGGTGAAAGCTATGCCTATTAAAACAGACCCAAAATAGGGATGGGGGGAAGAGACTGCATTTCTGCCTAAACTTCAAGCAGTGTACAATAGCTAGGACACAGCTAATAGTTTGTGTTACAACATCATACATAGATGCTAAGAGCACAAGACTGCTGTGAGAACCAGTTTGCTCCTTATTTTAGTGGCTGTATAGTTCCTCAGACTGATCTAGCTCTAAGTTGACTCAGTTAACTACGACAGATTCCTTAACAACAGAACGTTGCAGGAAGTTGTCTTTAGGAACTGTATTTCCAGCTTAGCTTTGTTAAGGCTGGTTCATGATCTTAACTGGTTGTCACTTCCTTATGCTTGTTTTTTGTACATTATAGAACAATTCTAGCCCCTTTAACCCATAGTGGTTATTTGTTTTCCTTATTCCATAATATAGGTTATCTACTACTTTCTCATACTGCAATTGATAAGTGCCTTCATTTGAATTCATATGTCCAAGCTTCTGAGCTTGGGTATGTACCTAATACTTGCAAAGGAGGTATCTCTTCTACCCTGTCCACTGACCTTCATATTGTTGGAAATACTGCCTGATGCATGCTAGAACTATGATAGCTACAGCAGATTTGTGACCTTGATTACACCTAAGTCCTCCACCTGTTGCTTCCAGATAGCAATCTTTCAGCTTATTG
Source organism: Apteryx rowi (assembly GCF_003343035.1). Lineage (NCBI taxonomy): Eukaryota > Metazoa > Chordata > Aves > Apterygiformes > Apterygidae > Apteryx > Apteryx rowi. The sequence continues at coordinate 1,129,990 of NW_020448263.1, forward strand.
CAGAAAGTGACAACCCAAAACATAAATGCTCTATACGCTGGGGAATCACAGAGACCTAACCTGGTTTCTTGGAAACTTTATCTTATGACAAAGTTCCCCACCACAAATGCTATAATGACTAATCAGATGATTTGGGTTGTAATTGTCCCCCTCCATGGCCACTAATAGCCTGTTTTCATTAAAGCTTATAGGACCTACCTTCCCCTTCACAGTTCCTAGTTTCAGAAGAAAATACAAAGAGTTAAGGTGTGGAAAGCATGAGAATAGGCACCATTTGCCTAGCTGCCTTAGGAGATAAAGGATAAAATGCTTTTGTTTTATAAAAATTCCTACTCTAGTGGCAGCAAAGAATTCAGTTATCCCAGTTTTTAAGTGACAGAAACTCTCAACACTAATCCATTATTTTTACCTTCTCATTATCACATGAATGACTGTCTAACATTAGTATTTCCTTGGTGGACCTTTACTGTTAGTGTTTTTCCAATCAGCTGCTACCTGTATTAAAAGAAAGAAGGTTGTTCTCTTACAATTTTCTCACTCTTTGATCCCTGCAAGTATAGTAATTCTTATTTTCAACAGCTAATAATTTCTAATTAAGAAACTTAAAACACTGTATATGTCAATTATTTAAGTGAAAGTACAGTTAATGCCATACCAGGGGAGGAGGTAGAAAACAGCACAAGAGCTCCAACTAAATGGTTCCTACTGTCTAAATAAGAATGCTTTATCTCATGTGTTTCTCTTGATTTCATGTATGTATCTACCAAGAATCAGGTGATTTACGTGAGATTAAGTGACACTATCAAAGTGCTGTATGATGCAGTTTTATGAAATACTACTACAGAGAAGTATTCCCATCTTCACTTCCTATCCCTCCAATAAAGGTAGCAAATGGACATCTAATTTTCTCTTAAATCATTTCAAGTACACTCAACAGGCATCCGTACTTCATCATATCACATTTTATTTAAGGTAAATATCTGGATCTTTATATATTATCTTGTTGCTTTTTTCATGGTATATTTTACAGTGATAATTTAGCAGTAAGCATACATTACAAAGAAATAATGACTGACTATACATTTAAAACACTTATTCACATGGTCATTTAAGTCATACAGATTATGCAAAATGTACTTTCTAGAACAGCTTAACACTTCCTTTGGAAATTACTTTTCACACATTTAAACAAAAGGTGCAAGAAAATAGTTCCTATAATTTTGCTGGAAAAAGAAACAGACTATTTAAAAGATTGTAAAATGAATGAAAATATTAGATGCATGTTTGCTAAATTACTATTTTGGAATGATGACAAGTTTTACAAAAGCGTCCCCAACCACAATTCATAATGGAATAGTAGCCAGATTGGCCAAATAATGCTTTTTGAAACCTCAACAAATGGAATTTTATGGTAAAAATGAGTTTAAACATGTACACTAGCATTTTTTTCTACCTGTGAATTAGACTGAAAGTCAGGGGAAACAGAACTGTTTTGGTCTACTTTATTCACTCATTTCACTGATACAACACTGCAGTTAGTTAAGTATGTATTGTACTAAACATCTGGTAATTTGCGATTTCAACCTTTGAACTTGCTGAAAGACTGAAGATAATGCTGCAGAGCTGTTGCTGATACTCTTCTCATTCCTTTATATTTAGCACTTTATATACATATATTACAATATTGATATAGATCTGATTTAATACCATGAGGGGTAAAATTATCCTGATGTTCTCCAGRGTAAGTTTTCTAGCTAAGGACTGTAAGTAGAAAGCTTTCTAACAAAATTAAGCATTTAGGCCAAAAAAATCAAAAATTCCCTTTTGCTCATATTAAACACGAGTGAAAGATATCTTTTGTGTTTAGAACTGATTTCCTCCCACTCTCTATAAAGAGGTTTAAATTTTGCATATGCATTGACACCCATATGTCTCAAAGCGTACCTACTCAGCCTGACATTTTTAAACTTAATTTTCATAAGATATAAATGGAAACTTCTAAGATACATCTTTTAACTGGAGAAGCTAGGTTGTTTTTATTTGTATCAGCAAAAAAGCTTCTTCAGCATCCAATTTGTCAATCTTCAGAAAKATGAGTGTCAGACATGCTGAGAACTAACCAAAAGCACTACAGTTCAGATAGAAAGATACGAAAAAGCACTCACTTAGGAAAGTTATTTATTCAGCTTAAAAGGTGTTTCTTCCCAAGGAACTGCACTTTCCTTTCAAAGGCACTTGATCGAATAGGAGAATTGGGTTCATAAAATGGATTCATTGCAAACTGAGGAAAGAAGAAAAACTCATAAATATACATAATGTCCAGAACTGAAAAAAAAAATATTTCAAGTGACAACTAGTATTAGCTTTCAGCCTATTTAGTGCCATTTAAGAGCACAGAACACTTAAACACTGACTTTCAAGTCACTTGCCCTTGTGTTCTCCCCATATATGTGCAAAACCATCCCTTAGTAAGAGATTGTAAGAAATAATCCATCATGATACCAGTGGAAACTTCCTTTTTAAACAAGTAGCACCATTTGAGTCTTGGTATGAGGCTGAGATGGCCACCTTAAAATCAATGTTTGCAGTTGCTCCATCTAGTGGAAACACAGCCTGGCTGTGAAAACATGGGTTACTCCCGCTCAAGAGAAATGCATTTTTACCACACTGTTCTGTACAACAGTCCTTTGCTTGCATTATCACCATAAGTGACAAAATACTGCCCTAAATCAGTGGACTAAAATGAAGAAGAAAATCTGAAGTGGCATAATTTATAAACAATTTAGAAAAATCTATTCTGTTAAATAGTATATATAGCATTTATGTCACACATTATCAACACTGGCTACTGTACCAGCATGAGTGCTTCTTCCCTTACATTGGCCAGCATAAGAAAACATGGTAATATAGGCCTGTTTAAGCATGTACAACAGAACACATTTAAAAGTATTACCGTGAGTTCATAAGAAGTTGGTTCTTACCTTTATATACAAGTCATAGACATCATTAAAGAAGTTCTTAATCCCATCTTCTTGCCTTACATCATGAAGCATTATAAATCTCATATGTAAAGCAATTAAGGAAAATTTACCTTTCATCAACATCCCTCCAAGTAATTTTACAAATAAAAAAAGACAAAATTTAACACATATTTGAGATAAGCATTTACACCTAATTCTGCACATATGTAAATGTTTAGCTGTACATGAAATAGCAGCGAATCTATGGGAAGAAGCATTTAAAGAAATAACTGAAGCACTGAAATTTAGAAAGCATTCTGTTTCCATTTATATTTAAAAATTCCCCTATTTGAAAACCAAAGGAATCACRTCTGCATTTAAGCTTACTCTTTTTAAAGCCAGACCATTCAGAATTGGAATGACCTTCTCAGCAACTTTTGCCCCATATCCATCAAATTACAACGACATTCAAGATTACTTACTATAAATAACAAATGTTTCACAATAAAAACTTTCAGTATTATATTTTTGTAAGATCAAACCTTGATACCTGTATTTTCAAGATGTGGGTGACTGACACTAAACATGCTTATCCCTGCTCTTCCTCTTTAGCACTATCAAATGGATGGAAGTAGAAGAAGAAAAGCTTGCACAGACCCTCTCATACCATTCCCCTCTCATTTCTCTTTCCTCTACTTCATATAATCTTCACATTTCATTAGGCTATTTCAGCTCCTCCAAAAGGAAAGCTCCATCTTTCTAATTAGTCCCAATATAAACAACTTCTGTGCCTCCCAACTTACTTCCTCCTGAAGCTGGTAACTCTCTCTAACAAAAATAGCTGAAACTAGCAGAGAAATCTGTTCCAAAGCCATTTYATCTGATTTTTCACTTTCTGGCATAAAGCTCCATAATTACAGGGAGAGAGAAGAGGGAAGGAAGGATATGTCCAGCTGTGACAAAAGCAGAAACAAACCATTCATTAAACTTGTCCACAGTCTTCAGATACATGTTGTTAGAAAGCCACATGTTCTCATCTACTAGGTCAAGAGCAGCATGGGCAATGAACTGGTTGAGATGGCGATGATCATCCTAATACATTTTTGGAAAACAGATGATTAGTATTTCAGGAAGTTAAATCCAAATGATAATTTGCTCAAGCTGCTGAACAACTAGTGCTCAAGTTACATGAAGTTCTATATACCCTTCTTTTCTGCCACATATGAGCCATCTTTTGATTAACTTTAAGTAGTATAACATGTAGTCACAATTTTTGATTTCAAGAAAATAAAAGGTGAAGCATCACCAAAATAGTCTTGTGAAGAGCAGAACCAATAAAGCCTGTTTTCTGTGCATTTACACGTCAACAGTGAGTTCACATGTAGATTCACTGATGTTTACCAATGGCTAAACTCCCACAGAGGTTCAACCTTCTACAGCAGGGGCCCTGATAAGGGTTTTTCCCTGCTTTCTAGTCATCTGCTTTTCTGAAAGTTACAGCAATTTAGGATCTTTTGGATCATAACCTCTGTGTCAGATGTGACCAAAATTGAACTATGTGTTAAAATATGTAAAAGGTGGGGGACAGGAAGGCAAAGTGGAAACACAGAGGACAGATACACTGATAGCATTATCAGTGAAAGATTTTCCTTTTTTCAGATTTGCCTAGAAACACAGGATTTTTTTTTTTTTTTTGATTGTTTTGGGGCTTCTTCCCCTACCCCCACAAGCCTAGTGTGCAGAAAAAAGTCCTGCAACTGGTATTACATATATCTCTGGTAGATGTAAGTTGCACCTCTTTCTATAATAAACAGTAATGGCCTTCACACAGTAATCACAGTGCTTGGTTCTACTACTAGAAAAAGTTGTGTGGGGAAAGTCATTTACTTAATAAAACTAGAACATTAGCAGACATCCACTAAGAAGAAACATGGGCTTAAACCATACTGTAAGCTTCTATTAGACTGGAAACGTGAGTAGCCTTGCATGGTTTCTTGTAATATAGGAATACTATTAATGCTGCTCTCACACCTTGCAATGCACTACATTCTTCCCCCAAATCAAGTYTGACTCAGAGCATTAACAGCTTTGCCAATTCCATTAAAACATACTGAGCAATAGACTAAGCAGTAAAGTTTAAAGAGCTAAAGCTTGTGCTGATTTACATGTACATACAAGGTGTTTACACTGCAGATTCACAGCCTGCTAAAGAATTCACTCTTAAATGGTGTATCTCAGAAACAAGCATGATAGTTGCCAATGCCTACTAGTTTTTCAGTGCGTATCAAGTTTAGATTCTCTTAAGAGTAAATTTAGTACTAAATCTTCAATCAAACAAGAAACTTATCTGAGTCAAGCTATTTCCATGAGTAGAATGCAGAAAATGAAAATTTCCACTATCCAATACATCCTCATACTAAGTCTAACCTGAATAGTCTTATTTATGATCTTTTACAGAACACTAGTTCAAAATACAGATGAAACCATGGTATTTAAATTAGCAACAGCATATACTTCCATTTTTTGGACACACACAGATGCATGCACTTTTATTCTAACGTCTACTAATTCTTTGATGCAATATCACAATTAATAGATTTGCTCTCTTCCCACTATATATTGAGTAGTCTTACATTTCTCATACTCTCAAATCCATATTAACCAATAYACTTTTTAAACCTTTCTTACTGAAAAGGAAGCATGACTGCTAAATAAGGGTTAAATGGAAAAAAATTTTTTTGAGCCATAAATATTTAAAAGAATAAAATAGAGCTTTCAAATTTATACCCCTTACTTTTCCTTATTACTGTGTACAGATGCCCTAAAAGAGACAATGACACTAAGAAGCAGCATTAGATAATGAACAGTCATAATAAAARCACTAGACACTAACAGTAATGACTGAAGCACGACTAGCATATAATCTTCACAGTACAGCACCAGAATATTTAAGGAAACCATGTTTCTGGAGAACTAGTACAATCTGGCAAGGAATTTTAAAAGACTCATTACTCCAGAGTTCTGCTCCCTATCACTAAGTTTCTGTAAAAACAAAACAAAACAAAAAAAACCAGTGGATACTAATAAGACTTTTGACAATATTTTGTTCATGTTTCCAATACACTGTAAAATTATCAGAGAGAATGCACCATAATTATGTCACAGAGAATTATGGGGGAACAAAAAAACCCACACACCTTGGATTCTACTTTTCCAGGAGGCAGAAATTCCATTTCAAATATGGGATTATCATGATGACCCACAATTACAAAGTAGAAGCTTCCAGACATTCTTCAAAATAATGTTCCTTATGAAAAAGATATACATGCTTTACTAGTGATGCTACATACAAACTCTTAATGCATCTCAAAGTGCTCCTAAAAATCAGCCAACATACTTCCTATTCACATTTACTGTTGATTAAAAACACATTATCATTTGCTTAGGTAGGCATATTTCTACTTTAAAAAAAAAGAAAAAAATAACTGGAGAGCCTATCATCATCTGGAAGTGATTCTAATTACTATTACCTAAAGACTATTATTCTAGAAGTGGGGATGAGTCAATTTATCTAYTGACAGCACTCCCAGTGACTTAGATGGTATTGATCACGCGAAATAATGTCGTAAATCAGTCTCTGAAAAATATCTTCCTCTTTTTCTTCCTGTGGGTCCTACATACCAGCAGTAAAAAAGGGAACGCATGGAGATGAAGACCTCCGCCGCTCTCTGTGCGTACACCGCCCTCCCTCGCACAGAGTAGGACAGGCCCCACCGCTACCCAACAGCAGCGACTCAAGGCGAGACGTCACAAGCTCTGAAGGGCAGTGACGCCGCGGCCCGGCCCCATCCCTAGCGACTCCAGAGTTACCCGGAGGAGAAGAAAAACCGCGCCAGGGATCTCGCCGCSCCACAACGTCCTGAGCGCCACCCACGCCCTCGGGCCTACCGCAGCACCACTCGCTACTGCCGAGGGCTGTCGTCTCCAGGGGAAGGGCCGAGCTCCGCCGTGGCTGCCCACCCAACAGGCGGGGGAGCTAGGGAGGTTACCCTATACCCGCAGGCGGGCCGCCCCGGGCCCGGCCGCCTACCCCCAAGCGCGAGCTCTCCAACGGCTCCTAACAGCCGCCCGGAAACGCTCTTCTCGGCCCGCGCGAGCATCCGGCGCGCCCCCGTGACGCTCCAACGCCGCGACCAATGCCGGCGTAGCTCAGTGGCCGGCCGGGGAGCGGCGGCTGCCTGCTCTCGCGAGAACTGCCGCGGGGYGCCCCGCAACGGCGGGGCAGCGGCCGTTGCCGACTCTCGCGAGAGCCGCCACCGCCGCCGGGCGCCCCGTGACGGCTGAGTCGCGGGCAGGTGGCGGGGTCCGCTCGGGGGGCGGCGGTGGGTCCCCCGGCAGGGTCCCCGGTGAAATCCCCGCCCCGCCCCGGCGCCGAGGACGGCCTGGGCCCTGCCCGCCTCAGAGCGCTGCGGGAACACAGCGCCGTTCCCCGGCCTTGGTCCCAGAGGCGGGGGAGGCGGCACCTCGCCGCCTGAGAGCCGCCCTGGGCCCCGGCCTGGCCCTGGCGGCTCGGGCCGTTCGCCCCCGGGAAGCCCCCCCGGCCCCCCAGGTGCCCCGCGCGGCCGGCGGGTGGAGGTGCAGGGAAGTTGCTGCCGGCAACGCCGCGGGCTGCGGGAGGGGCGGTGGGGGGCTCTTGGGTGCTCGCCATCGCGCTGCTGGTGGGTTGAGCTCAGGGTCAGTAAATTTTTTTTCTGGTGCCATAGGGCAGGATGTCCTCGGCGCAACGGGAGGCATTGTCCCAAGATGAGCTCCGAAAAAGGCTCTATCAGACTTTTAAGAACCGAGGTGTATTGGACACACTTAAGGTGTGTGTTTTGTTTTCAGCGGGTGCTATCTATGACTCACTGCGCTATCTAACATTGAAAGTAGTTAGTGAAACTCATGATGAATAAATGTGTTTCCCACTCTCCCCACATGTATTATTATTGGTGTAGTGTAATCCATATTCAGCTTTTCTGCCAGAATTTTTTTTTTTCATACACAGAAGTGCTTTTCATTGTGGGTTGGTCTCATAGTCTTTGCCAGGAAGGTTAATAGTTTTTATAAGGCCTTTGAAGTTTCCCTGTTTGTGAAGAATGTCAAGTAGGAAGGAGAGGAATAGATGCGCATACAGGTTGGAAAGGACCTCCTGTTTGTTACCATAAATTTTTTTTAGCTCCTACTTTTTATGTCAAATTCATTAAAGGGGGAAAAAATCACGAGCTGTTCTTTAAGAATACCACTGTTAATCTTATAGCCAAAAATTCCTCAGGACTACTTGTTTTCTCCCTTAGTGATGCCATACCAAACTTGCAGTGCTTGAACCATTCCTCATCTTGTTCAGTTTAACTAAGTCTGTCAGGTGACTGGCTATTCACATCCATTTTTCAGCTTCATTTTCCTTGTCTAGAGGGTTATTCATCTTAATAAATATTTTATTGCTTTGCTGAGCTGAAGAACTAATGAAGTTGGGTTTCTTATGGATTCCTGCAAACACGCTTGCATCTTCCAGTGAGAATACTTTCAACTTCCCAATGGTCTTTTCTGACTATCTCTGCTGTTAGGAAACAGTGCGTGCCTTGGTTGATCTGGAGCTACATGTGTGCTGAATGGCCGAGTGTTACCTCCTGTCAAAAAGAGTAATTGTATAACAACTGATTTTTGCCCCCCTTTGCCTTAGTAGGGACAAAGATTTAGCCCTCTGTTTTCCGCCTGTGCTTTGTCACAAGACGTGTAAGAGGTTGCTAGTCTCAGCTTATTTTTGAGACAACCTTACCTCTGTGAAAGTTAGTTGAAATTGGACAAGTGCAGAAGTTATTGAGGGCACTGATTATAACCTTCTGTTGGGTGTCTGCATTTCTCTCTGTTATCAGCCTTATTTCTATAAAAAGCCATACTAACATATCAGGGTATTCTGATATGATTTAGCTGTGGTAAGTTTTGGTAAGTGTTATGTGTTTCATCCCATTTTTGGTAGAACACTGTTTCTCTAATCAACTTTAGAAACTTTGTCACTGTTGCACAGCTGCTGTTGACAACTTAAAACACTAATTATTTCTGTCACAATTTTATAGTACACTATAAACAACTGTATAATTACAGAATGAAATATATTATTTCTTCATCTTACAGTTTTTCCTTTCTGACTTCAGGTTACTTCTTTTTCTATCATAACACACATCATTACATTGCATTTGTTACTGAGTATTCATTTGCATGATTATTAGTACCTGTAGGCATTTTTTGATTAGTACRCTTTTGCTTCCCTGCAGAATAACTGATGATATTAAAAACATTGTATTTCCTGTTTTACCATCTACTTTCAATAGGGAATTAGCAGCTTCTTGGTTTAAGACTTAGAAGAGGACTTGTGAGTTTTTCAAGCATACCTGAAACTGAAGCCACATTAGGTGAGCTTCACTTGATACAGAGAGAAGGAGAACAGGAAAGCAGTAATCTAAAAATGAAGCTGGGGGGTGGGGGGGTACTGGCATGGTATTCATGTGAGTTTTTTGACAGAAAACAATATTTCTTTTCAGTCCTATATTTTGAGGGAAAGTCAAACATCACTGTAACACCATTAGCGAGTGTTGAAGAAAGCCATGGTGTCCTGAGCAGTCCAAATTTTGCCAAAATTAGTCTGCCCCACTTTCTGTAACATAGGTTGTAATACAGCTGATACAAATACAATGAGACTCTCATGGTCTTTGAAAAATAAAAACTCTCATTTTCTCTGTTTACCTATTGTTAAAATTTCTTTTCTGTACCAGACACAGCTCCGAAACCAGCTAATCCAAGAACTAATGCACCCGATTTTAAGTGGAGAACTTCAGCCACAGACTGTTGCAAGTGATGATGGCTCACTTTTGATCACAGCTTCCAACAGTTTGGTGGCAGATCATCTGCAGAGATGTGGCTATGAGTATTCACTTTCTGTTTTCTTTCCAGAAAGTGGATTAGAGAAGAAGAAGGTAAGCTCAGTAATTTACCTCTTTTAAGACTTTCGGGAGCTTTGCAAATATTAATCTTTCAGCATAATTGGAAAATACCCTTTTGTGACAGTGCAGCTTCTGACCAGGGCTATTTTCACAAATACTTTTAAACTGGCAATAAGCTAATGATACTGTTCTGGAAAGACAAGGAGCCTCTTGAAGTCACACTTGCTTCAACCACAACCACAGTCTGCCATGACCATTTTTTTGCTATGTGGCAGACGACTTGAACTGATCCTGATTAAAGTTAGCTTCTTTTTCTGGCCCAGTCAATTGTCTGAAGGTGTGGTTCACAATCAGTTTAAGCTGTTCTAACTACAGGCTGTGGCTGGAAAGAGCAGTCCTTGCCCTTTYTTTGTTTCCCCTCTGATTTCTTCGTAATGTGGTGAAGATGTTTCTAAGTGAAAATTAATCTTTTGAACTGCAGAGTGGTTAGTTGTCATTTGGATTAGTGAGCTGATCTGCTCTATATAATGTAGGTAGAAATGATGCAAGGAAAGCAGCAAGAGTACGTGTCCAGGTTGAGGAGAAAATAGAACCATCTCTTCACAGCTTCAGTCAGTCACAAGACTGTACACTGACTGCCAGATACTTAGATAAAGGAGATAGTAAACATGCTACTAGGACAGCAAGCCTCTGAAAGTGGTTTTACAAGGTGATAAATAGATCTTTCTCAAATGGAAAACATTATTCTATAACACTGTAAAATAGTGGCTGTTACATATTTGAAATATTTTAAAGATAGTTAACCTTCTCTAATTGATCTTTTTTTTTCTTTCTTTTCCCCCCAAAGCTGTTGACTATGCAAGATCTTCTTCAATTAATCAGGATCAATCCAAAATCCAGCCTTTACAAATCATTGGTAAAATGATTTTGATTCAAAAAATACACTTGAATTACAGTTGTGATGAAATAGGCTGGATAAAACACCATCTTTTATTTCTTACAGACTTTGAGAACTCAGAAGGAAAATAAAAAAGGTATATGATGTTTATACATGATGTACACAATGATAGTCATGTCAGCTTCATTTTAATTAAGATATGAGCAATAAAAACTTAAATTCCTTGAGTATACATTGGTATGGAATAATTTGGATATAATAGGATTTTTTAAAGAAACTTGCGGTACATCAGGATAGTAAACATTGTATTTCAGGATGATGCAACTCATATTTGTGGTGTGGATGAAGTGTTAATATTCACCTACAAACTAAAATAAATGACTTAAAAGTATGAAAAAAATCTGTAATCAGGTATTAAATCTAATGCTCTTTGGAAGCTTTTCACTCTAATGTTGGYGAGTTCAGGTTTTGGTTTATTTATAACTAACTGTGTTAGGCTGCATAGAGTACTTCAATACATAGCTAAAGATTTAGTTGATTTTTCATTGTTTTTTGTAAGAAATAGGTATCATGTCCGTATGATGAAAGTTAACTAGATTATACAGCCTGAAGTGGCTTGATCTTCAAAAACTTGTTTCTCTTGTTGCATAATATCCTCATACTTAAAGTAGTAATAATTTGCTCTGTCAAATAAGCCTGGAAATCAAAGAGAGACGTATGAAAGGAAAAGTAGCAAAAAGAAAATTTTTATATAAAGAGATGGACCAGAACATGCTTACAATAAAAATCTTAATAGTTTACTAGCATTGATTTTATCTAATTTTCACTGGATTCCTTCAGGAAATTGGATGAGTTTTCTTTGTTTAGTGAATATTATTATTTTTTTAGTTATATGCTTGAAAATTCAATTTAGTATGAAATCAGAAGTAACTAATATGTTGGATCTTGAAAGGTTTTCTTATGCAGATCTTAATCGAACTGATCGAGCATCATCTAAGTAAGGAAAGTCATGACACAGAAACTCAGACAAGCTTAATGCCTCCTTACAGGGAATCTCTTGGTAAGTGCAACCTTTGCAGGCAAGGGTCCCCAAATATTTTCGTATTGGACAAATGGTATGKATGAATAAATTGGATGAATGATGTTTATTCATCATTTATTCATGTGCAACCTAAAGTAATAATCAAGGTTATGCCTATCACTAATACATTCTTTTCTCATGTGCCTCCTCCTGTGGATGTGTTATGTGGCCTAGAGCTGAGAAATGCTGTTTCTATGCTGCCGTGGCTGTTGTACTATGCGGATCTTTCTGTGATGGTCCTCTTCATGTACACTAAGGAACTTTATACAGAGAGACAATTCCCTACAATCTTTGGTAGCATGACTGCGGTGACTAATTTATTTTTAAATGATGGATTTTTATAGCTGAGAAGCTTCAGCTGATTGATGAACAGTTTGCAGACTCTTATCCCCAGCATCAGAAATACGAATCTTTGGATGTAAAACTTCATGAATATAGAAAAGAAATAGAGAAGCAGCTTCAAGCAGAAATGTCTCAAAAGGTATAATTCCAGTCATCAAATTTGAGCGAGAAATTTGTTAATTTTGACTTTGCAACTTAAACTTTTAATATTTATAAAAACTGGAATGAAATGGTCTAATAGTAATTTATAATAAATAGAAAAGGCTAAGTTGATCCAATATCAATTGTTAATTTGATGATGTTGCATTTGTATATTTTCCATTCCCCTTTTTTGTTAGACGTATACAGATTCTTCAGCTTTTTATTCTGATGTTAATTTGGAAACATATATCTTATTTTAATTTTTTTTTCCCTTCTTAATTTGGTAAATTTTATTTGTCCTTTGATTTTCTTTGTTTTGTTTTATGGAGAAAACTTTACTCTGCTTAGTCATAATATTTCTTTTCTTCCCAGTAAGATTTTGAAGCTTGAATTTCAGTATAATGCATAGCGACCAAGAAAAGCTAATTGCAGCTGTATAGTTTGATTGTTAGAAGCTGAGTTAGTTTTTGATACTGATTAGAATCTGCATACTATTTCAAAACATTGAAGAGAAACTTTAAAATCACAACAGCCACAATATTTTTAATTATTTGTGGTTTTCTTCTTACTATAATTAGAGCTCTTTTGGAGGCTTTTCCTGCACTTCGGGAGTAATAGAGGGTCTTTTTTTGCTGCGTAATCCATCCCTAGTCCCTGAGTTTGAAAAATGGAACAGAAAGAATGTACTGCAGTTCTCTTAAATATGTTTTTTTTCCATGATTTTCTGTCAAGGTGAACTTTTTTTTTTTTTTTAATTCTGTGCTAGAAAGATTTACTCACTGGTTATTAATTGGAATATTTAGGCACACTTATAAAGGCACTCATATGCATATAAATTGTTTGAAGAGATCAGTTTAGCCGTATTTATTGGGATAGACGAATAAAAGGATGGAGAATTAAATCTAAAACCAATTCATTTGATCTCATTCTTCATTCATTCTTCATTCCCCAGCAGGCACTGTCTTATTAGTATGCAAAACATGTTAATGTGTGTGTCATTTAGTWTTTCTCAGTTTAAGTAAAGCAGTTGCAACAAAGGAGGCTGGGATCTTAATTCAATTTAAAAGTGATTTATATCTATTTAACTTTACATAGATTATTTAGCAGTGTGAAGTAAATTAGTATAAGCAACTTCTAATCCACATTGGGTATGTACAATAGAGGCTGTACTGTCTCACCGTTTTTTTTTAACTTTCCCATAAAATTTATGCCCACAGACCCAAATTCCTTGATCAGATATCTCTACTGTGCTTTTTTTGCCTCTCTTAACTTCCTTGTTTTCTCCAGTCTCACAATTTTTCTGTAATTCTTTTTATTCTTTTGCTCATTGTTTCTCCTATTCTTTTTTTCTATTGTATGCATGCTTTCTATTTTCTTCCAGATTTTTATTATAATTCTTTATTTGTCTTGCATATATTGCACATAATGCTTTGTATGAAGGCATGTTCCCTGCAACTCTTCTGTGTATTTGCAGGATACAGACTTTCCTATTGGTATGCCTTCGCTTTTTTAAGCTTTCTACGAATCTGTGACTCAGGACTTCCATTTCTGTAACTTGGTTTATGCGGAGACACATGAGCTATGCTTTTTTGTGTCCCAATGAAATTCTGGTGTTCCTGAGTGATTCAGGATGGGTCTGCTTCTGCCACTCATTGCATCGCCAGTCAAAAACAGCTCTTTAGGGAAGAGGCAAAAATAGAGACCCTGTCAAAGGAGGAATTAAAGAATGTGGCTTCTCCCTAATTTCAATTAGGATAACTCCTGTAGTGTGTTTTACTTCATAGGCCTGTAAAGTAAAGTAAAATTCATATTGTCTGAGGAGAGATTGTCTGTCCATTTGAAGATGGACCTATTTAAATTTCTCTTTCTCCTTTATGTAAAAGCTAGAGCATTTTAAAGAAGTTGAAATAGCAAAGATTAAAATGGAGGAGAAAGTGCAAACCCAAAAACAAATCTCTGAGCTACGGCGTGAGTTTGAAAGGACACATCAAGCCAAGTCTGAAGCCTTGATTTCTCGTGAAAAGAATGCTGTTGAGAGGCTTCAAAAACAACAAGAGGTAAAGTTCTATATATATTTTAATGTAGTACAGAATGATTCAGTGAGTTGATTAAACTGTTCCTTGATCTTTGGGAGATCCACATTCAGATCTTGCTTGGCTTATTAGTGAAAACTTTGAATTTATTTTTGTTCTCATAAATAGGGAAATGTCATTAGCAGCTACACAGGTGCATATGGATAAATATTTAAGTAGAGCATGCTGGAATAGGAACAGTTCTGCAAGCTAGGATTGAAATGTAATGTGTACTTTTTAATCTATTTTAATAGCTTTTCTGAATTCGGACCACTGAAGATTATGTAATAGGAAGTTGATTTGATTGTTCACTTTTGTTTGATTCCAAAACACAGCGTTTAGYTGAAGTAGAATTCTTCCTATTAATTGAAAGAATTTATAAACTAAATGGAATATATAGTCTGCATGGTGTGGATATACCATTGCTGTATGTCATAATATGTTTAATATTTTCAGTAGCTGTTCTCTTTGCTGCAAGCTGTCATCTTGTTTCTTTTCTTTGAACACTCTGTGTTGATGAGTTACTCCTTTGGGCTGGCCGTTAACACTTGGTGTTTTGCCAGAGTAGTAAGCATTAATGCAGCACACAACAAAATTTATATAGTCTATAAATTGCTTCTCACAGACTCTATGACTTTCAGTTTTGGTAGAATACTTTGCTTGCTGTTGCCTATTTACCTAGCATCCCCCCACTGTCTGCAGTAGACCTTCCTATATAACTAATTTAGTCATCCACAAATGTTACCACTTTCCTGCTCATGTGTGTTCCCCCCCCCCTTCAGAGCATGTGATGTTCATTAATGAAACAGTCATATAGGTCTCTAAGCGCTCTGCTATTGACCTCCTTCCATTCCGAAAATTAAACATTTTATCACTTCTCTATGAATTTCTTTCATGGTTATGTCCTTAGAAGCTTCCAGGATAACTGCCTATTTTATGCTATCAGTCCTCTTTAGGCATGAAATTAATTCAGTAATTCAAAAAAATACATGGATCAGCATATCTGTCAAGTGTTATGTATGGATATTTGGTTGCTCTTGTCAGCTTCTGCACCTTCATTTACCTGGAGAGTCTTTTAACAGAGACCAGCAGCTCTACTGAGTTAAAGTATATTTTTATTAAAGGTAAAAGGTCATTTAACCCTCTACTAAGATGATTTTATGCCCAGGAAATCCAGCTTGACAAATCTATTCTTTGCACAGGGAATAGCAGATAATTCTTTCAACACATGCACATGACTTGCAGACTTGATAGGAGCACCTGTAGGGCAAAATCATCATTTTTTTTTTCTTATGCACTTAGTCCTTCTTTGGTGAGAAATAATACCTTGTATGCCTAAGAACAATAGAAGCTCTTTTTTCTGTAGGTAAGAAGATATGTGACTTCTGGTATTAACATGTTCATCACTTGGATTCCTTTAACAGTTTATTTAATTTGTATAAGTTAAATTGTGAAAGTAAAGAGACTGCTGGCTGAATCAGCCTTTTGGTTTCAAATCATGTTTAATCAGGGATTTTGGCATTTCTTTTTTCACTGTTGTCTTTTTGAAGAACATAAAAAAAATTGTTTATTAAAAAAGAGATGTTTGAACATGTTTATTCTGTAAATAATTAAAAAATCTTTTATGTAAATTTAAACCTGTGCAGTTTCTTAAAAGAAAAGTGTTTACAGATAGCCAGTAATATCTCCTTCCAAGGCATTTTTACTCAGAATAACATTAGGATAAGGGAAATAAAAAGATAATTACATTAGATTCTGCATGTCACTTCAAATTGTGAATATTAATTAGAATAAGACCAATTCCTGGAGAAGTTCCTTGAAAGTTTCAACATGTTAAACAGCAAATACTCTATAAAATGTGAAGTGAAACTAAAGATAATATTTTCTCATTCAGATTGAAGCAAAGGAAGTATATGCTCAGAGACAAACTCTACTGAAAGATATCGAAGTCATAAGAACCAGAGAGGCAGAACTGAAGCAAAGAATTGAGGCATTTGAAGTGTGAGTTACTGATGGGCGTATGCAATACTAAATGTTGTTCTTTGCTTCTGGAAAGCATGTTTTAAGATGCTGTTGCTGTTATGAAGTTGAAAGAGATTTTTATCTATCCCAAGAGTTGTGTATGTGTTTTGAGCAGTATTGTATATCTGCCTTTCTTAGCAGGGACACCCCATACAGAGAGAARCTTTCGTTTTTTTCCTCTCATCCAAACAAAATAGGGTGGCATCGCTTCAGAGGCAAGGAACCAGATGTTTGCTTTGCAGTTCAGGGAGAAGGGAACATTATGTAATTGTAACACTGAGGCATGTAATCCTGCTTTTCCATTAGTATCTGCTAAAGTGTTGTGCTTAATAAGATTGGTTTTCTTTTGTTAAATAAAAAAATAACCATTTTTTTGCCAGGTTTTCAATACTGCTTAATTTCATTACTTTGCCATCTGGTTTTTTTTTTTTAGAGAAAAGAATGTCACAAAGGCTTGTTTTTCAGCAAGCCAGCAGAGGGTGCTGATAGAGTAGCATGCTCCGCATTATCTTCTCTGAAGGCTTTCCCGTGTGGGAAACTGGGCTAGGGTTACCCCAGGATAGCTGCATAATAGATTGGTGCTGAATTTTAAATAGGGCAATTTAGCGTGTGCCACTTCTCCTTGTTCTTAATGAATGACAATGACAGATTCTGATCATAATTTTAAATTGCTCCAAGCAAGCACGTTACCCTCTGACTTCTCTAAATGTTATTAAAAAAATAATAATAATAAAGTTTTGGCTTCATAACTGGTCACTGTCTATATATTTATGAATATTTCAGCACTCAGAAACTTCAAGAAGAAAAAAATAAAACTATTGATGATGCACTTCAACGTCGGGAGGTTGCTGTGAAGAGCATAGAGGAGACTTATGACCAAAAGCTTAAGACTGAACTCTTGAAGTAAATTTTTCTTTTGTCTCTTAACAGAACACATACTATTTCCTGTGAAAATAAATAGTACATTCTATAGGATTTATTCATCAAAAATGTAACAAAGCAAGGACTTTTAAATATGTGCACTAAGGTTTTTATTTTAATCAGTTTGAATTGTTTACATTTTTGCTTATATCTTTGCTAGTGAGACCTGACAATTCTGTCAGGTTAAAAAGAAACAAAAAAGCTTGCTATGTAAAATAATTCTCTTTTAATTATAGGTTAGATTATTTTTGTAACTTAAGTTCTGTGTTATTATCTGAGAAAGGGATGTGACATGAATTTTTATTTAGACAAGAAGATACTAGCAGTTTTAGTCATTTCCTTTGACTGGAATTTAAATACTGAGCATTTTAYGAATGCGGAAAAGGCATGGAGGTGAAGTTAATATTAATGAAGTGTTAGAGGCTTCTTGGAGAAGGGATGAGAGATACAGTAGCTCCTATGAAGTACAGATAGATAAGTTCTTACCTCAACCACCCAGCCACCTCCTTTTTGGGCATCTGTGTTATAGATCGGCTTCTGTTACTGAATCCCATCTATCTGAACGTAGTTTCAAAGAATTTGCTTGGAACTGCTCTTTGAAACTAGACAATGTTATCTGTGACCGCTTTTGAAGTGTTGCAGTGGGTTTATACTGACTTTGCTATTATACGTGCTTTGAGTGCTTTGGTCACTTGAGGGTTACTTGATGCTTCAGTGCAGGCATGTGCTTTCAGGACATCATTGTTCATGCTTACGTGATGGCATGAACCACACTTCCAGTTAGGAAGGTCAACCAAATGGCTGATACACCACGGTTTGTTTGCAAGCCAAGCTATCAACTGTTAGTATCAGCTATCAGTAAAAAGTAGGTATTGTTTTTGTTAGTGTATCTTCATTTAAATTACAGAAGAAAGATGTAAAGAGTGGGTTTTGGAAAGAATGGTGCTTCAGCTGAAACCGAGTTATTTTAGTTATTTGGACAGAGAACAACAAAATGCAACTAATTGATTCACCTTGGTTAAACCCATGTACCTTATTTTACCCAGTAGTCCATAACTGCTAGTTACAAGTAATGCTTGTAAGTGCTTTTGCTTCATGAGGAAAAGGAAGTTATTTTAAGGATTAACTGTTGCTTAGCTTATTTTATCAGCATACAAAATATTTAGGCACTCTACAAATGCTCAAGTAGATAAAATCCGTGTCCTTATTAATCTCTGATGAGAAGTAGTGAAGAGCTACTATTTAGTGTGTAGAAATAATGAAGTTTGTTAGAAAAGGAATTTTTTTTGATTACTAAGTAAACTTTAAATTCTTCAATTGGGAGAAAGATCTTAGTGATCTGGGCCATTTACAATTACAAGATGGGGATAGAGGTATTTGATAACATTTATAATCTAATCTGTCCCAATCATACAAAACACTGAGTACTCTTAGGTCTTGGAGATTTCAGTAAAGTTGAACATTGAGGTTGGATGACTGCTGGGTTGTGGATAGTTGGGCAGTGCTCAATGTCCAGCCAGTCACTGATGACAAGCGGAGAGCCCTTGGGGCCAGTACTGGGATTTCTACTGTCCAATACCTTCTTCAGTGAGCTGGATGATGACACAGGGCATCCTCAGCAAATTTGCACATGATGCTTGATTGAGGGGAATGACTGCCATAACAAATGGCAAAGTTTTAGTGCAGAGGGACTTTGATAAACTTGGGGATTGGGCCAATATAAATCTCAGGAGGTTTAACAAGAAGTGCAAAATTCTGCATTTGGGACGAAATATCTCTGTGAAGTGGTTGCATATAGGGAAAAGGAATTTGCTGAGTAGCAGTGTTTCTGAAAGGGGCATGGGAGTTGCAGTGAATGTCAGGTTGAATATGATGCAGCAGCATGCTCTGGCAAATAAGGCAAACAGCATGATTAGGAGGAGAATGGCCAACAGGTTAAGGGAAGTTGTTATCCCCTTCAAGTATTGGTGAAGGCTGCACCTGGAATACCATGCCCAGTTTTGCGCTCTCCAAGACAATTATGGAGAAACTGGACAGGCTCTACTAGAGGTCTGTCAAGATAATTATGGGCCTACTGGACACGAGCTCTGAGGAGAGGTTGAGGGAGCATAGCTTGTTTAGTGTGTTGAGGAGGCTGAAAGATGATCTAATAGCACTCACAGCTACTTCAATTCAGTCATTTTTTGTAGCTATTTTTCATATATTTTGTAGCTTGGGAGTGCTAGACAATCTAGTGGGCAGCAGTGGCCATAAATTGTGACTTGGGAGTTTGGATCTTAGGGAAGAAAATTTTACTAGTAGGATAGTGTTGTATTGGCACAGATTACCCAGGGAGACTGTGGAATATACATCTATCATCGATTTCTGTGATCCTGTGAGAACGAATTTTGTCAACAAATAATTGTGTGGTTATAGTTTAGTCTGGGAAAGTTTGGAATTTCCCATCCCACACACACATGTGCTTTGGGAATACATAACTGTTTTTACTTCTAGATATCAGCTTGAATTGAAAGAGGAATACATAGCCAGAACCAGCAAAGTTACTGAAGATGAGAAAAAGAATAAAGGTAACCATCTCTGAGATAAATAAAGTATCTGTTGTTTATTTTGAGAGCTTTTACCAAGAGGCCTCAAAACACTATTATTATTAAACCAAAGTTCGGTAACAGTGACAGTTCGGTGTAAGTGACAAAGAGAATGCCAAAACAGATATTGAAGAACATATAGCAGGATCCAGGGACAGGTCAGCAACTCCTTGCAGTTCAGAATACAGTAGGAACCAATTAGCTGGTACTTCACATGGAGGCTGCAAAGCATCCTTCTTTTTCAGACGGTTTCCCAGCTCCTTCTGAAGTTTCTACCAGCTAGTTCTCTAATTGAAGTCTGGTACAGTCTGGTAYCGTATCCTTGAAAGGTTGCCAGTTGCTACATTTATCATGTACAAGATGTTTAACTGAAGCTTGAGGAAAGACAGCTGGGACAGATAACATATTTAGACTTTTAAGTCAGGGTCATGTGGAAAAATTATGTATCATGTGCACGTGAATTTATGATTTAATTATGATGAAGTGTGTGTATTCAGATATATATATATGCAGACAGTGATTTACTTAATTTTGAAGAAATGTGTTTGTGTGTATATATACACACACACATATAAAATCATTTAAGTCTTAAATTGAATGTTTGTCTTAGCAACTTCAACTGTTTTTTGCTGATACTGTTTTTTATGCAACACTCTATAAATTTTAATTTAACATTTGTAATTCTCCTTGCAGAGAAAGCTATTCTTTTGCATGAAGAAGCCATTGCTGTTAATTTAAAAAAGGAGGAACTGAAGCAAGCTATCTCACGTACGAAAGAACTTGAGGTAACTGTAAACATGAATTTAGAAGAGCTGTGTTTTAATTAGTGCGTTTGAGCTATATTTTCAAAAAAGAAAATATGAAATAAGTCATTATTAACTAATACAGATTTGTTTTTCTGGGGAAACACCTTTTTAAGATTCTGAAATGTTCTTCATCTGCAGCTGGATTTGGAGTCAGTGAAGACCCAGGTTCTGCTGGTAAATAAACAGAATCAGTTGTTGACAGAAAAACTGAAAGAGGTTTCAGACTATCCCTTGCTAAAGGAGGAGAAATTGGAGCTCCAAGTGCAGAATAAAATACTTAAGCAACAGCTGGAGGAGACTCGCAGTGACAACCAGCATCTCCGAGACAGTTAGTGTGAATGATTTTGTAAATTTCTTTTTTATGTGTTTCTACAGGTACTTGTTTAGAAATTTTCATTAAAACAAATTATTTATATTATGTTTACTAGTTGTTCACTCTAAACCTCAATTTATGTTTGTGAAAAATGAAATAAGTGTCCTTAAAAAAAAATCCAGCAGCTTTGATAACTTGGTTTTATGCTGGCTGTTTTTTTTTCCCCCCAGATAGATTTCTTTTTCCTCCCTTAAATTTTTAACTTAGTTTATGTGTGATGATTGATTAATGCCTCCCTTATTTATGGAATCACAAAGCTTCATGTCTGAGTTCACTTTTCAGATAGGTTGTAACATTTTGCCTGAGTTTGGGTGAACTATATAATCCTTCTCTACTTCCTTTCTTAATTTTTTGAAAAGCATCTTTAGATAATAGTAACATCTTTGTTTCATTTAGAAAATCCTGGATATTAAATGTTTATTTTCTTAAATACAGCTGTGTAAWACAAATTCTGAAATAAGAGATAACTATAATGATAATACTAAGAATATCCCTTTCACCTTCTGAAAAAAAACAGTACAGTATTTTCATCCACAGCAGTAGTATGGTTAGTAAAGGTAAGAAGAACTTTGCATTTTTTTGTGGGCTCACCTGACTACAGTTGTAAAATGTGCATCTGAGATTATGGCAGAGTAGAGATGTGCACCCAGTTAGGTAAGATAGGAATATATATTTTCTTTTCAGAATAAGAAAATCCTGGTGTAGTTTTTAAGTGACTATACCAACAAAAATTTTGAGACCTTTATAAAAGCCCCCCCCTCCCAATCCTTAAGTACTTTATTCAATGAAATTTAATTGTGGGAGACTTGTTATGGTCTCAAAAACAAATCAGTTGTAAGTTTCTCAAAGGGGTATTATATAAAAAAAGTGAACGCTCMTATTGTTAAATATCTTGTGTTTCTCTTTCTTGAAAGAACTTGCCCAGCCCTCAGCGGAGCTTCTGGCCTGCCAGGCAGAGTTGAGAAGAATGGAACATTCTAGAAAGCTGGAACAGGATGACTTTGAAAATCACAAGCAATTTCTGGAAAAGCAGCTACAAAGTGAGGTAAATTACTGTTTCTAATSTAAATAGTTTGAATACTTCTTTTTCCTGTCATCCTGATAACATTTACCCTTGTGTGCATGTCATTCTGAATGTTACTGGAATGCTTTGAACTCTACTTATTTTTATGTAAACAACTAAAAAAAAMCAGCCAAAGTCAGTCTTTTCCACCCTTTAAGTTGTTGGTACTGACTTCCAGTGGTTTACTATGTATATATGTTTTGACTTGACCTGAAAAACACTTTGAAAGAAACAAGCATTCAGCAGATCAGGATATTTCTATTTATTTGGTTTATGTGTCCCTGTCTCTCCCTCTCCCACCCCATCTTATCTAGGTTGAGCRTTGTGCCCAGTTAAAGACCCAGCTGTTGGACTCTGAGGCTACTATCAGAAAGTTAAACATACAGGTTGAAGACCTGAAACTGCAGTTGAAACAAACACAGGCAGGTTTGTAACTCATACAAAAAAAATGCTTTATAAAGCGCTTTTATCAAACCAACATAAGAATTTCCAGAGGCTTAAAAGATCTTTGCTTACGTGGACCTAATAGATTGTCAGTGCATAGATTTCAAGTTTAAAATCAATCCATTTAAAAACGCAATTTAAAATGCAAACTGACCACAACTTCCTTCCCTTACAGAAAACTAAGGAGAAAACAAAAAGGAGGAAGGAAAACATACCTACCTGAATACTGTCTTTTTTTATAGTTTTTATTTATGTTACTCCTCAGGATAAAGACATTAATGTTTGGTGATCACRTAAATGACCTTTTTCAAGTGGGTGTATTGTGTTTTAATGCTTTTTCATTCTTTAATGTTCATAATAAGAATAATCAGTTTGAAATTGTATCATGTGTCTCAATTTTAAACCTACCTTTTTGATAAGTGTAGTCAAGGCTGTTAACATAAGCACCTCATATGGGCATTAGAAAGAGAGGCATTTGTATAAAGCAATTCAGTTTGCCTAATACATGTAGTTCTAAAGATGCCTATCTGTCAAATTTCTAATATCAAGTAAGACGAATTCAAGTTTTGATACATGAATTTAATTAAAAATATGCAGTTGAATTTTGCAGTGGATATACACAACAGATACCAAAACAGGTAAAATATACATTACATACAGTATTTATTGCATATAGTTCAGTATATGCAATACTTATTTATTGGCCTAGTGAATAATATTATATTTTCATATATGATACAACTGTAGGTACCATCTGTACTTGGAGTTTGATCAATGTCAATATCGTAAATATATATTTTGAAATAATTTTGTGTCTAATTAAATGACAAAGTACTGTATGAACTTTTGTTTTGCATCAGAGTCAAGGATGTTGTCATCAAACAAACATTTATGTAGAATACAAGAAAGGTAGTAATTTCTGTGGAGAAAGATACTGCCCTATAGTTTCTGGGCTTACTGAAAGATGCAAAAGCAAACCAGGAAGCAGACAGCCTCAGAACAGTAACATTCAATTTAACTAACAATTTTTGAGAAATACTTTTCTTTTAAACCTCATGCTGTTTGTGTGATGTGTCTTGTTCTGAATTTCTTTTAGATCTAAATACGATCAGTCTGTTAAGGCTTCTGGCCTACTCTGAGTCCCTCACTTTTAACAACATAATTGGATATACTGAATCCAAAGTGGTGAAACTTCCGTGTTTTTTAAATTGTAATTTAAGAAATCACAATTTAAGGAATCATTCTCTGTAGAACTGTTTAGTAAGAATGTATACTTCGTAGAGTTTTACTTGAAGAGAAGAAGAAATGTATAAAATAATGAAAAAATACTAGTCATAATTTGCACTTATGCAGCCACAGAAAAATGTATTTAAATGGTTACATTAAATTCTCAGAATTGAAATTAGTTTCATGTTAAGATCATTTTGATTAAACTGAAATTTAAATGCTGTCTTAATTTTTCTGTTTAGTTATGAGTCTCTTTGTCTCTCTGTCTCTCTCATATGCATTCTTGGTCATGTAGTTCTAGAAAATGAAGTGTATCGGAATCCAAAGCCTTCACTTGTTGACCGCTCTGTCATTGACTTCACTGATGATAGAATTGTACCTCCGGATATTTATGTGGATAGTGCATTCTTGAAGACTCAGATGATGAATGATGTCATCAAGGGAAATGSTGTTGCAAGAGCTGGTTATCGTCAGCAGCTGCAGACACGGAGTGCTTCTCCAGATTCTGACCTGGAGTATATGGCTCAAACCAGGGCTAGAATAAAAGAACTAGAAAAAGAGGCAGAGTACTTGGAAGAAGCTTACAGAAACTACCAAAATAGAGTGATCCAGGATGCAGCTGCAAGCAGAACATTGAGAAAGAAGCAGTCCCCTTTACTTCTACAGTGTGCTATTAGCAGAGCCCCCTTGACTACACAGCACGAACTTCTAGAGGACAATCCTAGCTCCCAGCATTCCCCTCTGAGCAGTCCAAGAGGCCCAAAATACGTTGGAAGAATTGGGCAGGTTGATGTCTTAAAAAATCCTCTTACACCACCACACAAAAGAGTATCTTCCTCAAGACGCCTTTCTTCCACTCCTGTTTCCAAAATGGAAAGAGATCTCAATAAAAAGAAACTTTCAGATGGTAAGCCACTTGTTAATACGGTGTGGTATTGGTGTTTTATTTGTTGTTCCAGTTCCATGATTGGAAGAGGAAGATCTAACAGTGATAATCTTTTACTCGTTTATTATTTGCTAAGGGGCAGGAGAAGGTTAGAGGCAAAATTTGATAACTGAATGGAGTATCAGTTCATCATGGAAACAAGCACTGAAGAAGTCTCTTGAGGGAGGCTAAACATACTGCACTTAGTTCAGGTAGTTTTAAAGATAAGACTATGCCATATAATTCACTGCAGTTGGTATTAAGCATAACTACTTTGAGACATTAATTATAATTTCCTAGCTTTAAGAACCCTGTATCTGTATTCTCATCTTTTCCTTTAGCAGCTGTAGTTACATGTGCACAGCAGAAGATGACTGTTTCATCTGTCTTCTGTTAAATTCAGGTTTCCAATCTCAAAGGTCTATATTTGCTTTTATTTGTACATTTTGCTGTGACATCTTTATCAAATATTCTTGAGCAATTGTGAGGTATAGAAATATAGAGGTTGCTTTTTTTTAGTGTCTGGTCATGATTGGAATATTGTAATTTGCTATTAATGTCACAAGGCCTAATAATTATTTTAGTAATATTTTTAAAAAGTGGCAGGAATCAGAAAAGCAAGCAAAATAGAAAATTGAAAATAAAAAGAAAACCTCATGCTATTTCATACCTGTAATACACCTGTTTCTTGAATCATGCAGTTCTTGTCACSCCATCTCAAAATTGATTTAGTAGGATGAGAAAAAAGTGTGGTAACAAGGATGATAAGAATCAGCTTCTGTATAAAGAAAGGTTAAATAGACAAAGGCAGTTCAGTTTGTAAGAGAGTTGGTTGAGGTGAACTGTGGGAAATCTGGAGAGCCATGAATGATGTGGAAAAGGTGAAGAGAGACTGATTAATCTCTGTTTCAAAGGCTGTAGAAACTTGGGGACATCCTGTGAAGTTTAAAGGAAACAGAAGGAAGTACTTTCCTGCCTCATAAATAAGTTGTGGAATTTATTGGTCCTGTGGCAACAAGTATAAATGCAGGAATAAAATTCCTTGTCAGGAGGACCCAAAAAATTATGGATTGCTGAAAGTTGGGGTAGGGTGGGGTGCCAGAGGTAGAATGTCACTCTGCTCTTATTTTTAAATTTATCTGTTCGAAATGTTTAATAATGGATCTTGTTAGAAACAGATTACAGAGAGTCTGGTCTATTGTGGCTGTTTCTGTGTTTCTACATGTAGAATATCACATTCTGTTTTTGAAAACTAGAGCTTGCAAAGCCGTCTCTTTAGTTTTAAAATTTCAGTGTATTTTTATATTAGCAGTCAGCTTTTGTATAAATTACTTACAGGCTATTCTTATAATCCTGCACACAAAAAATCCTTCATTACAGTAAAAGTACGGTTGTRTTATGAAATTAAGAGATGTCAGAATTTAAATTCTATGCGTAAGCTTAACAATACTCCCTTTCTTTGTATCTSTGAGAGGCTAGTTGCATGATAGCTGGTTTATTTTTCTGTAGGATCATTTCCTTGTTTAGTGCACAAGATTGACTTGGTTCTGGAGAAGAATAAGAGTTTTTAACAAAGGAGGGCATTACCTGACTTTGGTATTACAGAACTGGAAGATACTTTGTGTGTGAATCAGAGTAACAGCTAGATATTATGATTTCAAGGTGAACCAAGTTGATTACTGCTCTGGAAAAGTCCTTTTCCACTTATACAAGCATTTTGTAAATTTGATTTCTTCTTCCTAAGTGCAGTACATTTTGCTTGTTATTTTATTGAATTATATCATGTTTGTTTCACTTAATATTTCAAATTCACAGCTTGGGTTTTTTTAAGTCACTTTTGCCCCTATTTTATGGTGATTTAATCAAGATGACATTTTTCTTCCTTGCTTATGAGAATATTGTGAGTGACTGTGTCAAGGCCTATTAAAATACAAAAGCTGTATCTGCCACTTCCCTTTATCTTTTAGTAAGTTTACTCTGTTGAAGAAGAAGTTAAATAAGTTTAACATTATTTGTTCTTGACTAAACTCTTGGCAATTGTTATGTTAACCTCTGTGAAAACTTAGTTTTGTTTAAGATAACCTGGAACTTCCCAGGTTATCTGTTTCAAAAAAGTAAATCATTTGCTATTTTCCAAGTATTCAGGACCACCTCCAAGAATTTTCAAAAATAGTGCAGCTTCTTCAGTACATTCCTACATGCTTTCAGGTAAACTTCATCAAGTCTTGGCACTTTGGAAGCCTCTAACTCACCTACATATCTTTAACTATTCTTACTATATTTGTTATGTTTTTTTTATATTYGTTGATCTTCCATCTGCTTCATAGAATTTATAGCATCAAGTATGTAGTTCATATTAATGTGAACACTGATGCAAAAGAGTGACTGTTCCTATTTTTTATTATCAATTATTTTTTTCTTTTATCATTAAGGAATGGATCTATGTTTTGACTTCCTGTAATTATTAGTGTTTATCCTAGTAAAGCACTACAGCAGGACAGAGATACTTAAGTTCTTGGAAAGTATTTAGAAATAGCTTTTTGTTTCAGAAAGTGGGGAAATTGTGTTGAGAAGTAGGAATTTTAGATGAAATTCTGATTAATAGGAAAGAACAAATTGATGATCAGAAAATGCACGTGGTAACAAAATGGTGGAATTTACAAGTCCAAGCAGAAGAAGTAGAACAGTAAGACAATGGGTTTGGAAGAAAGCAACTTTGAAGAAGCTAAGGAGACTGGTRACAGAGTTTCGTGGGAAGAAGCTCAAAAACAAAGGAGGATTGAAGGTGATTTGGCAGTTTGAACAACAAACTGGCTGAATTAGGTGGAAAATTGTAATGRCAGAGCAATATAGCTACTCCAGTAGCTCTTAAACTTCAAGAAGTACAAGAAGTAGAGCAAAGAATACATGAGTAAGAGTAAATATGAAGAACAGATGTAAACCAGCTCCTCATTCATCAGGACTTCTGCCAGAACAGGTTCATAAATCCTCAGCTTCTCTCGCAACACAGRACTGTGTGTCATTCAGCAGTGACCACTTCTCCTGTACTGATACAGTACTTGCCTCTACTGCAGTCAGAGCTATGGCTTCAGTGCTAACGTGCTATGCAGTGCTTTATGTGCTTCCAAGAATTAGATTGCTTCCCCTTTGATATCCGTCTGCTCTGTAACAGCAAGAAGTTTCAAGAGTCTTCTGATACAGGTGCTTTTATATTGSTATATAGGTTATCCTTTTTGCCAGAGGTGGCTAGAGCACTAACTTTGTTTTTGCTAGAAAACCGTCATTCTGGAACCTTCCRCGGAGTTTTTCAGTACAGTTGAAGATGTAAGTCTGAAGAGCTCAGAATAAATGTCAAGAGATAAAAAAAATACCTTGTATGTGAGTCTGAGAGATGTGCTTTTCCTTTAAATGAGCTGTACTGGAGTCAATTCATGTGTAAGAATAAATTCCAGCTCAGTTATCAGCAGCTGTCTTTGAAGGGTGAAAGGAAGTAGTTGGTCCTTCTGTAGCACTTGTAGTCGACAGATCCAGCAACTGTTTTACTATATAATCTGTCAGTTGAAGGATATGTGGTTTTCTCTCATCCTTTRAATTAGCTCATATATTCGACTGCTTTCCTTCCCAAGCCCATGCATGTTCGATGTTTTTCAGGCTTTGTCTTTCTTTTGGGAGGGAGTAAGCCCATTTCTTGTCAGAGTAACTAAAAATAGGAAAGGATCCTTTTTCTGTTCTCCTCTATTTACTGTCTCCCTGTCTCCAATCTCTGGTGGCCCTTGGGCAACATTACTGGTAAAGTAATAGTGGGCATGGGTCAGACAGCATCAGAATTCATTCTTAGTAACCAACTTTTTGCTTCTGGTGAGAAAGAGCAAGGTTAGCAAGTCTTGCAGGCAGCGTGCTGCGAGCCAATGACTGCACCTATTTGTCTTTTATTAGATCAGTAAGTTCACTTCCAGATAATTTCTAAGTAGTAGTAGGTTGTGCTAAATCGTTRTATGAGATGGCTGATGTGCCACATGTGTCCTTCTCTGCAGTACATGTTAGGCTGTGTAAGTTCATGCAGTAAGTACCATGTGTGGTTTTTTGTTTTTGTTTTGTTTTACTTTTTGGTTCATTTGTTCTGCCTGTGAAAATTTGCCTCTTCATTTTATAACCGGTTAGATGCGCTTGGGCTGAAGGTTCCTATTTTAACAGAAACTGCTGATGCATGAATATGACGCAGCTGCTAGATCACGTTCTGTGAGTGCTCGGCTTCCTTAGAGGGTGTTTCGTGTATGTTGTATGGGTATAGAGGCTGTCTGCAGTAGTGTTATTTTTATTAAGCATTAGTCTCTTGTTCAGGCATCTTTCTCAGACAGCCGGTTTGTTTGGGTTATACTGCGGTCTGTTTCATTAGTCTTAGGGTTCTTCCTCTTTGAGTGATGTACTGCTTGGAGGTCTCCTGAAGTTACACATATGTACRCAAGACCTCAAAGAAGGAAAAAATTGTCATGTCTGTGGATAACTGAAGTTCTTTAAGGTGTATTTTCTACTTACGTTTCAGTCCTTTTTTTCCTTGCTTTGTTGACTCCAAGTGTGTTGATTATGAAGAACAAGTGACCTGTAAGTTGCTCTGACTGTTCTTCCCTTGGTGTGTGGAATGGACATTGTGGAAATAAAACTACAGGGGCAATCCCCAGTCTAAAGCATCCTGACTTCTGGTATGTGAAGTGCATTATGAATGGTGCACTTTTATACAGACATCTGAAAGAACTTCAAGTAGGGAAGTGTTAATAATGACTTTTCCTCTGTTGCTGGAGCTGGATTTGAACAGGCTGCAGTAAAAAAGAGGAGAAAAATGCTAGTACCTGCTTGCTGAGTGATACTGAATTTTGTGAGTAAAAGAAAATGTGCAATCAAGTAATGAAAGACTTGTGCAGCTGCACAGGAAAGGAAAATTAAGATTGCAAAGCAGATTTAACTAAAATGCTGGACTTTGCAATTTTTATAAAATCTTTTTAATGTAAGATTTTCATTTTTTTTACCTGGGTATCTTAGGAAACCCAGGACATCTTTGGTCGTCCTGTCTGTCTGTTATCCTTCCCTGATAACTTTACAACTCTTACAAAGGGGACAAGTCTTCAAAGATTTTCTTCGTTGCTTAGCGACCCATTTTCACAGATCTGTAGAAATCTCCAGGTTTGCTTTCCTAATGAAGGACGACTTGTGTGAGACCCTAGGCATTATCTTTTGCTGGCTAGCAACGGCATCCCTAGCTTGAAGTCAGGCTCAGTAATAACCACTTCCTCTAACGCCAGCCTGGGAGAGATTCTTAGATGTTGAGGAAAGGCAAGTTTGTGTGGGACATGGAGGTATAGTGGGGAGCTGAAGATGATAAGGCTTTATGAAGAATAAGTTTATGATAATGAAGGCTTGTAAAGGAGAATTTATAGGGAAATAATAGGGAAAAAAAGACTGGTAGTTCTGCAGCTGACAATGATTTATTTAATGGCATTATTGCTTAAAAGCAATTAAAAAAAAAAAAAAAAAAAAACTTACTGCATTTTAATTCTTTTTTTTTTCCCCTGATACTTTTTGCATCACCAACAGGCTTCAAATGCTGAACTCTGTTTTTCAGATCTCTGCCACTGAGGAAATTTTCTCTGTTTTCATGTCAGGTCCTAAACCAGCTCTGAAGAGATGGAAGTACCTAGTACAAGAAAGTCCATATTTATCCTTGTAGATTTTGATGCTAGTTGTGCCGTAGTGGTGGTGCTTGCAAAGTCCAATCRTGGATGTTTTATCTGAGAGGTCTTAGTGTAAAGAACTGATTAATACAAATTGCTGTTTTTTTGTTCTGCAGATACCAGTGGCTCGTACCTTGCCTCTTCCCAGCAAAGTGTTGACCAGGTGCTTTCTCCTGTTTCAAAACCACGCCACCTTTCATCTTCTGAGTCTGTTCCTTCCTCACCATCCAGTCATGGAGAGAAAATCAGGTAATATTGTTTACAAATAAAATTTGTAACCTTTAAAAAAAAAAAAACAGAACACAAACATATGTGTAATTGTAAGACACATGGTGATAGCTGCTTTTACAATTCAAATAAGCCATAAATTTTATGAGTCAGAACTTTTTTAAAGTTGCTTCAGGAGTTCCATTCTTGAATATCATGCCTCAAGAGGAAGTTAGTTCAAAAAAAGAAACTTTCCTTTGGCAAATATGACTTGACCTTCTCATTTCTGTTATATATGTGCTTCTTACAGTGCAAGGTATGTGCAGTGTAATACTTAAACCTCAAGTACATCAAGTATATCGGAAACTTCAGACGACTGCAGTATTTCCCATTTAGTGGTTGTCAGTGTATGCACTTTTCTGAAAAACTGTCAGTATGTATGTATAAAAATGCAACTAAAAAAATTCCACAAATTTCTGTCTTGTCCTGTGACAAAGTAAAATATGATCGGTTTAGAAAATGTTCTGCAAAGTCTTTTCACTATTGTAACTGAGGAAGGGTGAAAGATTATTCCAGAGGTTCCCTGAGTTGGGGAGGAATGGGAATGATAACACTAGCTTCAGAGCCTAAGAAAGGGACTGCCATGAAAAAGTGCTAGATGAAGGACTAAGAAGCCAGGAGAGTGAGAACGTGAAGAAACCTGGAGAGACTGAGGTAGCCTAGAGGCATGTTGTTTTTATGCATATGTAGCAAATTGATAAATATCCGCTAGTGAAACTTAGCTCAAATTCTACTCTTTAAGGAAATTAGTTCTTCTGTTTAGAACTGTGCTTCTCAGCACTTTTAGTCTGTGCTACTTCAGTCAATTTAAGTATTCTTGCTTAWTTATAATTTATGGGTTCTAAGACAGAAGGAACTTCATTCTTTATTCAGTGTTTGCACTGTTTCAGCACTAAGACATACCTCGCAGATTAAGTTGTATGAAGTTTAGAGGTTCCTGGGCTCAGACCAGGTTAATTTACCTTGCTGGCTTTCTGACTGCTGTATAGATATCTCTCTATATATAGCTCTAGATTTAACCATAAACTCTTTTTTTTAACTCCTTTTTTTAAAACTTCATTTATTCATGTGTCGATGTTTTAATGAACATTTGAAAGCACTGAACACTTGATTTAAAGCAGGATAATGCTGGATCCTCGTATTTCAAGATAACCATTCTGCATTGCTTGAAATCTGTTACATCAGTGTAGACCTTTGTAGAACTTCAGTTTGATTGTACTCTTTTTACACAGTAGACCATTTACAGACAGAGCCGAACAAAAGCTTCACCATTAATAAATAACTATTCAATTATTCACTAATTTCAGAAAACATGCTTGCTATTTTTTCTTAAAAGTAAATCTGTAGCATGCAAGTCAGATACTGTTTAATTTTGTGCAATATCTATGAATGGTCTTGATTAAATTTATTAAATTAAATTTAATTTTTTTTATTTTTCAAATATGTGTGAGGAACGTGTGCATATGGAACTCTGGATGTCAGAATCTCTGGGGATTAGGTTCAGTTCAGCCTGAAAGTTAAGGCTCAATATCAAGCTGTCTGAGATGTAAATGACTTTCCCTAGTGTTCCATCACATTGGACTGCATTGATCATTTAAAAATTTGGTTGTATACTTTTTCTGTGCAAGAGTAATGCCTACTGGATGTTGCAAACGGGAATATGAGATATTAATGGTCAATTAACCGACTATCACTTGGCATGTCTTATTAACAATGATCCTATCAGAGTTCCTCACCCTTATGCGGATTACCTGAGTGTGTATGTATTTTTAGCAGCTCACTGTCTTGAGCTCTAGGGCATTTGACAGTTTTGGACCTTGTAGAAGGCTTCTGTGCCGGTAGTATAAATATGATCCTGATAAGGCTTATGAGAATTGTTGACATTGTAGACTACCATGAGAACTTCATTGCAGAAGCCAGTGTTGTGTCTTTAGGGGAGGGTAAGCTTCATGCTTAAATGATTTGAAATCATTTTTCAAGGAAAAGCTAAAGCTACAAACTCATCACAGGTTCCTGCTCAAAATGGTGGTAATCTCTCATCTTTTTCATATCAGAACAGGTTTTTTGCATATGTTTGATGTTAAAAGGCTATTGAGATTATATTTGAGGCATGCAAAAACTCTTTAAAAACCCACTAATTCCTTTAACAAAGCTATTTTTCTTTCATTGTATGTCTATTTTTCTCATCTGTGACTTGAATGACAATTTTTTGTTAGCTAAAGCTCAGTAGTTTCCACTGCCTGTTTAAGAGTTTAAATCAAGGCAGCTGAGTATTTTTGTTTCATTCATTAACAAGTTGAATGCTAGCATTTTTTTCTCTGAAGAGCTGGTTCATGTGCCCATAGAACATGTGCTTCTGAATAGGAGTCCTCAATCTCCCTTGCATGTGGGAAGGGGATGGGTAGCTGGACTTTTTTCTGTTGATTTTTAAGATCTGTTTTAAATAAATTAATAACTTTTCAAACTAAACTGCACAAAAATGTTTCCTCTTTCCATGTTTCTTTGTTATCAGTGGTTTACTAGTGCCTCCTGTAGCTCTCCCTTGAGCACTCCCCCAAAATGAGAACCCTCAATAGATATCTTTAGAAAAAGCATGATTACTTCATTTATAATTCTGCTTCCCTAGTAAAGGACACTTGAAATAGGTCATACCTACCACCCATCATTCCACATTTGATGACTAAAGAAAAATAACTTGTCCTGAGGCAGCTCTAGCAGGCATTCACAAACCTATCTTATTTTGGTGTCATCCAGTCCTTAATACACATTTCATGTAGAGAGGATCCTTTTTTTATACTTAGAGCTTGGAGAGCTTTTATGTTCTAGGACTTGAAAAGAACCTACTGGAATTTCTAGGGACTGTGAGATTTGTTCTGACTTTGCTTGATGCCTCCCCATAGGTTCCTGTCTCTCCTTCTGCTGCTCTTTCACGCTTTCTACAGCATGCCTCGGATTTTCTGTGTTCCTGTGACAGACCATACCAGCTGAAGGTTGAATGTTACCTGTGCGTGAAGGCTATATGGGGAAAACGCTATCATACTGTGAGGGAGTGTACTTCTTTGAGAGACCTTACAGTGTCCAGATTTTACAAAAGGAGACACACTGCCTGGACAGTAAACAGTATGGACAAGTTGTGTTGCAGAGAGGAGGCCAGAGCCTGAGCAGGCAGCTATAGGTTGTAGTTGCTCTCTTGGGTTACTCTTGACAAAACAAGGACATGAGGTCTCACTAACTTTCTTGACCTTGTTGCTTTCCCAAGACTTTCTTCAAGGGAAAATACTCTTTTGTTCAATATTTTTGATTCTCTTATGCCTTGGACTGTTTTCTGTTAGATAAAATATTTTATTTCTCTACATATTTGAGAAACACATGTGTTGGCTTTTCCAGATATTTAGCCTCAGGATTAGGCAAATGACACATCATTAGTGTATTGTGGGATTAGTTTATGATCTGTAGATTGTAAATGGCAATGGAAACTTACTTAAAAATGAAATAAAATACGATGCTGTAACACCAGTAAGCCATTACAAGTTAGACCTCTGTCAGTGGGGGAGAACAATTACTTCTATGACTACAGGAACTCTCTGTTTATTTTTATTTCAAGATATGAGTGGATATGAAGAGAGCTAATATATACAGACAGGAAGACTGGAGTTATGAAGCAGATTATTATCTAAACCATTCCTTTTATGTTCAGGGCTGAAGAAAGTGATTGTGAGGGTTGCTACCAGTTTTAATATCTAGAATTACTTTTTAGTTTAACAAAAGCTAAATGTCATTGAAGGGTTTTTTGTTTATTCTTTAATGGATGTTTTAAGTGTAACTTGTGAAATTCAGTCATTTGGTGTTGATTGGCACACCAGTACTGTCTTATGGATTATTGCTGTTAGATACAGCCCAGGTTTTGGTTGTCAGCTTTGTTTGACAAAATGAATTTTGAAAACTGTTTAAAAATGCATGTATTTAATTACCTTAATGAGGCCCACCTCTGTTTACTAAATCTGAGGCACTGGACTGAATGCCTATCTAGCAGTGTTGCAGGATGCAGTACTGAAGAAAGTAGCATGCATGTGCTTGAACCGTGGGCGCTTAAGAATTATTTAGCAACTAACCATCTCTTTGAAAGAGAGACTAAAAACATGGAGTAAACTTCCAAAAACTTGAAGTTCCACTAATTCTGTTTTATTTAATTTACAGTGTATTTTTTTCCCAGTGACATTACTGAATCATCCTGCTCAAAAGGCAGATTTATTTGTGTTTTTACCCAGATTTACTGTTTTTATTGAACATGTCTCTTTGTGGTGGTATGTTTTGTTTGTTATCCCCTTCCACCCCACTGAAGACCTGAATTCCTTAGAAACTGTAAGCACAACTGTATTTATGCAATGATAAAAGGCAACAGCTGGTATGAAGTAAGCTCCTTTATAAAGTGCTGCTGGTGAATTTCATTAGTGACTGTACTAATTTTGCTGTTCTGGTTCTGGTTAAGTTTAGTA
Source organism: Apteryx rowi (assembly GCF_003343035.1). Lineage (NCBI taxonomy): Eukaryota > Metazoa > Chordata > Aves > Apterygiformes > Apterygidae > Apteryx > Apteryx rowi. The sequence continues at coordinate 1,165,316 of NW_020448263.1, forward strand.
GCTAGGGCACGTGGGAGTTACTGTTCTTTCATGTTATTTATCTGATTAGATAAACAGGGAATTAAAATGAGGGCACTAACCCCATTTTTCACAGAACCCAGATTTTCACTCGTGCATATATGTTTTGCCAGGCATCTAATCCCAATATATTTCTAAGGCATCTGTTAATATGATGTCAAAGCAAGACACACTGCCTCAAAAGGCAAATTTCTTAATTTCAGTCCACTGTGTGTGTCACGCTTTGTTGTCTTTCTCCTTCTTTTTTATTTCCTCTTCATGCCTTTTCAGAGTATTTCTTGTTTTAATGTAATGCGTTTATCTCAGTTATATGTGGGCCTTGAGGAAAGGCTGCAGGGGCGACATCTTATCAAAGAAATGAAGATGATGTTTGGTTAAAGTTGGAGAACTGTATTCAGATACCTAAACTCGTGAGTCAGAATATTATGGCATTTTTCTTGTATGTTTTTACATTTGATTTAGTCTGTTGCTAAACATGTGAGTAATCCTTGTGTTTAAATCTCCAATCATTGCTTGCTTAAAAGCTTCAATTATATATACTAAATTCTTTGTATTCTTCCTTCTTCTTTCAGACTTCATAATCAACCAACAGACAAACAAGATTTCAGTGATATCCTCAAACCAGAGAATCTCATCTATGAGGACCTTGAAGAACATGTTACTTCCCTTGAATGTAAGTTTTAGGGTATTTTAGGCAGTTATTCCAGTAAATTGARAGAGTAATACATCATACTTTTTTCCTTTGAATGGACTTATTTTGCCCTAGGATTATCAGAGACTATTAGTGGATAGACTTAAAAATGGTAATTTATAGGGGAAAAAAACTGTTTAACACATTAGGGCATAACAATTGCAAGACAGTTGGTGTGATAATTTGAGACTATAGTTGGAGAGGAAAAATTCTGATGCTGGGAATAACAAAAACTGGATCAAGTGATTAGGGATTAACTTTCTTCATATTTGCATCTTTAGAGGTCTAAGTTATGTATTAATAAGTAGATATTAAAATACAGTTGGTTCTGAAATTTGGGATTATACTTTTTGTTCAAAACTTGTATAATCTTGTTCTGATTATTGTATTAGGTCTGACACTTGTTTCAAAATGTTTTAAAACTATATAGAAAAAAATATGTATATATTTTACAAAGCAAAGTGTATAAGTGTATGAATTAACTTGAGGTCCTATTGGATTTACTGCATAAAACATAACTCCAAGGAGTGTTCATCATGAACCAGTATTGGAGCAGTATTACCAAGTATGATTCTGAAGATGAGTTTCTGCAGCTATTACATCTACTGTTATTGAATTTTTTTTTTTCCCTTTAGTCACTGAAACTTAAATAGTATTATGTATTAGAAATTGCTTCAGAAGCATCTGTAAATGCGTGAAAAACGCTTGAAACTACAATGGCAATAATCAGTATCTCTGAGTGGTTTTGGAACATATGGTTATGTTGCCGAAACATGAATTTAATCCTAGCTTTCTTCCTCTGAGATAAGCATTTTATTTATTTATGTTTCTGCTACATGTTGATTGCAGAAAGAATTTTGTCATTATGTGTTGTTTTATGCTGCATACTGTAGAAATGTYTCCTTTACCTTTATATGTTGGAGTTAAGCCTGCAAGGTCAGGTTTAGAAAGTTAGAAAGGAACTAGTAAAAGTTAATGTACTTTGTAGTCACTTATATATGGAGATAGAAATAGAAGTGCAGATACTGCCCTTTATTCCTATTTTTTCAGCATACAAGGGGCACATAAATGTTAGGCCTGAGCAGCCTTATCTACTGTGAAACTGTGGGTTTTAAATAAGTGAAATTGTTAATGAGAAGGATGTGAACAGTGTGCTTCTCTTTTCCAAATCTTGTTAGGTCTGTAAAGTCTTGAGACTGATAAAGATATGCCATTGGGTGTTATAATTAAATTCACAGTTGACAGAGAGATGATAATTATCGTACAGGAGAAGCAGAACCACTGATTTCAAGGAAAATATTATTCCCAACTGATGAGGGTTTTTCTGGGTCCAAGACTGGCTCATTCTTTTTGGTTTTGGTTAGGTCTTATTTCATATGTTCACTCTCCTGAACTGTGCATTCAAATAACAAAAAAACCCACCCAAACTGTTTGTTTACACAGGAAATGTGCTGACAGTGTTTAGCGATAACTAGAAGAAGGAAATGACTTATCTGTGCATTTCTCCCTGAAGTTTTACTCAATATAGTGGTTGTTTTTAATTTATCTAATTTCATTTTCTTTTTACAAATTTTAAATGCTTACAAGCTTTTAATGTGAACTGAGTCTGTAGCCACTAACAGTTTCTACTCATCTCATATGTTAATTAGATTTGATTCATTTGTTTAATTTTATACTAGAGACTTTTAGGAACATATTCTGTATTTCATATTGCTTTTATTTTATCAATATTAGATTAGATTGACCTTTTTTGGTAATTAGGCCTGAGTAGATGCTGTGCCCAAATTGCTTGCCACTGTATCATTTAGTGACATGTGACAGTCAAAAGAATAATTTAAAGAGTGCGTATATTGTTGTTTTCTAAAATAATGTACTTGAGTTGGGTCAGATTGCATCAAAAGAGAACCTCAGTATGTCTAGAGGGAAATCAGAATGGTTAAAAAGGGGAGAGGGTGCCCCAGAAAGATTTAGCTGGGACGAAGCATGTAAAATCAAAAAAGTATCTGTAGTATGAGATACAATGAAAAAAGGAGAGAAGAAGGAGAGAAGGAGAACCAGAGTATAAAAACAATGGTATTCTTCCACGCTAGAGAATATGAAAAGCCCTTTAATCCTAATGTGAGTGAGCTCTAGCAAGAAAAGATTGGAATTTCGCTTGGCAGTAATGGCCATTAGTTGATATGGCCATCTTAAGGGAACAAATTGTGTCTCTCACCACACTTACGTGAAAGAAGGAAAGTACACAAAGAATAAGTTACTGCTTATTTTCTTTGCAGAATGGGTAATATAAAGATGATTCTTACTGTATTATTTTGTTTGATCTTCCGTTTGTGTGGTTAACTGATTTTTAGAAGTTGGATACAATATTTAGCAGGAACATGTTTGTAATAAAAATTCTTTGACTATTTAAACATGAATCAGTACAATAGATATTTTAGATCTTGTTTAAAGCCTTTCTTGTTACTAATTCTCATCTTAAAAATATTTTTAAATGGTTTTGGTAATGAGTTATTCCTTACCAGTTGTACAGATCTGTCTTGAAAGTAGGGTGAAGGTATCCATGAGATTCCGCTCTGCTAAGCATTACATCTACCCTGAGAACATACTGATGGTTCATATGGAAATAATTTTCATGTTGATAACCTTATAATTTAAACCTAATGTTAAAGAGAGAGCAAAAAAAAGTAATAGATTTTTTTTTTGGAATGTGATAACCCATTGTTTCGCTCTTGCATAGAACATGTGTAGAATTTGTTTTCCTAGGCAAAGCTAGTAGGACTTCCTGTTGCTTTTGAAAGAAACTGGAAGCATTTTCATAGCTTTGCCAGACTGACAATTTGGATCAAATTTTCTGTGATGCTTTAAAAATCCTTTAAAAAATTTAACTAAAGCAATTCAGACCTGAGAGTGAGGCTAATTAGTTTGGGCGTCTTGTTTGTCTTTGTGCAAAATATTTGAGTTTTATTACAACATGGAAAAGAAAAATCTTTGAAACCATGATAATATTTGAAGGATGGGAAATTGATTTTTCTTTACAACTTTACCCAGAACTTAAGGAGAAACATAAGGTGTCTGTGCTATATTACACTAAATTCCTGGAAAAATGTTCCTTTATAGTTCAGGTTGGGTACCTAGAGCTAGTGGATCCATTTGACTTTTACCTCTTTACTTGCTTTCTCCCATAAAATTGGGATAGTAGTAGTTCCCATATGTGTATTTTGCGAATAAATAGTTAAGAAGCAGTTGAGTACAGTAGTGATGAAGATCACAGAGGAAATACGGTAATTGTTTTTTGTGAGTTGAGAAGCCACATTGCACAAGGAGAAGAAAATACAACGTAGAATATCTGAGTTAGCAGTATCTATCCTGTGCATTGAAGAAGTCAGGGATCCTAATAAAGAAATAGTATGTGATCAGATAATTAAAAGATGCTTTATGTGCATGAAAAGGATGAGCTAAACTTGGACATGTTATTTTTGTGTAATATGTATCTTAATTATGTAAAGAAATGAAAACGTTCTGATGTTCTATTGTATATTTATCCGTGAATCTGTTTTGCATTTGTAACACAGATGTGTTCCAATAGCTAATTTCAAAACCAACAATTCCATAATTAAAGAAGCAAGTACAGCCTATGATAATTCTCAGCGGAGTGGTCAAGTTGGAGGGAAAATGCTCAATTAGTGCTTATATTTGTGTTCTAATTCAGCCATTCCCACACTTTGTGTCCTTTTCTTTGCTCCACTGTTGTAATTACAAAATAATGAAGCTGTTGTTCAAATACCTTCTCCAGATCAGGGGGACATTCCAGAGCAGTGTGAAAGTGATGTCCTGCATCCATTTGAGGACATTGTCAACGGAAGCCATGTCACAACCACTATGCCAGCAACAGCAGCTTCACCGCAGGACTTAAGTGAGTTCTCGGCTTGGAAACAAGTGAATACCCTTTTTAGGGTATTCACATGGCAAATGTGTAACACCCCTCCCACCCCCCAATATTTAACATCCTGTAGATATTTATGCTGAAGTGATAAAAAAAACTTTTTCCAAAAGTGGTGATTATGTAATAAAGAGGAAGGAATGCTTTCTTCTGCTTTATTGTATGAGGATGACTCTTTCACCCTTGTTTTGGTTAAATTTGTTTTTAATTTAATCATTTTAGCCCCCCACCCCAGCTTATGGAGAGAGATTTTGATTTTTTTTTTCCTTGTTTAGGAGGATTATTAAATATTATTTCTGCTCTTGATAGCATGTTAAGACGTTAAAACTTCTTTTAAAAGTATTTTCTGTGCCGCATATCTGTATTTTTTTGATTTTCTTGATTCGTAGTTCACAAAGTGTATTATCAAATGCTGATTTAATTCTTTGGGTAGATGAGGAAGATTTCAATGCTGCCTATGCAACTTTTCTRGTTGTTTTTGATAGCATTATGATTATTTTTACGTAGAGCAGAGCTTTCTAGCTTCTAATAATTCCCAGTATTTTGTTTGACCATCTAATTACTATCTGAATATTGTTCTACTTGCATAGCTTTTTAAATCTACTGGTCAAATTAGCAGAGTGTCCTTAAATAATTTTCAAAGGTTTTTAAAGTATTTTTGCTTTATAAATATAAAAAATAATATTCAACCACATTCCACAGATGAAAAGAGCAGCATGAATTTTAAGATAAGAGATACGTGTAAGCTGACAGTGACATCTTCTTTAACACCTAAATCGACACTTATTTCAGTGGAGGCTTATGTGCATGTACATAGGAATTTTCAGATTTAAAGAGAAAGTCCATGATAGGAATGAGAAATGTACTGAGAGATTTTTCCACTCTCTGGCTTCTGCTTTAGCTCTGCTGTTTAACTCTTAGGGAGGCATATATCAACATAGATATATGTAGAGGTGGAAAGAAACATTGCCAGATACATAAAGATAACTGCATGTGTGTGTGTGTGTAGGGGGGTGTATATACATACATATACATATGCAACATATCTAGTTGTTTTTCATTTACTATTAATGCCGTATAGGAACTTGTTACTTACTTGTATGTCCTTGATTTTGCCCAACCTTAATTACAAACTGGCTTTGTTATCAAGATGCTTATTACAGTGGGTTTCAGTGTTTGCTGCTCTAGTAGATTACTGAACAATGTAAGTCAAATCATGGATGTTGAAATAATTCTTCACAGCAGTGTTGGATCAAAGACAGACTGAACAGCAGAAGAGTGAAGATGAGAAAAAGTTGGAAGAAGAAGGAGAAAGAGAAGAAAGAAGACAGAGAGAACAACAGGAAGCTTTGGAAAGAGAGCAAAAAGAACTGGAAAAGCTTAACAAAGAGACGGTGATTTAGTATTTTAATATCTGACAGTAATGTGGCTTTATGGTGCCATATATTTTAAGACTGGTATGTGTGGTACTTGGTTAAAAACACATTTTACTCTTTTTTAGGTGAAAGTAATAGAGGCTAAATTCTTTTATGTATGTGTGCAATTAACCAAAGAGTTTCGCTAAAATTTCTTCTTATGTCAAGTAACTTTTTCACTGGAAACAGATACTTTTTCTTCCATGCTTCATATAATCAGAAACTCCTTATTTCATGTAACTGGAAACTATAGTTTTATGGCCAAAACTTAGAACTCAGCTATCATGAGACTATCAAAGCAAGCTATAAATTTTCAGTCTTTCTGGTCTGGACTGCTACTGATGCAACACCACCAGAAGGTGCGTATGTCCACCTGTTGATTAGTCTGTATCAGGATATTTAGGGTACTTTTTTTTGGAAGTAGGAGTTACAAGGAGGCTTTGTGGTTGTCTGTCTGTTTAAATCCCCTTGAGCTGATGTAGCACATGTTGAAATAGTGTTCTGGACTTTTGGGTCCCGTATAAAAGTTGGTTATTGCTCCCTCCCCTTTCCTATTCTTCTCCCCAACCTTAAACCTTGGTTAATTTGATTCAATTTAGTGCTACTTATCAGATATGCTAATGTCACATTCGCATGCTAGCAAATTGAGCCCTTCAAGGAACTTGCACACCTATGTCAGCTCATCCTTTTCCAATTCATATGTAAATGTTTGCCTCAGCCCAGATCTTTAGCCATATGAAGAAGCCAGGACTTAAGTGCTCACAGCATTTTAGTCATTCAGACAGGTTAGAGTGTGATTTCTTGCATGACACTGTTTTGAGTTTAAGCAATAACTTACTTCATCTTGAACTGAATATAACAAACAAATTTAGTGCTGTTTAGAGTAGACTGGCATATTTTACTGAGTTTAATATGAAGTCCTGTATGTAGTACAGCATGTAAGTGTTTTTCTTGAGCTGATCAATATTTAATTTTGATTTTGTGTCCTGAAGTGTATCCAGGACTCGATGAAAATAGATGAAGAAAAAGAAGATAAGGAAAGAGAAAAACTTGGAAACAGTAATTCTGGTGCTGAAGATAACATAAAAGATTCTTCTCCAAATCCGTTGGAAAAATACATGAAAATAATTCAGCAAAGCAGACAGCAGGAACTGGCCAACAAGGTATTATTTCAAAACTAGGCTCCAAAAAATGTTATCTAAATTGGTTTCTTGCTAAGTATGTTTAGAATGAAAACAATATTCTCTTCATTTTTTTCCTTCTTCATTCAGAAGATTAATTAAACAACCTCCTGAGATGAGTGGTTGGATTCGTGTTGTAGAAATGTGTTGATTCAAAAGGAAGAAATTGAAAACGTTTTATTTTATAAGGTTTTGTCCAACTGTGCTGTGTTTTGTTAGCTTCTAAGACACTCATATTAAATTTAAATGCCTGCAATTTCAGTAGCCTGCATTTAATAAGCTGTCTTAAAATGCAGATGCAATTATTGGAGTCACTGATAAAACTAGACTTAAGAACCAGTTACAGAAAGTGTATTATTTTCCTCTTGGCTACCAGGATTCAAAAAAAGAAGAAATGGAAGAATTATCACTTATAGAAGGACTTGTATCTAGTGAAAAAGATGACAGGTAAGGCTAGTATATTATTAATCACTTCTGTTACTCCTTATTAATAAATAGTTACAATTTGAATGATGGTTCAGAGACACCTGTCTTTCTTTTATATAGCAAAATAAATAAACTAGTAATCAAAAGCAAATATGTTGAAAAATTGAGGACCCTCCCAATTCTCATACAGGTAAAAGTAATGCACTGTATGGAATTAGGATCTAGGAATGCCATTCAATGATTTGTTTCAACAGATGTAGTAATTAAAACATTTTATCTGCAACTGAGCAGCACCTCGGTTCCTTCAGTGAACTGAAGCATAAGGGATTCTTCCCAGGCAGTGACCAAAGTTTGTTAGTGCTGCAGGTTGCTTATAATCTGTTATTAGCATTGAATCTAGCATTGATTTATTAGTAGCATCACAGACTTTTAACAAAACTACTTTACACACTTTTTCAGAGAGATTTTAGCAACCTGTGCTAAGCTACCTTAGCTAGGGCATTTGCTGTGATTATCTTTAGAAACCAATAAATAAGGATCTGTAGTTTTCAGTTGCTTGATAGGAAGAAAAAAAAATCTTTTCTCTGTGAAACCTAGTTTTTTTGRAGATTTAGAATTGAAAATAGATATAAGCAAAATATTTCAGAGAAGAGAAAAAAATTATATACTCAAACCAGAAGTAATAATGTTTTGGTATTATCTGCCCTTTTGAAGGGCTGTTTTATATACCAGCCCCTATGCTGCTGCATCTGAATTATATCTTTATAGTGTTCTTTTCACTGAAAATTATGTTAATCCTAGTATAGCAAGCATGTTTATGTGAAAGTTGGACTGCGAAAAGAATTCTGACAAAACAGAAGTACTGGATGAGTACTACAGAAGTAGTAGATTGTATTGCTTTTTGATAGATGAGATGGCTTTCTGTTTATGAAGGACTAAATCCTCACTCTTAAGGGCTGTTTAGTTCAGTTTACTGAAAAGTAATCCTGTGTGGATATCAAATAGGGCTGGTGACTATAAGAAGTCCCTTAAATTGCATGAAAAATCAACTTTCTCTTTAAAAGAAGTATGTATATTTAAGATAAAGTGCTTTGGATTCATACAACTCAATTTTTTTTTCTTTCTATCCCAAATACAGTGCTGCAGGCATTTCTCACGGAGAGGCTGATGAAAACTTCTGGTGAACAACAGCTGCTGATACGTTCTTACAGTAAAAAAGGGTTGTTTTTTTTTTTAAAGCGGCTTTCTGGTTGTAAGTGAAGCTGTATGAAATGTTACAGTCTGCACAAGGATTGCAGGTTGTATAATTATAAACGTATAAAGCTGATACTGAGCTGTCTCATCACGTTAGTCATTGAATTCAAACAGTGAGTCTAGATGCATTATTAATTCATAAGGAGGCCTGCCCTTTGAGTGTGGTGAGAGGTGGGACAAAGCAGTGTGAAGAAACAGATGGGTATGTTCAGGTAGATTGGTTTGACATTGAGTTTCTTTACTTTGACAGCTTTTGAAGTGGTGTTTCCACTCCCCCTTCCCCATTATATGTTACAAATAGTAGGTCAAAGAAACAGCATAAGTGTAACAAAAAATTCAAATATCGCTTATTTTTAAAGGTACTCTTTGGAGAACCTTGGCTGGTGCAGTTTTAACAGCAGAGTGTGACAGAACCAAATGAAATTGCCCCCTTTACTGCTATTTTAAGGGAAACAAACACTTTTAAAAGCAGTCTTATCTATCTCAAGCATCGCTTTTTTGGTATTAACCAGTCCAGAATGGAGAGATTCAAATAAAAGTGCTATTTAACTCATCTTTATTTAAGCTTTGTATTTTGTAGGTAATTATAGGCAAGATCATTAAACTTTATTTACAATATAAAATACAGTATTTCTAATCAATGAAGTAATTTCGGTTGGCAGCATATAGTACAACTCACACTGCATTTGCAGCTGCTCATCCTGACCTAAGTACAAGAATATGAAGCCAAGTTTGACAGAATTTAGGGGCAAGAACTCAAGCTCTGTCTTGAATTTATTGGATGTTGAAATGCTGTGTACCAAAAATGTGACAGAAATAAACCTTGCTTTTTTAAATTAAGATAAAGAGTGATTTGGTGGCTAGTCGAGTTTTACATGCTGCTTAATTTGGTGTTGCAGCAAAGTTGGAATTTACAAGATTTTTAAGAGGCTCATTCTGTTTGCTGTCAAGAATGGGATGAATAGTGCTTGTTGCATTATGCTGGCCTGGAGCAACTATCAAAACTTAATGCTAGAAAAACCTTTAGCTGGCTTACCCATACTGAAGCATACACCTACAGGGCATCCTTTCCCACTACATTATCAAATGGATAACACCGAACAAAATGTGTTTAACTTCTTAAGATAGAGATGTAGAGCATAGAGATGTACCAGTATAGAGTAGCTGTAAGTCTGTTTTCAAATAAGCATACACAAGTGTTGTCTATTAATTATCTACAAATATTTATTTATTTTAACACTTGGATGTAACTACAGGAAGCCCTTGGCACTGATAGAAAATATTGATTCACTGTTAGGTTACAAAAATTTATACATAGCAAAATTTAATGCTCTTTACATAAAAATATTAGACTACTTACTTAAACAAAACTTCAAAAACTCCCAGTAATAGCTACACTGAATTAGAAAAAAATTAGGCTTTAAGACACTGCCTCCATTATTACCCTTATGCAAACACTGGGCTAGAACATCACCTGCATTGCTGTAGAAATGTCTCCTTCATGCAACAGGTAAGAACATACACTAGGCTATTTTGTCATATTTGCTCTACATGGATCAACTTTGCCCCTTTTTTGAAACTGTCAAATTAGACTTCAATATTTACTGAAAAAAATCATATTTGAATAACCCTCCCAAAATGCCTTTTCACTTAATACTGCCTTGAAGAAGAAACTTGTGCTTCCTTTTATTTATATTCAGCAAACAGTCAAAACTATCAAACCACACGTCAGCTTAACATGGGTATGACTTGAATATTTAATTTTTCAAATGACTGATGTATTTTACTTTTCCCCCAACATTTATAGATATATCATATAGAACAAACACCAAATATACCATCACTAATACTCAAGATATCACTGAATGCTTCTGAAAAAAACATTAATTAGAAGGCAGACTTCTATGGGAAATGACTTTGAAATGGCACCATTCTTTTTCTGAACACCATGTTTTCTTAATGTGCTAGTTAATTTGTAAAAAGGAAAACACATAAGCACTGACTATAAATTTGCTAAGCACCAAGATAGAGAAAGGTGGGCATCCTGTATTCTGCTTTATGGCTGTAATTTTTTTATTGTTTGTGTAAAACTCTGCAAAATTACTTCTCCACTCATTTGGAGTAGTCAAATTGGTGTCATTTTAATAAGGTAACACTTTTCACTTAAAATGTAGGATAATGGTCTCCTGCTGCTATATAAATGCTAAGACATTTATAGAAAATAAATATTAAGGCAACGCTGACATTTATTTTCAAAGAAGGGGATCATTATCCAGATCTAAGGATCTACATTCCGTTAAATAGTTAATAAAAAGATTAAAACTTGGGACGGCTGTTCAACACTCATGTAAGCACAGTACAGTGACTGCTTCTTCATAAAAAAGTGTGGCACAAAAGTAGATCGCTATTCCTGTGGCCCATTTAAAGAGTGTTCAAAGACTGCCCTGTTATAACTTATCTGTCTAATGAAATACTGCAACTGTGCTGTCAAATAAGCACAAGCAGTTAAATCTTAGCTAGCCACAGTTTCATTTGGTATATAAATTGAGATAATAAATCACACATTGTACATGTGCCTTTGTACAGGGTCTGTACAAATATCTACTGCTTGCTGGTTTGGAGTGCCTGCCAGAGTCTCGTGCAGGAATTCATGCTGTAGTACATGTCAAATATTAAATACCAAAAGACTTAAAGAAGAATACTTTGGTCACTTGTTGTGAAGTGTTGCCTTTTAAAATGCCTGGAATAAAACCTCCATTCTCTATATTAAAGGATGGAAGATTACCCATGGGAAGAGTTCCCTATCAACATGTTTCCAGGAGCTTGAATTTGAAGCTTTTACACTTCTGTATTATTTTGTTTGGTAGACACACATCTGTACTGCAGAGCAGCTATCTGTTGATTTGTCAGAGCTACAGAATTCTTCTGCTGAATTACTGTGGCAGACATTTATGTGTAAGAATTGAGTTGCTCTTTTGACCGAGACTGGATGTCCTGAAGCTCCTGCTCTTCTTTTGCTTTGATATCTTGGTAGGCCTGCATTTTGCTTGCATCCTTTAAGTAGGCCCAGTTAGAGGACAGTATCATGAGGAAGTGGATCTGGAAGAGAAGGGTGAGCATGATGGCTAGTGAGCATGTCAAGAGGCAAAGCAAGCTGCTAGTTAGATTAATAGACGCTCTTGAAAATAACAACAAAAAAGTTATTCTACGTTAATAAGCATTCTGTTATTAAAACAAGCACAGAGGCTATTTTCAATGATCTCTAGAATTCTGCATGCTAATATTTAGGTTGGTTATTTAAAATTCAGAGAAAGTTAGTATAAGTAATAAAATGAGCTAAAGAGTTTTACTGATCAATTAAAATGCAGAACAGGGGAAAGCAGGAAAAAAAAGTTTCATATGTAGCAATTTATATAATCTGTAAACAAAAGTGCTCAGAAGAACTGCTTTCTAAGGTTGTGGTGTTTCTGTATATACAGGCACAGATTCTGGTAATTCTTTTTTTCCCCAACAAGCAGATGAGAATTCTACCCACCCCACCCCAGAAAAAGACTAAAATTGTAAACAGTTTTATTTAGGTGAACAAAGCTACATTAACATATTGAGAAATTAAACAACAAAACGTGAGTCCAAAACTAAGCAAAAACATGCAATCTCTGGGTTAAGAAGTCTTAATAACGTATTTTTATAACTACATTTTAAACACCCATTGTCTAACTTCTTAAGTTTTATACCAAGTATAGAAATTGGTTGGTGTTTTTTTGTTGTGTGGGTTTTTTTTCTAGTTTGTGAAGTGAATACATCTCTTTCCAACTTCTTTTCAGCATACTTCACGCAAAGGAAATCTACATCTGAAAACACTGATTCACCGCTCCTTTTTCAACAGTGTAAAAATGTCACTATTATCTATGCATGGTTTTGCTTCCCCTGTAATCATACTTACATTTTTGAGATCTGGCTACTGAGAAATCAGTTACTAACGTGCAAGCCATACAAAAACTGAAGTTACCTAAACAAAGTTTCTTATTAGTTTGGGGTCCAAAAGAAAGAATGTGATTGTTTCATGCAGAGCTAGTACAAAGATATATTTTCTTCCAGAGAGAGCATGATTTGGCATTCACTTGAAAATTAAGTTTAAAAAGAAAAAAAAAAAATCAGTTTTATCATCCATACACCAGAAATACAGGCCAACTAATTCACAATGCCTGGGCTTTGCCAAAGGATACTGGCACTACTTTATTGCTCTTTTCATGTCATATACATTGYGTGCTCCCAGTTTTTTGTAGTTGGTGTTCAGGAGGATGAAGAACAAACTAGCAGCTCTCACCCTGAACTGTTCCAGTATTTGTTTTAGAGATGACTGTTAGAAAGTAAGTGGAGATTTTAAATCAAAATATCCCATCTGCAAAAGGATGATTTATAACACCCCTACAGCAACTGAATCCTCTCAACATGAACAAATAGCCAGATCTCATCTGCATTATAGTTCATATACAAGAAGTCATTTTATTAATCTAATAAGCTAAATGATGTTTACTGAAGCTATTTACAATTACTGTAACAAAATTCAAAAAGCTAGACTTTTAGCCTAGGGTGTCAGTGGTATTTCAAGCTACGCAATGCAGCTCTTTACTGGGCTTATACAATTTAGAATTTAGTGCAGCAATCTTCCCGACTCTTAAACTTCAAAACAGCATAGTTATATGTAGTAGCCATCATGTAGATCAGCTGGTGGAAGAGAACAAAATACAGGATAGTAAGATACAAAAAGGTGGCGGCTCAAGCCCATTTGGGCAATTTTTGATAACTACAACAGACATTATTCCAAGCTTCTTCCAGGACAAAGATGCAAGATAAATAATTTGCTGGTTATCTTTAGAGTATAATCTACAAGCAGACCTATGGCTATTTCATCAAAGAATAGTGAATATTACACCTGGACTTGGCTGACAAGAAGTTAGAAGCTGGTGGCTAGAGTAAGTGTTAGACATGTGAAGGAAATCCTCTTGTTACAGTCCCTTTTTCCAGCTGCTATCTTTAACTGGCATTGCAGAGCTGGACTAGTCAAATTGCCTGAGTCCAGACAAAAAGAACAAGCAGTTACAAGCTACTGATCAATTATGAACTACAAAAATGTAAAGAAATAGTTTGGGTATAAAAATTGTAGAGGTAGGATTTTCAAAGGAGATGCAAAGTTTTTTTTCCTAAGGATGGAGGAGGTGAGTTAAGATAACTTCTTAAAGCAAAAGTTTGACACCTTCTGACTTGTAATGACCAAAACTAGGCATTGCTACAAAAAGAGGAGTCAGACAAGTTGAAAGTTTGGAAGAACTTACCAAGTTTTAAAGGAAAAAAAATTTTTTTTTCAGTTAGAACCTGTTGTAGGTCCTAAGGTAAGAAAACCATAGCCAGTGCCAGAGCAGCTAAGTTAGACTTAGCTTGCCCTCCTTAATCTGTAGTATCTCTATTTTTAAGATAGATACACAAAATTTAATTTTAAAATATCTTAAACCTGAATGGAACATGTTACACAAAAAAAAACAACAAAAATGCTACCCACCAATGCTATGACAGTGGCACCAGCTCCAGCACAGGCCACAATGAACAGGTGATAAGACATGTAGAACTAGGGAAAAAACATGTTAAAAACGTTAAAGTATTTGGGGATGGTATAAAATACATTTCAACCGTTTTAGAGAATAAGGATAATAAAACTGGCTTCATAACAAGAGGTTCAAAGCTTTAAAAACCAAAATGTTTAGAAATGATTTTCATTTTTTTGGATGAGGAGAGAGAATAATTTCAGTATTCTACTTGTACTCTCTTATAATCTCTTTATACTATTATGAARAGACTGCTAAGCTTTCTCCAAAACTTTTATTGAGTTATTACTCTGTGCCTATGTAACTTGGAGGCAAAAGTTGCATACAGGTTATGTTTCTGTACCTCATTCGTGTTGCAGATGTTCTCTAAAATTGGACCACAAGCCTTGCCCGGCACAGCGTTCCAAGGGATGATACCTGAAATATCAGAGCAAAAGAAACCACTAATTCCAACAAGCAACACTCTCTGTTCCTTTCTGCTCTTTCCCACCCACTTGCCAGTTGTGTTCCCATTTGTGCATCCACACATTGACCAGTACAGCTTTGAGTTGGCAGGAGGAATTAAAACAACTCACTCAAATTGTGCCTTCTCCTTATACCAAGGCTTGCTGCCAAGATATGTTCTCAGATGTGGTTTTCCCATATGGCAGCCAAATGGTTGTTTTTTAGCGCTTCAGGTCCAGTCACACACTGACTACTCCCCCACTCATAATTGAAAGGGATAATCTGCATCTCAGAGATACTTGGCACCTTTCAGGATAGCACTTAATATGCAATTCTTTACTAGATTAAGTAAGTTCTACTTGAACAAGCAACTACTGTAGGGGAGTGTGAATATAGAGCCAGAGGGAATAATTACAAAAGGATTWTTTCTGTTTTAGTTCCAGTAGGTAAAAAAGCATTAAGGGAACACTGCTACAGGAAAATTTGTTCTGCCATACTTCATGTACTCTCAATTAGTTTTCTTATCTGATTGAAAATTTAAGAACTAGACAGGATCTAGAAGGTTTAAAATAACCTAAACTTTTAGGCCTATAACGGATGTGAAGCGTAAGTAGAAGTCATGCCTTGAAACAGAAAAACACTGTCTCCCCAATATAACTTGCAGTTCAAATTCAGCTGGTTAGAATTAGCAGCTCTGTAAGAAACAGGTCATTTCAGCTATGGCTTTCAAAAAGATTTTTTAGGATTTACTTTAAAGTTAGTTTCTCTGCATGTTCAAAATACACTTGAAGCCACTGAGTTATCACTATGACCACCTCAGGGGTAGTTCAGTGACACTACTGGCCTGTTAAGAAGCTGCTCTTTCCTGTCACTTACTCACTGAAAGCACCAGTCCATAAAAAGTTGCGCTAGTAAAGCTGAGAAACATCAGAGGTAGCAGGAAGTAGGAATGTATGTTCCCACCACACTCCCAGGCTTTGCTACTTCCCAGCCTCTTGATCTCAGTTGCTAAAATGGGGTGCAACTGTTTAACTGGTTTGGGATGTTTGGTTTTTAAAGTTCATGTATCTTAGCCTTTCGTACTGGACATAAATCCTGGATAGGAAAGCAAAAAACAAACTTTCTTCCTTTTTCAACTCTGAATCAGTTTCTCACTTTTGAATGAATTAATCCAAAGAACTAAACATTCTTAGAAAATGCTGGCTAAAATTAAGTCAAAAGTAATTAAGGCACAAGCTTTTCTGCACAAGAGAAGCTGAAAGGTTTAACTTCAGGAAAAATTCACCTTGAGGACTGAACCATTTGAAAAGCTTGACCATATTTTATGTTATTCTCCCACTCCTCTGCTATCTCCTCTCCCTTCAGATTTCTACATGTAATTAAAAAGCAGTACTAATTCATTAATATTTGAGGCAGACTCTTGATTGCAGGTTTGGGGTTTTTAACCAAAAGTGATTGGTTACAGCAAAGTTATGTTAACTTCAAATTTAAATTTAAAACAGCCTTTTGAAAAGAAAGGATATGTGAAAGTGGGTTCAAAGAACAGAATCTGGTTATCTATTTCTCAGCTCTGTTTCTAAGCAGTTTATTTTGAGACTGATCTATTTTTAAACCTAATATTATAGTACTAGAAACTGCTACAAAATCATTTTAGATAAATGACTTGCTGGTTCAAATTGATTGCATCTGGAAGGAGATCAATGTAATCTGAATTAATTAGAAAAGTAATAGCATATTCAGAGATACTAGAYGCTGTTGCATTTGGTTCATCTGATAAGGCTGAAACAAAACTATTGAAGCTAGACCAAGGAGAGAGGATAATACATTTAATCAGGATTAAAATAAGTACCGTATTGCCTGATATCCACGCAGATCTGGTCCCCTGGAACTGTCATATTCGTCTGAAGTGATTTGATGACTTCGCAAGTTGACCATATGTTATAGAACATAAAGACAGGCACAGCAGAGAAGCCAAAGACCCCAAGCCAGGCCACTCCCAGCACATAGGTGAGGAAAACAAACTGGGCAGAGAAAACACATGCACTTCACATTTTTTCCCTGGAAGGAATACTTGAATCTGCCTTAAAAATGCATCAAAATAATTTCTAAGAGTACGTTTAGAAATTAAGTAATAAAAAAAGTTAATATCCATGCACAAATAAAATCAGTGTCCTCAATGCTCACAAGTACTTATTTTTGGTACTCTAAGTGCCACTGGTAAAGTAATTCAGGCATTCCTCTTTTAATCAGTCTGCTAAACAACTTGGCCTCCTGAAAGAGAAATTATTAATTTCTCAATGAGAAATTAATATTGAGATACATATAATAATGAGAAATTAATTCCTGAGAAACTAGGAATTCTGGTTGTAGGCTAAAATCAATAAAACACCAACAAAAATCAGTTAAAGATGATTTTATTAACTGTACCATACTAGCATTTCTATACAGCTTGCAAATCAAAACAAGAATGGAATTGATGTCCACACAGCTCTCCTGTACTCCCTGATTTATGCAAATCAATTTTGAATGCAACTTTTGAGAACTCCTATTTTTGAAGACATACCATGTTCATTATAACAGATCTGAAAGCTTTAATTGATCTAATATACATTGCCTAGGAGAAAATTAGTTTTAGTTACTTCACCTTAGAGAATCACGGATTTTTCCATGGAAATTTGCCAGTTTGGGTTATCTTTTTTAAAACAATTATTATATGCATTTTCTCTGGTGAGAATATAACGTATGACACTCACTTATTGCTTTGGAAATCTCCCAACTTCCCCCTCCCACTGGACCTCCTCCCTCTTCCCTCATCTTGTTAAGTTTTATGGTGAAACATTAGCTCATGAGATCTGGCATTAATTCCTAGCTTCCTTCCCCTTATGAGACCCAAGAAATCACAGAGACGTCGATTTTGATCCAAATCGCAGAGTGGAGGAATGTTGTTATATGCTGTATGTTCCCTTTTCTGTGTTACTTATTTAACTGTAGGTTCTTTTAGGACTTTTACTTTGGAGAATTGCTGGAATAGGCATTGATACTATACAATCTCGTTTAAAACTTACATGCCAACAAAGAATAGTGAGGACAGGAAAAGTTCTGAAGTGCAGGATTCGCTCAGCCTGGCAGCAGAACTGAAGGACTGAACAAATTTTGCAGTAGTGGAACTTTCTA
This sequence comes from Apteryx rowi, assembly GCF_003343035.1. Lineage (NCBI taxonomy): Eukaryota > Metazoa > Chordata > Aves > Apterygiformes > Apterygidae > Apteryx > Apteryx rowi. Next base: position 1,183,462 of record NW_020448263.1, read on the forward strand.
TTGTCATAGGATTTTGTCCAGACTAAATGACACTGGAAACAYTGTATCAAAATCTGAGCAATTGGTGGGTTAGATTTTATAGTTAGATAAGGTGGTGTGTGGTGTGTGTGTGKGGGGGGGGAGTTAGAGGCGCTTGCAAAAATAACGTGCGCACAAAAAAACTCAGCCAGTCATGCATTTATACACAACCGAACTGAAATACCCTATTTTTTATTAGATAGTGCCATACACCAGAAGTTCTCTCACTGGATTTTGGTAAGGACCAAGTGGACCAGTTTAAAGGATTTCTACAGATCTACTATATGTAAAATGTGKTTTTGCATATGTGAAAGCGTGCATGGGAAGAAGAACATGAAACCTTTAATTCCTAAGATAGCTAGGAAAAAACACAACCTCTCTCACATTTATTACAGATAACTGTTGGAAATGGCTATTCTGCATTATCACAGCCAACAGAAATGATTTAGGAAAGTCAGAAGGCTGCATCTTTTGTGATAACCTTATGCAATATGGAAGGGGCTGCCTTTTAATACCTAGATCTATAATGTAATTGAGGAAAAGGTAGACAAGGTCTTGATAAATAAGCAGAACTCACTGTGTCCATAAGCTTGTTGTCTTTCCCAACTGCAGCCACTACTCTATTATATTACTTCTCCTCATAAACCTTGTTCTAACCCTGGTGGTTTAAGCAGTTCTACGACTATACAGCAGCATACAGGCATTTTTAGGCCATGACTGTCGCCACTAACCACTGATGTGTCTTACTAGAGCTCCAAGCCATTACTCAACTTTTAAACTCTCTCCTTCATTGTACAGACAAATATGCAAAAAAAATGAAAGCACGTTTTGTGGCATATTTCCATGTGTCACGCTGGTATTTGTATAAGCAGGCTGACAGTCATGTGCCTGCAACCACTCAGCTGCACAAGCAATTATCAGCACTAATGAGATGCACATATGTGCATGTTTCTACTCTGTTTCTGATCTTTGGAAAAGATGGCTTTAGATATAATTTTGTTCCTCAATGAAGATCATACTTTCTAGAAAAAAGAGTGGTAGAATAGCTGCTTAACTTGAAAATTATCTCATGTCTTATTTTTATTAGCTCTTGAAAAATTCAGTAAGTATCCAAACAGCACAGTGGAAAATTGTTATCCCTCTTGAAAATAAACATGCATTGCCTTTTTATTTAACCAGCTGAAAATACTTTTTTTTTTAAGTACAGGATATAAGTTGTATATTAAAATGCAACAATCACATCAAAAGCCTCTTCTCTTCTCACCCACACTTTCCCGTGGGCGATCTGTCATACTGCTTAGCTTCCTCCATAAGTACAAGCTTTGAATTCAGATTTTCAGAAATAGCTTTGAAATCCTGTCTCAGAGACACAGCTATGTTTCTGTTCTTGCAGAGTACGCCCTAGGGGGCAATGTGGGTGAGAATCTGAAGTTTTATTTTTAGTTAAACTTTGTTTAAAATTTTGTTCTAATACAAAAGTATACTGGAGGGATGATGACTTGTAACTTTAAGGCTTTAAGTGTTTCAGCTTGGTGAAAAAGACTCATTATTTTATCTGTATGCCTTGATGCCCCAGCTGCAAAAGCAGGACAGTAATACTTGACTCAAGTGCAAAGATGTTATGAAGCTTCATTCATTAATGTCTGTAGGACCCAGACATCCTCAAGTAGAACTGACTATGGAAGTCGGAGGTATTACAGCTTGTTATTTAAATAAGTCTGCAAACCACAGCCATATTACAGTCTACCTTTAAGCATCGTTAGTGTTCTCCATGTTTAAAAGCACAAATTTAATTTTGTCTCACACTATTTTAAAATCAGCAGTCGCCATCAGCTTAGTTTAGAACAGTGGGTGCCGCTATGACGTGGGAGGCCACGGTAGCAGCCTGACAGTCAACGTGCACGATTGGATTTGTCCAGTCATCCTCAAAGTTCAAAGAAGGACCAGCAACAGGGATTGACTCTGACCACCCTTAAAGAATTAAGGAGGGTAGACAGTGATATACTGTGGTTCAAAACCAGGGTGGTCAAACAGCACAAGGGGTTTTAGCAAGGCAAGACCACTCTTACTATCTCTAAAGCTACTCACCATTCCACTGATGCAGCGGCCACAGGCTGTCGTTTTGAACTCTCCATGCAGCTCCTTCACAGCACTTGTTGTGTAAAAACCTTCTGCCAAAAGGATTATTCCATATAAGAAGAAAAATGACGCAATGCCATAAATTACATACTGCATTAGCTGTATTCTAAAATATTGGAAAAGAAAAGAAAAAAAGATGTAATTAGATTTCAGTACCATTAAAACAAAGCAAGTCTTCTCTAGTACAATATGTATGAGATAACTCATTTTCTAGAAAGACAGTTCAAGGCTCTTTAATCCATTTTAAGCAAGTGGGCTGCAAGAGAGTCTGCTAGTACAAGTACCCCACTTTTACAGGTAAGCAATGCTGATGTGCATTAGTATTGTGTCTGCTCGAGCCTCTCTGGTTTGTGTTGTGGTTCTTACACTGACTGGTATTAGTCACAAGCTTTAAGCCTCAATTTCATGCCCCCGCTGTGGAGATATTTCTTTCCTTGTTACTGATCCTGACACCTCACTCAGACAACGTCTGACAGGTACGACATAGGGAGAACATGGCAAAGGCTGGAGCAGAACTACTGCCTGAACTGCCCTACAGGGAGCAAAGTAGTCTCCAATATTCTCCAATATTCACAATTTTCCAGAAAATTCAGTTAACTTATATTTGCAAAAATTTGTAAATTCAGTGACATTTGATAGATGCAAAACTCAGCAAATGTTGCTGAGGCTTCTTTTCCTGGAGGATATTTTGCTCTACTATCTTGGATATTTCCAAGTGAGCAGATATTTTCAGTGCCTTAAGTCATAGCAGTACTGAACCCCCCAAAATRTAATTATTATTATTTTTTTATATTGAAAGAAATATTTAGGAAATCTTTCCATTTGAGGTACTCTGGAACTCAAGGCAAAGAGGGAAATAAGATCAGTGGCATAACTACTTCTCTTGGATGTTACTTGAGAAGGCTCTTGATTCCGTAAAAATTACCATCTGCAATGACTCTCTTATAGTAGTTTTATTCTGGCTAGAACAGATGAATGGAAAGATTCATTACTAAACATTATTAATCCAGTTACAGATTCAGTCTCTGAACTTGATTGCTTTGGAAGACCAGAATCCCAAATCTTCCATACAACATTTCTAGTCTCCAAAAACCATACTTTGTTATTAGCACAAAGCTATCAAAAAATTAGTCTTTTTTTAAAAAGTAATTAGTTTGTTGGGTTTGTGGTTTTGTATTGTTTTTTTGGATGAAGCTACTCACAGAACAGAGAAAGATATTTATTTTAGTCATCCATACTGCCAGGTTTTTAATGATACATTTTTTCCCCTCAAATGTTTATTCAATTCTTACCACACTCCCCTAATTAGCTGCTTGCCTAGATATACATCTCCAAGGACCATCTGCATGTTTTAGCTTAATTTAAAGAAAAATGCTGACTACCATTTATATAGTTAAATGTTATCCAGACATATAAGCACACCCCTTGTATCAAAATAGGATATTGCTCATTTAAAATTATATTTAGGAAGTAGCAGTTATGTTTATTTTCCAAAAGAATTAAAAATAACAGGCCAGATCTGTTGCACCTGTGCTGCAAAGCATGAAAAAAATTAAGTCATCATTTGAGAAAGAATAAAAGAATTCATTCTGCTGTCATTAACAGTCTAGGAGGGACTTTGTGCACATTTCCAGAAATGAGTAATACGAAATGTGCTTAAAAATGTGTTCCACAAATGATGGCCTACTCACATATTTTTCATTTATTTTATGTCTCTTTTGCCTTAAATTATTTGGCTGTTTCCAGCACCTCTTCTCCTTTCCCTTTCTTGTTAGGCTACCACAGGGTCAGTAACCACAGCTGCTTCGGCAGGAATCACGTCTTTCCCTAGCTGCTGATGCTGACTCTACAAGAAACAGTTGTTAACAACTCTCCAAAATTCAAAACATGCTTTCTGTTATGGCAGCTCTTGCAATGTCTTCTCCTTCTTCTCAAGTGAATAAATGAACCTTGATGCAAGCACAAGGTATTTTGATAGTCGGCTGTTGAAGAGCAGCTACTGCAGTCGCTTGCTAAATTTTGAAGTTAACTGCAGTGTCCCTGTGGCTTGTGCGACAGAGCAGGGGACGTGGTGTCCAGCTGCAGCCGGGGCATGGGGGGCACTGCTGGGAGGCCCCCGACAGACAGAGCCACTCGGCAGGTCAAAACCTGGCCCTGGGCAGTGCTTGGTATGCGAGGCTTGGGAAGAAGGAGATGCCCCCAAACCATGCTGTGGGGGCTGATGGCAGTGCTGCAGGAGGGTGGGAAGGGGGCACCTGTGAACATCTCAGTCTCACTGCGTGCAAGCTGACAGGTCGGCGTCCACAAACACTAAGAGGGAGGCAGTGGCAAAAGGGAAGCAATAAAAGGAGGACTGTGTTGAGTTAGATCCTGATGCTGAAGTCCTCAAATCATGGCCTAAGAAATGGGGACTTAGGGGCAGGTAAGCAAAATACTTGCATCTTGCCCACTGCCAACAGGCCGGTGTGTGCAATGCACACAGATGTGCGACACAGTGACCCCCTGCTCTTCGCAGAAGCACGCAACCTGAACAGGGAGCCCTTTCTAGAGTCTCTGGGGCTGTTGGCGCAGTCCTGTTCCCCTCCACACACCGTGCTCCTTCCCTGGGAGCCAGCACAGCCCTGCGGGGGCAGCCACACGCAGGACTTTCAACCCCTGCTGCTTCAGGGTGGGCAGAGGATGAGAGACTGAGCCCAGAACTAGCGAGTATCCTGCTCCTGGTTTCTCGTCATTGTGAAACTCAGCTCACGTAAAATTCCTTTCTGCCACTGACCAAAAGTCTTTTCCGCACCTAGCAAGTTCAGCTCAAGGGGATGCGTAACACTCCACACTAGAGGGAAAGACTGGCACACGTGCCAAGGACCAATTTGGACATTTGTCTCTACAGGGTCCTCAGCATTAAAGGGAAACAGAGCTTCGTTCCATGGGAGCTGGATGCTGATAGCAGGCTCTGTTCAGGGCAGTCCTATTGCTCAGAGTCCCCTAGCATTTCCATTCCTCCATTCTCTGGTTTCACTGAGAAATCTCGAGAACATGAAAGCCACTAGCATTTCATTGGTATTTATTCCTGAAGAGTACAGTAGTAAAGACAAGATTTTAAGCTCTTTCCAAACTTCTGTCTGTCCTTTTTCTGTCCATTGTGCAACAACAGTCCCCCTTCTTCTGAGGGGGGACTGCTCAGAACAACTCTTCCCAGTTATTCCTATTATTCCTTCAAACTTTGTGTCCCCAGTGAATACTATTTTTTCCAGCTTTATATATTCTAGTCAGAGCCAGGATTGCTCCCCTACAGTAATGTTCACTCCTGTGAATAAGAACTGTGATACCTCAGCCTCCATCAAATCTATTTTTAGAACCTAATTTAAATGTGGGATCTTCTTTTGCCCTGTATGTAAAACAGTTTCCTCATTCTGGGTGTATCTTTGCTTTCGAATTCCTGAAGAAAGATGGGCATAACTTGGGAAGAGTAGGTACAATGCATGTATTTTAGGGGCCTCCTGAAGCGCCTAGAATCAATGYAATGAATATGAACAGGTCAAGCAGAATACACACTGGTTCTCCATGTGTGCACACTGAAAAACACCTAGTACTGGTTAACAGACAAACATTTATAGTCTGAGAGTGTTTTGATGACTTTCTTTCATGAATAATGGAAATGGGGGCATACTTACACTTCACTCAGCAAAGCATGGTCACTGGCATTTGTGGAGAAGTGCTGTTCAAGGATGGACACAGTTCCTGTGAGCGCCACATGGCCGCAGCCGCAGAACAACGCTACCCCCGAGAAGCAGAGGATGGTGGCCACCAGTGAGGCATATGGAACCCCTCCCAGGCACTTAATGCAACATTCAAAGCAACCTGGGCAGAAGGGAGACAGCAAAGGAAACAGTGTAAGCGAAAAGCAAATTATGAGGAAAAGAATATTAATTCTTCACGTGGTAAAAGCAGCAGGGCCTAAAAGGCCTAGAGATCGACATGCTAAGTGGAAATCTATAGACGGTGCAAGAAAGCATCACCCTCTAAGGCAGTGACCTACAGATCTGTTGGTGTGAACTCAACGCCCAGAAAGTGGGCTGAGTGGTCCTGTCTGTATGGGCTCAAGAGGAGATCGATGAGACAGCCTATGAAATGGAAAAAGAGAAAATCACTTGTCTAAAGCGATCCGCTGCGATTTAGCTGCTGATATAGAGCTCTCCGCATTGCAGAATTACTCACATTAACAATACGAGCACCAGGTACACCGGTGCCATTCAGTAAGCCAGAGAAGCAAATACTCAAGACAACTAAGCCTTTGGGAAAAATACAAGCTACTTTGCACTTTCATTGAAAGAGGAACACATTTAGGTGTACAAAACTTAACTACCCTGCACTTTTCCATGGCTGCTGAGTATCTTTCTGTATAAATCGATATAAGATTATAAGTATATATAAAGATATTTAAGCAACAGAAAAAATGAACAGGGGCCAAAGAGTAGCAAAGAGAACATTTTTAATGAGAGCAGCGAGAAGCTGTATTGCACACACAATATACTTCCAGCTTTATAGGATATAATGGATTTACAGTGATCTCAGAATACAGTCTGTGGTAGCATAATCATAGTTTGAAGGAAATTTATTGTTTAAGCAGTCTGAGTTAACAAAACAAAACCCCAGAATTGCTGTTCAACAAACACTGTAATAGGATAGTTGCAACTGAATTATCAGATTCCTACTGACTGCTCTGCCTGAAAATCCATCTGCTTGCAGAACTGGGAAATGTAAATCGGAAACAAACACAGCTTTTAACTGTGTTATAATGGTAATGGCAATCCATACCAATTCATTACTTCAGGGTGATGGCATAAAGCTGTCTCCATTAATGTACATTTCATACAACTGTGTAAAACATAAGCCATTAAGATACTGCTTAATGGAACTATCAGTGCAGGATACAGCAGAAACAGTCTGTTTCTTCTAATAGAAGGCGTTAAATGAATAAACCATTTGAACGTATGGAGACAGCTGGCGAGTGCATACATCATAACTTCCTGTCTCAGAAATTCCAAGTGAAGATCAGCAAGTCTCCATCCATCAAATGAGGCAAGTTTATTTTTATCATTCTCACTTTCCCACTAATGAATGAGTTACAGAGCCAGCACTTCCATGAAGCACTGGGGAATAATATGCATACAATAATTGAAAGCTTTCCCATTTCAGAAATGGGAAACTCTCATTTTAGAAAGTCACTAGCACATGTCCCAGTCAGGCTTAAACAGCTATCACCACTGAAATGACTTATGAAATGCCACTTCACTAACTGCAGAGAAGATTTAATTGTATGGAAACAAGCCTGAGAAGCTTTTATAGTCAAGCCCACATCTGGTAAACACTCTGTAAGAACTATCTTCATGATAAAAGTACTGTAGAATGAATAACTACTGCAGCTTGGTACATGAGGGACAGAGCATGGCAAACAAAACACAAATGAGAGTTATCAGAGGAAGTTGTCTCCGGTGTGTATCTTATCACAGAGGTCCAGAGTCAAGTTCAGATACTAAACCTGGCAGAGCAATCCTCGGTTGTGGCAGTCTGGGGAATTTGCCCAAGTGCAGCTCACAAGTTGTGTCAGACACAAGGCTGCCTTGCGCACCTCTGCCTCTGCTGCCGGATCAGGCTAAAATCTCTAAGAGTTAACTCAAGAAAGTCTTGCACCTGGCACAGGATGAACACTGAAGGATTATCACAGAGTAACAATGATCTGATCAAACAGAATATGCTTAACATACATATGGTCACAGTCCAGCCTATAATGGCCTTTCAAGTCTTACTCCTAAAGGAGAAGGTAACTAAACGTCAGGTCAGTTGGTGTGGAGGTTGATCACCTAATCACACCGATCCAAAGGCTGCTTCACAAAAGGATCCCATCAGAGATGGGAAATAAAAACATCTGGAAGCAAAATGAAGAGACTGACCTGGTCTGGAAGAAAAACTTCAAGTCTCAGTCTTCTTGACAAAATTCTAAAAATCTATGTAAATCCAGGGTTAAAGATTAACATTCCCCCAACTAGGTGCCCATTTCCAGGTATCCCAAGATGCAGAGCCTACTTTCCAGGCCACTGGTAGGACACTGACCTGGGAGAATCTGCAAGGTCCCTTGTCTGAAGAGATCACAATATCTGCTATTAATCCACAGACACCTGTGTACACAAATTGCCAGTTGCAACCCCTCTCCCACTTCCAAGCTGTTGGCAGCAGCAAGCATGTTCATGGCTGTACTGTCTGTGTCCTCCCTAAGCACTCTACAGCACGAGTAAAAAAGGCATGAAAATCTCTGGGTGCTCTTCACTGTATCAGGGCATACCATGGCCAAGGCACCCCCAAAAAGCTCTCTAAAGTAACATCACTATTTTGGGCGAGACAGAAAAATGCTCAAATGTGGAACCCCAGCAACCAGTTGCCCTTGCATCAAGAGTAACCAGGACAGAGGTACTCCAAATAGCAAACAGGGAAATAGTTTGCTGCCAGCTTGCAAGTACATGAAGCATCCCAAACCAGCATGTTTCAATGAGACATAACCCATTCACATAGTCATTCTGCACATAAATTGACACTAGAGTTTCTGCACAGCCATTCCTGCCAAGGATAACTGCATTGCGGGACACAGCCTCATTCACCCCCATAGATCATACTATGAACGTTCTTTGTGAAGACCATAGGGTCCTCATGCCTAGCCTGAACAATATAGTTGACTTTATCTTTTCTAAAGTAAGCCTAACAATGTACAGCCAGGAACATTTTTCAAAAACAGCTAAAATCAGAAGTTCATCAGGCACTAAGATATTCTTATCAAGTTTCTCAAACTAGTACTGAAGCAAAACAGAGGATTTCTTCCAAATATTTAAGCTTTCTGGGCAGCCAGCTTTATGATCTCTCCATAACCCCAAGTCAGCAAGTATCTTCATAGAGTACAACTGAAAAACCATGGCCATGTCTGCTTATTACATACTCATTTTTACAAAATAACTTGATAATACACTGATGACAACTGCAGGCTGATAGTCTGTAAACTAAATATTTATAAAGCTAATAAAAGTAAATAGCATTAAAAAAAAGTTTAGTTCCAATTTTCTGTTAGTTTTTATTTTTCGTATGGCCAATACACTGAAGTTTTCAGCTGTATATCCACTTCCAACACAGCAGTGTAAAATGATTTAAATATGAAACTGTACAGCACAAACACACATCACTGCATCTCCCTTTTCAATGGCCATTTTGTGCAAGGCATCACTAGAACCTTTTGTGCAACTCAGCAGAATAAAAACATTTTTTGTCCTCAGGCTGGTGAGCAGCAGTTGCCATGGAGGCCGGTTAATAACAGCCCAACGATTTGCCCAGAGCTGCCTGTGATCTTGGCTACAGATTTAACACACTCTCAGAAGGAGGCCAGCTAAAACAAGGACTGAGATTATTCTCTAGGGAATGAATGCTATTAAACACACACACACACACACACACACACAAAAAAAAATATTCTTGCTAAAGGACAAAAATAAAGAGAAGAGAAAAAACAGGAACCAGCTACTCTTTTAATCTCTTGGAAACTATCAGCCACAGGAAATTGGTAAAGGATGAACCTACATATGTACACAAATCAGCCATTGGTTGCTTAATGTAAAAAGAATAATTATACAATGCTCCCAGAAGTGTACAGGCTATTACATATATGCAGGGGCTTAGCCATTCAATTTCCCCATTGCAAATGGCAATTGTGTGGCTAAACCTTCTTTTGCACTTTAAGTATGGGTTTAAGATTTAAACACAGAAAAGCAAGGTAATGCAGAATTAATGGGAAGTGGTCTTAAAAAAGCAATCCTCAGACTCTCACTCATCCTACTGAAGTCAGGAAGAACTGGAATGACAAAATCTGTGCTTAGGATATGACAACATATCGCATGCGGGTGCAATGGGATAAGGTTGCTGTCTTGGGTATTCCAGGACTTTCTCTGGGAAGCTAGCACCTTGGCTCCCGAACCCCAGACTTGAAAAGCAGAAACAGGCACTTTCCACAAAGCCGTCACTCCAAATGGAGCATGGAAAACATGATATAAGGAAAGAGTATCCACAACCCTGCATGGCTAAAGAGCCAGCCTGTCCTCTTATGTCCCAAATTCCTTCTAGGCTGAACTACTGCCTTAATGTATCTCAGGTACAAACAGCTGATGTCACAGACTGGTCAAGGCTGCTGTAGAACAGAAAAACAAGGAATACAGAAAACCTGAAACAAGGTGGGAAGAGCTCTCAGTTTCAGGCAGCTAAACCTCAAGACTCCCTTGGCCATTTTCTGTGTTAGTTCCTACTCTCTTTTCCTCAGTATCTTCATTTCTTCCCCTCACATAAATCTCTCTTGCTTTTCTGAAAGACAAAGCAATAGGCCCCATTTTTTTCCCATCATTTACCTCCTGCACACAATTGTGTAGTGAGTTTTTATAAATCTTGGCATGTGGTACATCTGTCCAATTTCTACATGAAAAAAATTACATGGCGTGTTCCACCACACAACTATAATCTCTGCTACGTTCAGCACTGCAGTTAAGGGAGTAAGTGCTGAGGAACTGTTTTTACAAGAAGGTTGCAAGAGACCCAAGGAAAGAAAAAGCAGCAGATAACATCTTAAATACAGTCATTGCATGTAGATCAGGTTCATTATTACACATCCACGTGAGCCTGGTGTTGGGAGCATTACTCCCAATTCACATATAAATGTAAGAGGAGAACTCAATACTTCACATTCACCTATTTCACCACTGCTGAAGATTACCTAATACCAAGCATGCATAATACCATAGGAGTCTTAAATCACCATGGTTCTTTGTTAGAAAATGAACTTTGTGTCAATGAAAGCAAATGCCAATTTTACTTTCTACCACCTACTATATTTTTGAAAATCTCCATTCTGAACGGCTTTATGCATGCTAGGAAGTACATTTTCATACCTTACTGTATGATTGACAGCTATGGGGGAAGCAGTAAAGGATGTGGGAATATGCTAATATCTCGGAAGCAAAAATGGAATTTGCCTCCTTCTTTCCTGTGTTAGAATAAGATAGTACCTAATGGTAACTTCTGCTTCTCATATCTATCACCCATACCAGCAGCCAAGGGTCAGTGGAAAAAGTACAATGAGATTAAATATTTAGTCTTAAAGAGTAAGCTTAAAGCATGTGACAAATTTCTCTCCAGACTTTAATAGGGGCACTAAAATTAAAAAGGCTATTTCACTTGAAAGCCTTTGTTAAAACTCCGGTCTTACTTCTTCCCATTCATCTTAAATTCTGCTGATTTATAAAACATGACACATTAAGCTAAAACCTTTGTTATTAATTTACAATAAATGCTCACTCACCACAGTTGGGGATTAAGTAAATTAACAGACTAAGTAAGTGATCAGCTGAAATAGAGCAAATTTTCTTCACATGCACCTCTTAAAGCTGTTCCATAGACCACTTCCTTTCAAGTTCAACCTTTCCTAATTTTTCCTTTTTTTCCTCCCCAAATCAGAAGAGTTGTGAAATCAACTTAATACCAAGAAAGAACTCTTCATGAAAGCTAAAAAACTTCATTCAAGGGTGTCTCTCCTAGCCAGACTGGTAATCTCCCCCTGCATCCCCCTCCCCACAGGGGTGCAAATCAATAAATATACCTTTGTAGCCAATGTGCATAGTACCTGTAAGGAGGAAGACGTGGTCCCTTGGAGACCACAGCCATCAGGGCTGCCATGAAGGATAAGACATGAAATCCACCCATGCCATCACTCCCTTCCTTCCCAGTGGCTAACAAGAGATGCTTCCAGTGAAAATGCAGTGAGACCTGGGATAATCTGATCCACACAGTAGATCTTGTCCCAGTCTCTACTATTTAAGAGCTAATTTAAAAACTGAAAAACAAGGTTCAGCATCCTTTCTGAAGCTTACCAGCATTATTTGCAGCTCCTCCAGATACTCTTGATACACATATGAGACATTTGGTTTCAGCACTGTCATACAGCTGGTTCCCCATTTATCACACAGCCTCTGAAAATGTATTCCTTGTTATCACTTACAAACCCGCCATTTTTAAATTGCATTAGATGCTTCCATATTTTTGTGTAGCAGAAAACTAAAAATCCTTGCTCTTGCTTCCTGTGCTGGAACCGATGCAGAGAAACCAGAAAGACTGGTACACAGTAAAAACAAGCATTTCAGAAACTGAAACCTGCACTAGCAGACCCCTTTTTAAAGTCTACAAAACACTAGGTATCTCTGTGGTACTATATGAATAATGATAATAAACTGCTCCTGACAGCTCCAGCAAAAATACAGTAAACATAGGATTAAGTGCATTTTTTTTAAAACAGTTAATAATAAAAAAAAAATCCTTGCAGAGGCTATCAATGTTCATCAACAGAAAGGGCTAAAATTTTTCCTTTCACTAAGAAGAAAAGAAAGAGAYGCTCAAAATGGAGAAAAAGCTATTTTACAAAGCAAGAATTCTCTCTTCTGGATGCTATTAAATGACACAGAGAAGATTCTAAGAACAGCAGTAAATATGTCCCCCTTTTACCATCAAATCTCAGTCCAAAACTGTCATTTCTTATAGAAAAAAATAAGCATCTCCACTGCAGGAATCAGCAGGTTAAATTCTAAGATCTGTTTAGTGCCAGGACAGATCTGGATCAGAATGGTGTTTTACAGGCCTTATTTAATCTATCTTCTTCAATTCATTGAAAAACGCACTCTCCCATTTATATAATCCCTAGCCTTCCGCAAGGCTCATCAAGTTCACAGGTGTTCTGAAGGCATCTTTTTTCAGACAGTACAATCTAGAAAATATGAACCACCACATTCATGCTTATTGGAAGCACCTATCCTGGGCTATTTGCTGTGAAAGAGCAAGAATCAACACTTGTAYGTCAAGAGCACTGCTGCCCCATAAGACTGCAGAAAAAGAGCAATTCTCTTGTCCAGCTTTATCAACTTGGACAAAGGTCAGGCAAAACATTGTTTATTTTAATTTCTGTCTTCTCTGTTTTACTCTCTGCCCATGAAATAGTGCAAACTGTGCCAGAAGAAAGCTTTTTAATTTTTGGTTTGCAAAAAGGCCTTCCTTTGGACAGGTATATATGGGACCCCTTGAGGATGGGTATTTTCTAGTTGTTCAGTTACTTCTGGGGAAAAAAAAAGTATTAAGATGATTTAAATAAGACTTTTTGCATAAGGAATAGCTCAAGTAGTACCAATACAAGCTTTGGCATTACTCCTCCTGGAGACTTGTTCTAGTGTTTTACTACCCAAATTAGCTTCTGGGACTCTTGCACACACTGAGCATGTGGAAGGGCTCATCTATATGCAGAGCTCAAAGTGCAAACACTTTCCACAAGCAAGGGCAGTCTCTCGTCCAGACTATGGCTGTAACTCAACTGACGCATACACAACTCACTGCTTAAAATGCCTGCAGCTATTGCTCCTTTTCACCCTCTCTCAGACCTCTCTCCCCTTGGTTTGTCTACTTCTGCTTTCTTGGAGAAGCAGTCAAGAGGTCGACATGCAAGAATTTCTGCCCACTACTTCAGTAGGTGCCAGCCCAGGTGATCCTTTTGGACGTGCTCAAGCCAAACAGGTACAACAAATGAACTGATGGGCAGACTGCAAATGCCTCAAGATTCAGGCAAATTCACTGGGAGATGTACAAAAGTCCCTGAGCACTCAAACCCCATGAGTTACTTCAGCATTTCTCTAGATGCTTCTGGAGGAATATTTCAGCTCCCTTGATTAAATCATCATCCAGACTCACTTCTACTTGGAAAAAAAAAGTGCCATTTTTAGAGCTGATTTTATTTTAATCAAAGGTTAGTCTCTTACCTGAAAAACTGGAGTTGTTAATTTGAGATCCACCTTTCTGGCAGCTGTAACTCACCTCATAATCCATCAGCCTTCAGTATTCAAAGGGAGAATAAGATTTTTGTCACACTGGATCTTGGCCACAGCTACTGACTGCTTCCCCAGTTGACTCCTCCCTAGCTACAAAGAAGCAAACAAAAACACAACTCCTCTCTCCCTAGAGCTAAGGGCAAAAAAAGTATGGGTGGGGGGGATTTTAGCTTAGCGGATCTAAGATTCAAAAGGTAAATTCTCCATTTCAGAGATCATTAAAACTACCGAGATCTTTAGAGATAGTTTACCCAACTATGGAACAAGAGAAGTGGTAAGAAACTTGAGCCACAACAACTAAAGTCCTTTGCATGGTAATAGCTTTCATGTACCTATTTGCCAGTTGATTCCCCACCACGTTATTTTCAAAATTTAAGCCTGTTTTAATAAAGGAGCAGGCTGTTTCAATGGGATATTCTGTGTTCTTACGTCTTCCTAAAACAGAGCTGAAACATCTCCCAAAGTCTGGGGAAGTAATTTAAGAAAAAGATTCCCATAAAGCAAACAGTACCCAGTTCACCTGGAAGAATGTCTACAGTTAAGCTTAAGTTAAACAACCATTTCTAAATTACTCTTTCTAAAGCAGGAAATGCTACTTTACTTCCCGGGGAAAACAGCTTCCAGCCCTTTGAAAGGCTCATTAAGCTTGCCTGTGTTCTGAAGATGCCTTGTCTCAACCACAGCAGTGACACAGTATCATACACTGTCTCCAGGTTAATCCAGCCTTATTGCTAAAGTGCTGTACTAAAGCTTAAAATGGGCAAGAGAAATCATGTCATATGCTGAGATCTATGAGAACAGGTTGGCTTGGCCAAGAGGAGTGCCTTAAAGWCGCTTTCCTAATAATGTCCGTTCTGACACTGACAGAGGAGGTAAATATTCACAATGCAAAGGCACCCCAGAAATAATGTGATGTGTCAAAGGAACCAAGAGTTTATCTCAGTATAATAGCCAATGCCATCCAGCACTGGGGAGAAGTATGCCAGTGCTGAAGTGAGGTATATTATAGTTATGACTTGGGTTGTCATTAAAGTAACATTTTCCCTCAGTTCTAAGGGAAAGGAGCAGAGACCAGTATTTTCACTGTGGCTAATCCACCTCTGGCAGATTGTTCTTACTCAAGACCTGTTCAGAGCAGTTTTGTTACTGCCTAGAAATGTTTTATTTTCTTTAAATGCAGCCATCTTGCTTTGAATTGGCACCTCTGCTTTCTATCTTTTTTTTTTTTTGATAAGCAGCAAGAACCCTTTCATCTTCAACTCCTCCATGATAAGGCATCACATTTACCTGCATGTCATTTCAGAAAGCTTCTTCCCAATCAACCTCCGTTGAGCTCAGTTGCCTAAAACAGAGGCTTCTAGCACCATTTTAGGTGCCAGACTCCCAGGTGCTGCAACAGAAGGCTGCAGATCTCGACACCCTGGCTCATCCATGCCAGCACATATGGACATGTCTCATCACTGAGGCAGCTGATGTGGCACAAGACACCGATAACCAGGCACCTGGCCCACTGCCTCCATGTCCCTCTCAGGCCAGGAAGGCAGCATTCATAATCTATCACTCCTTCCCATTCCTGGAACATTTTTCCCTTGTAGAAAATATCCCACATCCACCGATTTAACAAGCATTTTCCTCTCAGGTGCCTGAATGAAGTTTTGGAATGTCTTCTGGCAACCCCAAGTCTGTCATCTGGTCATATATCATAAAACATGGCCAAAACGAATATTGATATTGAAGGTGGGAGGTGAGGATCATGATTTGCAACCTGCGGATTTGCAAAGAAAACCAAAAAAGGAAATTGCTGAGAAATGCTATTATCAAATACCTAAACATTTGAATCCTAAAGAGCAAACATGGGTGAAAATGTAACATAAAGGGGAAGGATTAAGCAGAAAGCTTGGTGAATATTTCCCTGCAATAACTGTTAAAATCTCTGATGCGGAGGTAGAAATCTCCAGCAAACAACTTGTCAAGCAGACTTCAGTCAATCAGCTTCATAAAGCGAAGAGGATTGCTGGTAGAATTAGGTATAAATGCTATCTTTGTGCATTTATATCTTTCCTTGTGTTAACCCTCAGTTAGACTGGAGCTTTCCAAAGCAATCAGTAGTGTGCTTGATTTCAGATGCTTCAAACCTAAATTGCCCCCAAATTCTTAAACTGAAGCTTCCAGAAAACAAAGATCCTTTTAAGACTGAAGTCAGATTAAAAAAAGGACAGGCATGGGGAACCACCAATCACTTTTAAAACATCAGCTTAAATATTTCTTTAAAATATGACATACATATAGACATTACTGTTTCTAGCAAATGAAGAAAAAAGCAAACAAAACCAGAGCATTTTGTCTGGGGAAGCATTTTGTAGGTGCTCCAGTATATCTCATGTGCTGTCACTGGTTTAGTGGCAGTTACTCCATTTGTAGCCCAGTGGCTCATCAGTTTGATTGGTTCATCTGCATACAAAACCCAAACTACGCTGTCTCATCTGTAGACAGTTTTGAAACTATTGGGCAGCAGAGTTAAAAGGAAGGTGCCCCTCACTACACATTACTGTCTTTCAAGCATTAATGACAAAATTTATATTTATGTCAAGTATTCATATGAAAAAACTAGACTCCTTACAGCTTTAACAAACAAAACAAGAACAGAAGAACATTTATTTTATATTGTTAGGACTATTGCAAAGCATTAGGTTTATGCTACCACTTCTGAACTCTCCATTTCAATTTTACCCAGCCCTTTATTTACCTTGAATCCCCAAAGGACTAATATTGCCTCTCAATGCTGGCACATGATGGTACCGGTGTGGCCTTGAACTCCTGTACATCCAGTGGTACCTGCCAATTTCCATTTCTGGTCTGGTGATCACTGCCAATTTTAGGTGGTAAAAAGTCAGTGTCACCAGCAAAATTTTTTAGTTCAGTACTTTTAGTCATTTAACTTAAAAAATAAGAGCCCAGAAAAATATGCCGAAGTCTCATAACCAAAACAATATAACTACCAAACCAAGAGAAGGGGTGGGGGGGAAGACAACCAACAGGGTAATGTTGGTACAACTATTAAGAAAGGCTGAATACTTAAAGCTCCATCTAGGCTTTGAATTAAACACACAGGAAAGGACTCTTACAGCTGCTGATCATTCCCTCTTCCTTCCCCCCACCCACTCTCACTTCTTCCCCTCTTCTTTCGCAGCAAGGAGTTCCACTCTAGAAGTTAAGGAAGACAAAGTTGTGGAAAACAAATAACTGTTTTTTAAAATAACCTAAATCTAAAAAAGAAAATGATTGTTATCAGATGTAGAGACAAGCTCAACACACAAGTTTGCTCTGTTAGTTTCTTATATTAAAAAAAAAAAAGTTGTGTTCATTTTGCTGTTCAAAAGCTGTTCATTTTGCAAAAATCTGGACCAAACATTAAAATAGACTTACTCCAGGCTTACAATGAACGAGTAGTTATCCTCTTTCTCCTTATCTTTTCAAGGTACAGACAAAGTTCAATAGTGATATATCGTGCACAAAATACATTCTGATCTGTAAATTCATCAGCAAAGAACTTCAAAGCTTAAATGCTCCTGAGCTCTATGAAAGAAACCATTGGCAAAACAACATCAACCCTCTTCTGAATCAACATTTTCCCCCCTCGGCACCGCTATGGGATTGTCAGGCTGTCAGGGCAAGATAGATCATTATTTAAAACGCATCGAGTCCCGCTCCGCAGCAGTTAAATGAAAAAGGAACTGTTACCTCTGGCCAAAATAAATTTGACTTAGCAGCATTTTGGCAGGTGGATGAAGCAAAGGTTACAGTGTTAAAAAAGCAATTTATTATAAACTAGATCAGCAACAAATTTCTGGCCATGGTAGGGGGACAAAATAGGAATGCCATAAATTTTTGTTCTGCCAGAAGTTAGGAAGTTCCTGGATCTGTTCCTTCTCTCATGTTGTTTTTCTACTGCTGCTATAGCAAGTTCAGCACAGTACATTTACACAGGTTGGAAGGGAAGAATCTTGGCCTCAAGTCCAAATATTGGATCTAGTGGTTTGAGACAAGAATTCATTCATCTCCTACACGGGTGAATGAATGCCAATATTAAAACAAACCTTTGGGCTGATACAAACTTAATGTCAATGGTTCTTTAAAGGATACTTTGTGGCTTGATATTTTTCCCCTCTTTGCGGTTCATGCACAAATCATCAAGCAGGCATCAGGTAGTATACTTTTCTCCTAAAAGAAATTATTCTGCTTTGTATAACTTGCACTTCTTTTAGAACGGGCAAATTCTACATCTTAAAAATGCAATCAAATTCAAAACATTAGGAGGCATGATTCCAAAATGACTGTGCAAGCTCAAGAAAACTTCTGTAATGATTTCATCTTCTGCTAACACAGGAACAATCCTGTTTATGAAATCACAAAAATCACTATAATAATTGAATTTGAAACAAAATGGAAAATAACAGAATTGCTTGCTAGTATCACATGCTACCTGTCCACCTCCCTCCCCGGCAATAAAAAATACCCAGCTACAAAAAAATTCTAGAGAAGGAAAGAAATTCTTCACTGGCATTGCAGCAGCAAATTGACAAATCCCTTGGCCTATGCTACCAAATGGATTTTATCCTACCATGCCTAAACCCACAATTCAAGATTTCTCCTGCAGCAGCTACAAAAAACAGTGGCTCAAAGCAGAGCAGGCAGCTGCCTTTGTTCCTTAGCCCATGGGGGATGCCGGTGAAGTCACTGTCTGCTGTGGGACAAACATCAAATCCTGAAATATGGAGTTAGCATGAAAATTTCATAGCATCATTTCTGTAAGTTAAAATATTCTGTGAAGTTTGTTTAATCAGACATTTCTGGATTTGCAAAAAGAGGATGTCTTTCATTAAAAGATGATTCAGGTTCCTTAAGGAATCTCATGGTTTTTCCATTTCTTTGCAAAGAATTATTTAGCAACTGGCTGTTTTACGGACTTTACTGAATTTCTGAAAGGACCTCTGAAGTCAAAGATGATCTTTTTGCTGACTTAATTGGGTCCTGCTTTGAGATTCATGTAGGTCCACTCATGCAAAAATGACAGTCAAGTCAGAAGCCCCACAGGTTTCAGTGGCAGTAACAACTACTACATACAATATGGAGAAATTAGATTTTAACTCCATACCCCAAATATTTAGGAAATGAACTAAGTTTAAATTACTTCTTTATATTTTGCTTTTTGGAGGACTAACTCCAACAGTGTAACAAATCACACTTCTAGGTCTTGTTTATGATAATCTTCATGTACAGCCAAGCCCATAAACCTCTCTCCATCCTTTCTGGATGTCACATTTCTGAACCAGGTTGAACTTGATGCCGTAGAGACACAGCAGCTACAAGATGACAATGTTTTTATGTCACACAACACAGGCATGTTGATGGCAATTGTGGTGCTCAATATTCACTGTGGATGAATCATCTTGAAAGCCTGCAATAAAATTCCCTGTATCCAGCATCCTCACTCTTGCTGTCTTTAGCGTATGGTTTTAGAGGAAATAAACTGTTATGACTTTCATCTGTCACAGCTGATGAAACAGTGCAACAGTTCATGGAAGCGGGGCGAGGGTTATCATTTGGTCATTGATGATCTGATAATCTGTTGATAAATACTACGCTAGGAGCAAGGCTGGCCAGATAATAGGGAAAGGTTACTGTAACCAAATGAGGTTGCCCTGCTCCCTTGCCCCTCTTTTCTCTCCCCTCCTGCAGCACCCCTCTCTTTAAATACTTTGCTCCTCTCTCCCCCTGCATCGTCTGTTGTGCATATACAGGGCCATCTGGGTTTTTTTCCCCTGTGGCACATATGTCTAGGTTTTCTGCTTTCATGCGGTCATTTAGACAAGTATGAGTACGTTCACTAAGTGCTCCCCCCCATTTAGAAACCAACCCTATTCATTAAAAGCTAAATCACTAAAGCCTGCCAACTTATTATCCCTGGAATATAGCGTGTCCCAGATTCCTCCTGGGCTGGACCTCTAACATTCTCTTCCTAGAGTTATATTCTTCAGGCACTTAAAGCAGTATTACTTTCAGGAGATCTAAAATAACAACAAATTGCTTGAAGCAGAAAAAAATATATATATGCAGCACATTAAAAACCTTTAAACAGCTTGACAGCTCTGAAATCACTGTGGGAGCCTAACAGCAGGGGACTATGTTTGAAAAATTTGGCTAATAAGCATAATATATATATAAGAAAGACTTTTTTTTCAATTTGCTAAAATGAACAATGCATCTCTCTCTGATGCATCAAAATTTGCATAAGTTCATTGCATAAAAGAACTTCACTTAGTGATATTAACTGTAGCATATCAATTCACTCCTGAGTTCACAATTCGGCAACTTTTTTATACTATCTCACACAGTTGTACAGTTATGTTTAAGAGAAGTATTTTCTTTCTATTTTTGACTAGTATATACTTGTCTATTTAGAGTTTAGAATTTGAAACATCTCTTCATATATTAAGAAAATAATAATCAAAGCTCACAGCTGTTCCCAAGCATAAGGTCTCCTTCCACCAAGAATACGTTCTTGGGGAACACTGAGTCAAAGTGAACTTTTAGTACTGCTGTTCAGGCTGTTTTTCATTATTCCTGAGTACTGCATATGCAATTTGAACATCATATGCATTCACACAAGGAAACTATATCCTAGTATTATGGCTTTCTTCCATGCTTCCATGTCTAATTTCCATGGTCATCCACAGTGATTTTTTTTTCCGAATTTTATAACTTGGTAGTATTTCTCTTAGTTAAATGTAAAGGGAAACTTTCTGTCTCTGTTAATGTGTATCAGGACCTAAATCCTTCATTGCTGATGCAAAACGACATTTCGTTTTTCTTATTTGTTCCACCTCAGTAAATCTGCCTGCCCAGACCTCACGTTTTGCTTTAATTTAATACCTGCAAGATAAACCCTGTCATTTGTAATAATTTGTAAACATTCGTCTTTAAGACACATCCAATCTGTCCTGCAGCCCTGTAAAGTATCTGCTAAACATTTTGCTTGAGCTCTGCTCATGGTGTTCTCCTCTGATAAGAGCTGCTGATATGTAACATAAAGCTAACATTTCTTATCTCCATCAACATGGGTGTTGTTCAATTTCCAATTAAAAAACTGGGGCAGCAGCCACTCATCTGGGTGCAGAGAAACACACGACTGATAAACACAAATCCAACAGCTGGGCAATAACGTTGCCTGAAACAGGCAGGGGAACTTAGGGGAAAAAACCCTATGAAAATATAAAACTGGAATTCACCTACAATTTAGTGAACTTTGGAATGTAAATAAGATTAAGCATCTTCATTTATCAATCAGTAAATATTCATAAAGCACAGTAGCTCGTGTAAATTGTCTCCACTATATTGCAGTCCAAAAGAGTGGCCTTCCACATTTGCCACAGGTATAGGAAACATAAACCAGTACCTATGTGACCCCACTGTTCAGTTCTGATGCATTATTAGATGCTCTAACTCTCACTGCTCATCCTAAATAATAATAATAATAATAATAATAATAAACCCTCTTAGCTGAAAAGTACATATGCTAATAGTTAAGTGCAGGTACTTTGTCCAGAACTTTGCAGTGCAAAACCTCCTGTGTATGAATATGAATACCCAAAGGGAAATGCTCAGGATCTTTTCTTGTTCAGTATTTGTTTTAGGTTAACAGAGTAAGTCAGAGGACCTGGGAAAAAGCAACAAACACATCCCCCAGCCTCCCTCTGACTTTGCTCTGTTGCATCTCCTTTGCCTTTGCAATTCGTTCCTGGAAGGCAGAGTTCAAATACTTTAGGGTAGATCTTCGGTTGCTTCAAGCTGTCATAGCTGCCTTCCTGTCACCGGATCTGGGACACTTTATAAAGGCCAACTATTACACTAAGTTCAGGTGTGATTTTAGAGGAAGCAAATTTTACAAGCCTAGCAAACATGTAAGTCTAAACAACGAGGAGATCAAGGCTGGGAACAGAGTTTGTGAAGGGGCCAGCTGCCATTTTACATATCCAGACAAAGTGGCAACATTTTCCAGGAAGTTTCTTCACACAGCAAAAAAGCCCGTTTTTCCTCTGTGAAAGCTGTTGCTGAAGAGCCCTTTTGAAGACCCCTGCCATTTCACTGGGCTACCTGATGCCTGCTGAGCCCATCTAAAAACCTGACTGTTCTATAAACTCTTAGCACTTTTGAAAATCTGTCCCCCCTCCCCAGTGGACAAATCTGAATATGCCTCCTACAGCACCACTTCATAGCAGGAACTATGCAAACRGATCTGGACTTGCTATTGAAAATAAAGCAAAATTGAGTGTTTCAGCTTTCCGTATTTCTAACGTGCTGTGAAACACATTTGGAATACAACTGAATGGAAATAGAGACCATAATGTGAGAGGCCATGTGTTACTTTCGGAAATTAAGGAACTGTCAAGAACAATGTGCTACAGGCACACATCTATGTGACATGTCCAAAGGATAAAATCATCACAGGAAAGCCAGGAAACTGTGGTAAAATTAAGATCTGACGTTCCCCCGTTTGYTTCCTATGAAAATAGCAGATCAACCACTTTGACTTGGATAACAGACTTACAGTTCTGGACATTCTCCACGTGTTGTGCTTTCATCCTTGCCAAAATAAAAAGGGACACTATAAACTCATCACCAATACGCTCAGTAACTCCTTTTGTTTTGCACAGCTGCTAACGCATACAAATAACTTTGTTAAGTGTTTATGGCACATTAATTTTATCAGTTTAAAAGATACTCACCAAACAGAAGAAAAAAATACTGTAATTTTAAAGAGCCATCAAAGAGATCAAGGTGGTTTTAAAATCAAGGTATTTAGGACATTTTGTACATTAATTGCTCAAAATCTGCAGTGAGGTGGCTTATTGCCTACATACGCTAATGGCTTTCAGAATTTAATCTCTCATCAGTGGAACTCTTTTTGCAAAATCCCTAAGGGATTACGTAGTACTATGTCTAATCACTTGACAAATTTCATTTACTTGAAACTGAAGCTAGGTTTGAATTATACAAAGCAGGTAGGAAGAATCAGATTCAAAGTAGGAAAACAAAAGCTGGTACTGGACATTTTCATTATGTACATATTTGAATAGTTCAAAAATAAATAAAACCATGCTACTTAGTGAAATGTATTAGCTGCGTATACCTACAAGATACTAAAATTGCTTATAAATGATACACAACAGGTTCAAAGATAAACCATGAATGATGTAAAATGGCAGGAGAAATTTTAATAATTTTGTTACTGCTGTATAATTTAACCAAAATTATTGTTACGATTTGTACAACAACCTGTTATACAAATGAGGATCATTTATTTGACATAAATTATATGATGCAGAAACATAACAGTCCTCTGGCAGCCAAATTTACTCTCAGAAGTTCAGCACTCCAGACCAAATAAATCACCTGAAATGCTGGGATTAATGAAGTACCTCTCCTGCTGCACTGCCATTTTCTCATCTCAGAGCAGTTAGCATGGAATTGTTTTCTCCATTAAGTAGTAATTCTGGATGATTAACATATCCTGAAGCCTAATGTTGCAAAACTCAATGGATTAGTCTCCTTTATCATAGCATAGGCAGAGCTCTCTATAAACAGAATTTGCCAGACAAAACCAGAGAAAATAAAAAGGGATTTAAAATTAAGAGGAGCATTTAGCACCAAACTAACTACATGAAGGTTGCATGATATTATAATCTATGATACGTTATTATAACCTAGGTCTCCCACACTGCATTGCAAAGCTCTGTTACACGGCCAGTCTCAATGAAAATATCACATTGTGGCTTTGAAGAGGACACACACACACACACACACACACACACACACACAATCTCTAAACCAAATTTACCAAAAATCTATCAAAGATGCAGCAGTAATAAAGCTTCTTTGGCAAAAAGCATTTCTGGTATGGTTAGGAAAGGTTCAGAGCAAATACACGCATCCAGACAGAAAGATTGCTGCTCTGTTAATTTGCTGTCAAGCCATACAGCAAAGGATGCCTGCAAGCTAGAAGATGCAGTAACAATTGTTTAAGAGCTGTTCTAAAAAGTGACAAAACTGGCCTAAACCTCTTTAAGCACCCTCAATGAAAAGATTTAAACAGGCTATTGTTAGACCTCTGTGTACCTTTTTTCTCTTGGCTTTGTTCTGCATTTTCCTCCGCTGCAGTTTCCATGGCTGGCTTCATACCATCCACCAAAAATGCTCTCCCTCCTCCCCCCCCAGCAAACACTTTTTCTCTTTGCCTCCTTTCTTACTCCCTTCCGTCTCTCAT
Source organism: Apteryx rowi (assembly GCF_003343035.1). Taxonomy (NCBI): domain Eukaryota; kingdom Metazoa; phylum Chordata; class Aves; order Apterygiformes; family Apterygidae; genus Apteryx; species Apteryx rowi. The sequence goes on from NW_020448263.1 coordinate 1,207,888, forward strand.
TTACAGCTGCAGTGATTGAGTGGCTCTGTTCTTCACTACAGTAGATTACAGTCCTTTCCAAAACGCAAAAAGTCTTGTCAGCTTCAATTTCGCTCTGCTTACTGGTCCATAAAGATCTGTGCCAGGAAACGTTCAGCCATACGTCACCAAGGACCCCGGTTATAAAATAGCCATTCTGTGGTCGATTGTGTCCCAACTTTCTATGTCGCCGGGACTGGCATAATCAGCGCGCCACCCTTTCCCCTCGCACGTTCTCCTTGCTCCCTTTCTCTCACTTTCTCCAAAGGCTCCCAGCGAATGTTAATCAATTCTCTTGCCGGTGAATGGATTTGCGACACCAGGAGGGGAGATGCAGGCGAGAAAGAAAGGAGCCCCCATCCGTCGTATGACTCAGCTATGAAGCTAGCCCCCCGCGCGCCGTCTCTAAGGAGAGTGCATGTCAACGCACAATCACAAGGCTCCCTTTCCCATGGGACCTTATTATTATGCTTTGCATTTTGATTTATTCCATATGCCCTCTGCTCTCTCAAGGAGCTGAGAGGAGGCACCGGGGCTGCTCTGTTTATTTGCTCTCTTTGCAGACTAAGTTCCGCTCACACACGGCAAAAGCCCATACGAAAGCAGCATAAAAGTAAGTGTGGGCACATATAGGGAAAATTTAAATTCTTTCTCTTACTAGTACATGCCACAGGAGAAAAAAAAAAAAAAGGCAAAAAATCCAAGCAAGCAGAAAGGAAACAAGCCCAAGTGACCTGAAATGCATGTGCAACGCTTGGAAAGATAAAATGGTTAAGAAAACATGGCTTGGATTTTTATAAGTACGCCTGCCATTAGAGACCTAAGCCCGTGTTTAAAAATGAGTGCATAGTTACTGTTAAACACGTTTGATCACTACCCGAAATCCAGACAGACTTCAGCACAACCTAAAAGGCTTTTCTGAACTGGCTCTGTAGGCAACCAAATCCGGACATGCCTCTGCTGCACAGTGCGAGGTGACATGAGGTGTTCCCAAGCCCACTCTGAGCAGCCTTGTACTGCAGAGCCACCGAGCAGGGCAATGCCACATACAGGTGTTGTTTAACTTCCAAAACCCACCATAACTGACGTATTTAGGGGCACTGTACTGAGGCTCATTAACCTTGCCTATCACTGAGTGTTGCAGTGGCCTCGCAGTGTGCCACACTGCACAGGGCAGACATGCCCAAAGAGAGCCCTTTTGTGTGTCGCATGATGGAGCAACCCTGGAAAAATGGATTTAGCAATCTGGCAGGTTTCACTGCCTTAGCTATCGCAGCTGATTTTGCAGACACCAAAGATGCCTAGTGGGGATTCAGCAAATGCTGAAGATGTTAAAACCTGCATGCTCCATGTTCCATATAATGGATCCAACCAAGAGAGCGCGAAGACGAAAGCAGTCCAAAGATTTGTAGCTGCAGTGCAGCCTTTTCTGGTTAAAGTTAGTACACCCCCGATTTTGTGCTGTAATTTATTTCTATAGGTGTCTGACAAGAAGCAACAGAAAACCCAAATCCCACCTTTCACAAAAGTCCCCTTTGCTTGCAAGAAATCAGTACATGAATCTCAGTTCTACTTCTCTCACCATGGTCACCACAGCAGCATTTGAGCAGTAACACCTGGAGCAAAGTAACAAATGTATCATGCCCCAGCTTTACTGGGAAGAGGTCTTGGACTCCTCACTGATCCTAAGACTTCATATCACAGCATCAACAGACTTGATGTAAGGCTCATGCCTAAAAAGCTTTCTTAAAGTCCAGGACAAAGCCTGCAGTTGAAACTCTCATTACAGCAGACTTTTTACAGGCAGGAGGAAGTTAATCTGTGGAGGAGATGAAGCTTCCTCAGGAACCAAAGTGAAGTAGTGGATCAGGCTCCTGCAGCTGATCGAATCAGCAGCACCAGCAGAAACCTCAGCACCCAGGTGCAAGGCATATTTCTCCAAGCTCTTTCTCCAGTGCAGACATAGCAGCCCATCCACATATTAAAATCCCTGCTTAAACAAGACCTTGTACTGCAAAGATGATTCTCCTTCAAGGAAGAGGCTGAAAGGTGAAATCACAGGTGATAATGTTTGTCATACTGTTTTATGCATTACTAAAAGGCATTCAAAGCCTGCAATCAGAAAGGAAAGAACTTCTTTAGATTTGGGGTAATGGTTATGTAAAGAAAATGTCCTCTACAGAGAGTTTCTTGCATGTAACATTGATAAAATTCAAAATACATAGTAAACACACCCTACTTGCTGCGACTTGCACAAATTTTAGTCATTGGTCAAAACAGTTGATTATTTCTGACATTAAAATCTCTTGAGACTCTTGGAACTTCTCATTATTCTGTCAGCATTTCTACTCACTGCTGTGATAGTCTATACCTTAGGTTAATTTTCTTAATGAGTTTTGCTTACTTTAAAAGGCCTAAAAGTTTAAAAGGTTTGAAAGGTAGAAACTTTACTTCCCACTACCCCAAGTTACAGAAAGCCTATTCAAAAACTAATCCAAGATGTTATAATAAAAATAGATTTATCAATAGAAATATATAAAAAATACAAACATCATCTGGAACTTCCTTTCTTTTATATAAAAAATATATTTGACAGATCCTTTTGTTACAAATTGTCCTCAGAGGAAACCCACTAAAGAATCACTCCACTCTGTTTCAGCAAGACCTACTCATTCAAATGACTATATTTTCCTGGCTGCAAGTAGATTTTGTTAGGTGGGCTCAGGATTTTAGAGCAGATGTTTTATTAACACAAAACTAACAGGTGGGGAGATGACTTTCTCCCAGGATAACCCCCTCCCCAAGCAGCCAATGAGGAAATAAGTATACAATACCATAAGAAAGCATAAACTGCACACAAACTTGAACTGAAGACTCTAGAAGCCATCGATCTAAACTATTCAAAAGCATTCATTCTACCTACTAAATCATCCTCTAAAAGCTTTAAGTGATGCGTGAGAGTGATGTTCTCCCCCACTTCTCACTGCTTTCCAGATTGCTGGAAAATATGATGTGTTTTAAGTAGCTACTTATTGTCTTAGGTCATTTCTTAACCTCCCACCTCTGTCCCATCATTAATAAGCAYGGCAGATAGAATAAACTATACACTATTTCCTTCAGTACCCCACTAGTGCTGTTCTTGAGCACCTAGTACAGATCTCAGCCAGCAAGTTATCCCATCCAACACTCCCTTTCTTAATCAGATTTATCTAATTATCCTTTCATCATATGTGATGAACCAGGGAGACATCAGATCTATGCCTATGACAATACAGCAAAAGACAATGCCACAAAGGCAGAAGTAATTTTATAATTACTCTGCTGTCTTTTTAAAATACTGGAAAAGTATTTTAAATTACAAAAAAAAAAAAAAAAATTCAAAGACTGATATTTAACAAACACCTGTTGTACAGGCCAGGCTGATTAAGATAAGCAGGGACCAAGGAAGATGGCTAGTTACGTGTCAGGAGTTCAGTCCACTGTTCTATTTTCAGATGAAAATAAAAATGAAAATGAGGAGTGGGGCTTGAGCAGTGAGGGATTCTGCTGCGGAAGCACAGCTCTAAGCCCATGGCCAAACCCCAGGAAGAAAACCAATGGAGCAGAGTGTGTGAGGGCATGGCAGACCAAGTGATATTCACTGCAAAATAGATTTAAAAAAAGATTTTAAAATCTATTTTATCTAGCTTTTAAAAATATTTAATTATTTTTCTCATTCAAGTAAAGTAGTTAAATTGCACAAGTTAAAAAAAGTACTACAAATCCAATTCTGTTCATGTGCCCATTCATTTTGAACCGCCTGTCTTTAATGTCATTGAATCTAGTTTATATTCCTGAAGGCTAAGGAGCTCTACCATAAGTTATAGAAAATTCTTTAGAAGCTTTAAAGAGATGAATACACTTTCCCATTTCTACAAAGTCTTCATAGAGCTGTAATAAAGAGGGTTCTCACATAGTTCAAGAACAATTTGAGATTATCCAATCGAATTTGAGACTTCGAAGGTAAAAGTCAGAGACTATCCCTCAAATAAGACTGACATATATTCCAAATAATTAATTTTAAGGACAGCTTATAGCATACACTTTTAAGGAAATTTCAAGACAATGAACATGCAGTACATGCAGCTACTTGGTATGTCTCAACATAATTGCTTATGTTTAGATCAGGTTTAGACCAGTTACCTAGATGCGAGTAAAAAACCCGTTCTCAGTACTTATGCAAAAGTAGGGAAATTTTCTAATATGGATAAATTCTAAGCATGACAACATGTTTAAAAAAAAAAAACTGCACCCCACTTTCAGAAATACTAAATTGCTTGAAAAATGAAATCCTAAGTAATAATCCTCATGAATGAATAACAGTAGAAAAACTGCACTTTTAACACAATACAAGATACAAACCACTAAAAMATATGAGCGTGCATTTTATTTAGAGATCTCAATCTTGGATTTCTCTGCAAAGGGCAAAATTAAAGGCTTAAGCATGGATAGTATTATCTCTGCAACCAAAGGAAATCACTGAGTTAGCTGAGGCAGGTAGTTCAGGAGGGTGAGCAGACCTTAACTGTGTAAAGATGCCAGTCATGGGACCTTCTTAATAAAGCCATGTGAAGGTAGCAATAACTGCTGCCAAGGTAAATGCCTGGCTGCAAGCAGGCAGCAAAATAGATATAATTCAGTTGTTAGGTTTCATACATTTCCCTGCCTGGCCTGCTAGATTCTAGCTGGACCACAGTGCATCAGTCCATTGCAGTCTCTCTCTTTTTTTTTTTTTCCTCTTTTTTTTTGGAAAGGGACAAATATTTATAAAGCATTTTCTAAGAACTTCTTGTACGGGCGTAATGTTTGTTCTTAGTGAAAGAGCAGTTGAAGAAACAGCTCACATCTCAGACCAAATCCTGCTGCCTTTGCACATCTGAGGTTCCCATTAAATTGAAAAAACAATCACTGTCAGGCACAGGTGCCTTCTACAGTCATATTTATGCTCCTAATAGGCCACCTGCAAAAGCCACATTCTGGAGGACTTAATACAGGCTGAAAAAACAAAATGGGAGGAAAGCCAGGGACTGCAAAAGTTTAGTGAAGACTCCATCTTGCTCTCAACCTAATACGATATTCCTAAGATAGCAAAAATCATAAGCATAAATATCTTTATATGGAAAGTTTGGGTAATTGGCTTCATTTAATGAGAAAACAGTTTTGGCCACTGGAAAGAATCATAAGCAATAAACAGCCCGAATCCAGAACATACACGGATGGCTAACCTTTATTTGGAACATAAAGGGGGAAAAAAAAGTTACAAGAATGAACAGATGCTTCTATATGGGTTCTTCAGTAGCTAAGCCTCTGAGTCTCATCAAGTCTTATTCTCAAAAAAGTATCAAATGGTAGAGATGTGAAAGCTACCAAAGAAAATAGTCCAAAAAGCTGTAATAAAAGTCACAATGAAAACTAAAGTCAGTGATGTTCTTAAGCAGCTGAAAGGTCCATTTGTACTTAAGAAATGTAGTCAACAGCATGGAAGTAATTAACAAAATATCTTAGATATTATCTCTATTTCCTAAGCAATGGCTTTAATAAGGGATTTTGAGGAGCAAGAACTGTGGACATTATTTAAAGAATAGATATAGGGAAAATAATTCAGAGCACTGACAGAACAAAGGAATGCCAATTAATCATGCTGAAGACTTATGCAGAAAAGTTATAAAAATGAAAATAAAGTAGGCTACATTTAAAACTGACATGGAAGTAACAACACCTCCTGTTTCACTCTAGCACGACCACTCCTGGAGTAGCGCCATGATCTTGGCATTCTCAACCAGAAGCAAGCTGACAAATCGGAGGCCATTCATACTACAGCTAAAAGAGCATGAAAGAATATAGCAATATTAAAAAAAAAAGCTGAATGAAAATTTCAGAGAGAGGAGGAACAACCTCTAAACATTTACAAAGTATAAATAAATATCAAGGAGGGAAAAAACACTTTAATATAATAAAAAGAGGATGTAGCTGAAAGGGAAAATTCTGACTAAATTTTAGGCAAACTTCCTGACATCAAACAAGCCTCTAAAGGAAGCAGCAAAATCTTCTCTCCTATGGGACTTTTAAAACCAATAGACAAAAATATAATGGATATTCTGAAGAGAAGATAGATTCTGGCAGAACATACTGCTTGCTGTAATAGAACTTCAAATTGTATTACGTTGGACATTTACCACCTCATAGCCACTCATTCTTTGTCTGCAGAGCACTTTACTACAACTAATGAAAACAAAGGCAATCACATCCTTACATTTACACATTGACAAGGTTTAGCAGAGACCTTCTTGGACTGAAAGAGACTAAGAAAAACAAACCCAAAGAAACCCCAGCATCTCCACCAGAAGTAGCTTTCATTCAACAAGCAACACATAGGACGCCAGCCTTGAAGGTCTTCTTCAGCTTCTACTTCAGCTTAACTCACAGGATGTTCTATGGCAATATTTAGTTTCATACAAGTGTAACAGATGGCCAGTTTTAAATGCTTTAAGTTCAAAATTATACAGCAATACAAGGCTTTGAGTTATCCAAACATATATACGTTTTCTGTCCATGCAACTGTAACCTCCTCACATACGTGACTAATGTATGAAGCCCTTCAACAGTGCTTCAAACACAGATGTACTCCTCCATCATTTTAAGAGCTAGGGTCTAGATTTTGGCTCATATACCATCCTTTTTGCTCTCTATGACACCTTTGCAACAGAGGAGGTTGCCAGCTCTTTCGCTGATCTCTCCATCCCTCTGCTTGGGGTCAAGCATTCAGCAGTAAGAACGCTGCAGTGCAGCAGGACACTGACAAGCTGAAGGTCCTTTGCCTTCCTTCCCTAAATCCTGCACTTATGGACAAGCCAACCTACTTAGCTTGCCCAAGTCTACTGCCATCTCAGGAGACTATCATGCATTCCTAAATACTTGAACATACTGAAATATCATCCTAGATATTTATGTCACATTTGCTATCAAATCTACATGTGCACCTCCTGTACTTGCAGAACTTAAGAGCTATTTCTATTGGAATTTTAGAAGACAGCAATGGCATCACATTCCTGCTAATCAGGCTGCTTAGCTTCAAAGCACATGGGAGTTTGAGATGGCATCAGAATTGGGATGCTACCTGCTGGATTTTATATATCCATATACATATATATGTCTCTAAACTTCAGTGAGTTCAGCCTTGACACAGACTTATTCTTCTACTCCACAAAGTGGAATTTAATCAGATAATCCCATATCAACTTTACATCCAGTTCTGAYTTTGAAAATTGCCCTCCCACTCTTTGCATAGACTTCACCATCCCACCTACAATCTCTCATCTATTCAGTGCTCGTTTTGTTCTTCAGTCTTGGCTTCAGTCCAGTCTTTTCACAAAGCATGGAAAAAGCAGGGCAATATAAAGAAGTATAAAACCTTACTGCTCCCCAAAAAGCAACCAGAGGTGCTCATTATAAAAAAGTATCCCACACTGGAGGGGTGTGGGGAGACAGAGGTGAAAATACTTCTTGGGTCTCCTGAGGGATATCATGCATATATCACATACATACACACACACAAACACATCTGTATATGAAGAAAACATATATGTATATACAGATTTATATAYAAGCAGAAAACATGTATATAATTAYATACATATTTTTAGTGATCAGAAAACCCAATCAGTTTAATCAGAACCACAACAAAGAGTAAAAATTAATTTACAGAGCCATGTAATAAGTCTTATTTGACAGTGAAAGCATAAACGAACACATCACAGTTCTGCAGTCTCTTCCAGCTGCAGGTTTCAGAGCACTGAGGGAGCTCTCCAATGACTCCAGCAGAGCACAGCTTCACCTGTGCCACTCACAGATGGAGGAGGAGAGGCAGAGAACTGAGTTATCCCAAGTTGCGTGGGAATTCTCCAGCAGAGCTAAACCATGTTGCGATAGCACCGCTCCACAAGCCCAGCTATCTGCTCACCTAGCCACCGCAGGGTGAAAGGCCCCACCAACACCAGTCTCAGATGTCAACAGGTCTAGCAGCCACCCATGGATTATTGGCCAATTGTGTGTCAATATTTTAGGAAAGCCCATGTAACCTGGAAGCAAAATGTTGATGTAAAGAAAGCATTAAAATAACAATTGGTGCAAGGTACTGAAATTCAGTGTTCAAAGTCTTAGCAGCTTTTAAGTCATTGTTACTGTAACTGTTTCGCTGTTACAGAACATTCTGGTTTCAAGGTAATTAAACTATACTTTGGGAACGATCCTGGCCTGGTTTTGCTATGCATCTGTGGCCTGCCTGTTGAATTGCAAGTATATTTGCTGTTCGCATACAAGACGCTAGTCATGAAATCCTCAGTTAAGACACTAACTAAAGGGCTCCCAATTAATCATTGCATTCTTCGCAAGCCCAGATATCCTCATTAGGAAAGCAGCAGGACACTAACAAATTCCACTTTGAGAGTGTCCAATTAACTCATCTACTAAATATGTGCCAGGCAACTTCAACTAGCGTAGCTTTTCCAATTCCCCTCTTTCTAGTTGCACCAATTGGGATCCTAGTCATGTATAAAGTAATGGCTCGTTCTGCACTTTACAATGCCTTTGAGAATGCTGTTCGTGGACAACAAACAACGGTCACTGAAGTGTTTAACGGGTCTTTCACTTACACACATAAAAAGTTAAGTGTGCACTTGGGGAGTTCAACATAATTAAAAAAACCCACCCTCTACCTTATAAACAGTGAATGACTTAACCTGACAACAACTAACACATTTAGAACTCTGTCTGGATCATGTCATGCCTACATTTTGCTGCACCTCAGGAGCGGGTGATTCTGCATACACAACGAGCTCCAGGACAAAAGCACTATAGGGTGAGTTAAGGACAAAGTAGCAGCTTTCAGTCTGAATTCCCAGATAGGCTGTCAGGTAAAGTCCCTTGCTGTGGCAGGATTTTGCCAGGATGCATTTCCAACACTTTGTCCCATCCATTTTTTTTTTTAAACTGTCCTAAGCTTGGAGCCTTTCAATCATTTAGTTGGAAGGGCCATTCTGCAGCCTAACAGTCTGCAGGAACAGAGAAACGGTTTTGAAGTTCAGCACAAAGGAGGGCTTTCACAAAGGCGAGCACCAGCCTTGCAYGGCCAGGTTCCCTCTCCACTCAGCGGAGGAGTGGTTTCTCCAAGGAGCGAGCCAGAGGGGTCCCTGCCCTCACAATGGTCCCTAGGGATGTCAGGGTCCCCTGACACGCGGTGGGGTGCGGTGCGGCATGCYGGCTGGGGGAACCCTGTCCCACCAGGGTCAGCCCTGCCGAAAACCACCCAGCCTCTCTTTTGAACGCATCTACCCTGACACTACCTCATTATGTGCCCTTTCTTTACTTTCTTTCCAAACATGGCACTCACTTGTTTCAAAGAGCTAAAAGCCATCATGTCTGCACTTTGGCATGAGTCAGAGTGAAGTTCATTTAGCATGCACTTTTCTTGATCTGTTCCCTGGACGAGTTTCATTCCTATCACATTTTATTTTTGTCCTCTAGATGTAGGCATTGCATTTGTAACCCTCTCTCTTGCACTTAGAACTTCCCAAGACTAAATACTAAGCATTATCRCTATATATTTGCTCTGGACACCCTTGCATTCACTATTCAAAATGGCACAGGGCATTTTTGCTCTCTGCAAAATGCAGTAATACTCCCCGCAGTAATACTGTAGACACATCTTGTTTCTCTCTRTCACCACTCCTGATTCCTGAAGTATCACCATCTGCTCCCTGATTCTCCACCATTTGGAGAGGAAGCAAAAGGAGCTAAYGGACTGGGGAAAAGGAAAGAGGATGGGTATATGAAAAAAAAAAAAAAAGGAGGAAAACAGAACATCCAAATTCTGGCTAAGATTCTCTGTTTGGTCCATAGCAAAAAGCTGCATCTCTGTATCAAAGAACTGTATTAGGCCAAGTCTGCTCACTGGCCTGGAGGTGATCAGAGGTGCATCGCTCAACTTGAGACAGAGATCTTGTCATTACAGATCACAGATTTGCYCACAGGTTAAAGAAAAAGATCTCAACTTCTCAAGCCCAAGCAACATCAACTAATTCAATTTGCCTGTTCACCAGTTTATTAGTATAAATAAGGAACTGAAGACCAATCGTTGCGCTAGAAGTATTTTTAAACACTTCCAGTTATGGTTCTCAGAAATAATTTAAACTAATTGTGTCTTCGACATGCTTCAACTGCAACATGTACTTCTAGTGCATATGAAACATCACCAGATTGCAAATGCAATCAAAAGCATTTTTACTTAGTTTAATTTGCCATTAGTATACTGCAGGTTTATAGAGCCAAAGAACTAGTACTATAATCTCATTCCCTTTTCAAACCATTTCCAAGCAAATATCACACAACATTATCAGAACCTTGAGCGCATTTAACTCAAATTCCCTACAATAAAACAAAATGAGGACCTACTAAAAAGAAAACAGAAAATTTAGTTTTCCTGGGTAAATAAAACAGTTGAGTATCTCCCTGGTTCCAGACCAACAGGATCATATGCCTGAGACAAAATCTAGTGCAATTTAAAGATCTTTTAGTAGCTTTAAGAAGGAAAAAAAAATCTAGGTTTTTATATGAAGAGTAGTGCTTATAGATTTTTAACACATGCCAAACACTGATGAATGTATTTATTTATTTCAACTTAAATTATAAGCATATAAATAAGTTGCAGTAGGCTAAGTAACGTTTTACAGATTCCCTTCTATTTGATAATGGTTTAAAAAAAAAAAAAGGCAACAGAGCCTATTTCCAGAGCTGAAAGCTTCTCTTTCCTCAGGGAGCTCAGTGCTGTACAGCTGCTCCCWTCACCACCCTGCAAGCACTAGCAACTTGCAAAAGCAAGCGCTGGAGGCTTCATCAGGAAAAATCAGTTATTTTACCCTAACCTCGCACTGAGCTTTCTCTCAGACAAAGCTAATGAAAAGCCACTGCCTACGTTAGGTGCGCGGGAATCTTTACGGCACGGCTGCCAAAGGGGCGACGTGCGGCCCCCGCTTCTCGGCCGGCCGGCTGGCGGGGCAAACGCCTGCCCTCCGGAAACCGGGGAGCGAGGGCTGCGGGGCGGCGAGGGTCCCGTGCCGCGGGGAGCGAGGGCGGGCTGCCAGGGCCCCTGGGAACGCGGGCGTCGCGGCCTTGGGCCGTCACGGGTGACTGGGCTCCTCAGCGCTATTCAGCCCCGCTCTTCCTGCACAATGGCAAACAGCCGCGCTCCCATAATACAGGCCTCTCCATGCTCCCCCCTTTTATCATCACTCATATCTCGGCTATGACATGCCTGAAAGGGCTTCTGACGGGAAATGTGCTTCGAATTAGCATATTTCCCCCTGCATACAATAGAGGCATTAAGCTGCCGCATTTTGAAAGTCTAAACAAAAGCCGCCAGGCTGCTTTTAGCAGCGCTGTTTGAAGTTTGATCATCTCTCTATTTGCAGGCTTATTTAACAAATTTTCACTCTTTCTAAAAAGAAGGAAGTGCAACAGATAAAATCTTTTTAGTAAATTATATCATTCAATAGGTTCCAGACTTGAAAACAGGCATTCTTTCAATGTGGCAAAGAGCAACATTTTATCCGTACACTGTTTTCACTGAACCACACGCACAAGCCCACCCCTAGGTGAGTTTGTCTGGCTTCCCCCAAAAGCCTGCACAGAAGACGGATCCCTGTCATCAAGGATTTCAAAACTAAAGYGCATTTACAGTACAGCAGGAACGTTGGCTTCTGCGCGGCTCAATTTTCCCCCTGTACCAGGGGCACGCYGTTGAAAATACCAATTTTCAATGAGAAACCAACCTGCTATCTTGCAGGGAAAAACAAAACAACCCCAACCCCTGTGATTATCCTCTGCTTTAGCTTGAGGGTTATGAACAGTAGATCTGCATCTCAGAAGTACACCCTTTATGAAATGGATTCAAATTAGAAAGTGAATAGCTATTTACCAGGAAAAGGAGGGCAGGGGGAAGGAGATGGAAATGACACTAATTCAATACAGGGAGGGGAGGAGGGCAAAGCACTACCATATTAAAATATCTTTGGGAAACAACTGCTAGGAGAACAAATCTACTTCAGCTCAGTGTACTGGGCTGTAATTGCTCATTAGCACAGCAAGACGATTAGGCAGCTAGTCTGTGGCTTTCTTGGTAAGGAGGCATATCTGCCTTCATCCTCTCCTACGTTAAACAGAATTTTCTCTAAGAAGAAGACATAAGACTATCCCATCAAAGTGTTTCGCTGAAGCTTTTTTTTTTTTTTTTTTTTTTAAGATTTCCAAGGTATTTATGCAATCTTCTATATGCAGCAGAGCTACGAACAAAAATCATGCTCCTTAACAACATGAGACTACAGCAGAAAAACAGAATGCCAGTGAGCTTACAGGCAGCTCAAAAGTGAGGGGGATCCAAAAGACGTTCAGAAGAAAGACTGCAAAGCCTGGGCTGCAGCCTTTAGAAGGAGCCTTGCAGGAGAAATGTCTACTTTGTTCAGACTCTTCTGCTCTGGTTCAGGAAATTTTCCTGAGGACCAGGATCCACCTGCATTCCTTGTTTTCTTTTAGTAGCTATGCTCAATATACTCAACAGTCTCTGCTGTGCAAGACTTAAACACTGTTTTTTCTATCTTACCATGTGCCCAGTGATCCCCACACCACTATGTTCCTTCTCTTAGCATGCCAGCTTCATGGGTTTTGCAATTATGCATTACTTTGCACAGAGGTATTTATTTCAGTTACTTATTCCCATCAGAATCAAGGAATTCCTGGAGCAGATGCAAGACCGTCTCCATAATGCAGTGACTGAGGTCTAACCACAGCCATATTCTTGCCTTCTACAGAGGCTCTTATACCATTTTTACCCAAGCGTTGTGTGTAGTGCCAAGCACCTACAATCAAGCACCTACAAAGCACCTACAAGAGTCAGTTCGCCGCTGACTCACGTTTTCATTTGATGCACCAACTCAGCCCTTGGCAGCAGTGTGGCCTCTTTCCCTCAGGAAAGCTTTGTCACTGTCTCAAATAGTCAGACGGTCACTTTAAGCTACCTGATTGCTATACTTGGGGGCACACATGCCTGGATGATGACTTTCTGATCAAAGGGGCTAAAGAAATCTGGCTGGAGAGCTCTAGGTGTTATTTGGCAGTATTTCTCTCTCACTATCTGTAAATTGGCTTTAAATGCTGAAAATGCATTTTCCCATACTCTGAGGCACTTCACAACTCGGGGTCACAATAGTGGACAAGAACCTCTTCACATTCCCACAGAAAGGTCTTACATTAAAGTGAAAGGGGGTAGACTTCAGGATGGCTTTCAGAGGCCTGTATTCAGTCATTAACAMATGGATTAGAGTAATAAAGCAGTCTGTGTGGGAGACAGAGGAATTAAAGATCAAAATGGAGATCAATTTTACCACTCTTACCTAGGATGAGCAAAACTTCACTTCGTAAACAGTTTTTGAGATGAGCCCTTTGGAAGTGTTTAATCAACAGGCAGGACAGTTTGGCAGAGGAAATTCAATGAACCACGGCTCCATTTACAAATGGCTGTACTTCTGCGGCTGGCCCACAACATTTCTGTCAGGTCACAAAAAGGCAGTAAGAGAGGTACCTGCTTAAAAGGTCCAGTAAGCTCAGCAATAGGATTGTAGGTTTCCTGGGAATGGGGTCTACCAGCTGAAACCTTAGGTAAAATAGTCTTGAATTTAGATCAAGAAAAGAGAAGGCTGAGGAAAAAGAAAAAAAAATCCCAACTCTCCATTGCTGAGGACATATTAAACCTCATCTGTAGAACTGCTCTTGGGGATGGATGGGGTGAAGAGAAGAAAAGAAGTGAAAAGAGGCAGAGAAAAGTAAAACACTGCATTTAATACTGCAAATGCCTCCCTCCACCCCCCAAATTTGACCACAGTACTTTACCAGATTTTTATTGAGAGCTTATTAAATTCAAAATCAGCCAAGGAAACATTCTCAAATTCCAGTTATTCTTCATATTCACTAGATTAAGACAAACTAAAAATACACAGCACACGCCCCCACCCACTGCGGCATTCTGGCACAGAGCAGCACCCTACAAACAACAGCACCACTATTCCTTTCTAGATGCACCAAAAGCCAGCACTCTGCATTCTCATGTGATGAGATGGGTTTTACAAGTCAGATCACTACAGGATCTCCACAACTGAACCATGACAGTATCGCTAACAAAGGCTCCCTTGCTTTGTTCTTAGACTTCAACAGGTGCGATATTCAGGCTACAATAAAACCATGATCATTATATTCATTTTTGCATAATGAGTCACTGTCTTTCTGAAACAAAACTCTTTCACCTCCACATCGAATGAGTGCTATTAACTTTTCCAGTATCCCACCTACTGCCATTTTCTTCTCTGCAAGCGAACAACATACAAGTATCTCAGAATGAGTTTCACAATAGGTTTTAGTGAGCACAGAAAGCAATAAAAAAAGTTCAAGACATATTCTGCCTGCTCCCACAGGCAGAAATAGTTTCTGGCCTCTGTATTAATCTCAGAAAAAACAAACCCCAAAACTATTGGCACTGAAACAGAGATTGATTTGCTATGAAGTGGGACAAGTCCCTCACATCTCCTTTCCTGTCCTTTTAACTCAGTCTAACATAATTGACTTCCTGAATTGTTACTATTTTTACTACTTTCTAAACACTTCCCTGACTTGTGGAATCTGTCTGAAAGTATCAAGCTAAGTTAGAGGTGATTTTCAGTCTTTTCAGCGTATGATTGAAATTTGCTCAAGTTTCTGCTCTAAATGTGAGAGCCCCAGTACCCATTCAGACATAGACGCAGAGGTTAAAGCATCCCGGGCTCTCAAGGCTACCTTGGGACAAAGGCACAGGGCCCCAGAAAATAGAAGACTCCTTAAAGTCAAGGCTGGACAGCCTTAAACACCAAGTACCAAGGCTTGGCCGCCTGCCACGTACCGACCACAAGCAAGCCCTACTCTGCGGGCTGCCTACAGACGCTGCTGATATCCATATCTACCCTGGCTTAGTTGTGCTCGTTGTTGGTATGAATTTTAGATGGGGTGAGGCTAAGCAGGACAGATTGCTTATTCATCTACAATTTTAGAAGGATTTAGAGACTTGCCTCTAAAATGCATGGAATATGCAGAGGTAGTCCCAATGTGACATATCTAAAGCAAAACCAGTCATACTGCGTGACCTTCTGTAGACTAGTTGAATTACACCTACATCCAGCAATCTTGTCATAGCAACAGCACAAGGCTGTGGCGCACATCTACAGGAGTCTGTGAGGACTGACCAGAGAGTGACTGCAAGTCAGCACAGAGCAGAGCAAGGAAGAGCTTTTCCACATTACATCCTACACGGGGCTGGCAGAGTTTGAGTGCAGTGCCTGCACTGAGGCCATTACTCACAGCCACTGAAGTTTTCCACATGGCAAAGGATCAGCCATAGGTCCCAGGCATACTGCATGAGCTGATCCCAAACTGAGGAGGGGAGAAATATCCTTTTATAGAGTAGTTTCCCCATAGAAATGTACCTCTGAAGCATGCAGCTCCAGAAATGCTCATGTGCCCATGTGCTTAAAAACGTACTAACCCCTCTCTCCCCAAAAGCCATATCCCTCTTTTCTTCCTACCTATAATACCACATCACCATGGACATCGACAGAAATTCTTCTTTCTCCTATGTAGTTCAAAGAAAAATGCTTCTAAGCTTCATACAAACAAAGCCAATTATTCCAYGTATAGCAATCAAATCAGTGAGATGACCTACAACATTTTAAGTCAAAGGTAATTTTCTCAGATTTTGAACCATCTGATGTAGTGTTAGACGTGCCAGTCCATTCTGATAACTATTCTGCAAGTTTTTTCCTCAAGACACAAAATACCTACTAACAATATACAGAGTTCCAACTTTTAACCCCTGCAAGTCAAAGCACTATTATGAGTACCCTGTGCAAATAAGTCCTCTGCAATCCCACAGTGTGGGGGAAAGGGACGGGGACGGGGGGGAACAGCATACCTAAAGCTGAGCAAATAACCAGAACCGCAATAGAGAGGGCAGACACAGAAACAACTATTTCCATCTTAAAATATTTGTAATTTCCACTATATCGCCTGTCATTTTCTTTCAAAAACCCTTTGCTTCTCAGTGCAGGTGTAAACCACAAATTCAGACATGGGGAAAGAAATTCTATTCCTTTATAGTAAGAATTATAGAAGGAATTTCTGACTCCATCTAACCTTTGGACCACATTTCAGCCTGAATTTTAACTTTCTGTTGCTATGCAAAAAGGTTGATGTGCACATAGGGGAATGAGATTAGTGGGAAAAATCTGTTTATGCTTGGAAACATATCATTACAATTACATTGTTGCAAAATAACCGAAGTATATAAAATGAACAGACTGTCTCTTTGTGCTTCTTTAGGTACTTCACAAACGTAGGAGAGGTGTATTTCACTTTTTAACATATAAAATAGGCCAGAAAAATTGCCATCACAAACACTAAAATCACTTAATTGACCTTTTGCCATACGTGCCTGGATTTACACCTGGACTCTCTAAATTACAGAAGTCAATTGGATGCAACAAGTATCTTCAAACATGCCAAATTATCTGAACAGAAAAGATTAACAAATATAACAGGCTAACACTCATGTGTACTACATCTTTCAGGAGCAGGAAAGTTACTTTGAAGTTATCCCAATGAACGTTTCAGTAATACTTCTCTGGATTTTTAACTAAGCTATTTATTTCTTTGATGTATTATTTTTGAGACTTTATGAGAGTTTCCTAAACTTTTCAACTTTTTGACTAGCTTCTAATCCAATTCACCGCATGTGGGCAGCGATCAGTATTCTTTGCATTAAAGACTTGCAATTCAATTTAGGTTGCTTCAGTCAAACCTTGGCAAGGGAGGTATCAACCAGGAACTGAAGTGAGCAACACCAGTTACATTTCCATTTGATACTTGTACCAAGCTCATACCAAGTCTGGCTTCTAAATAGCTTTTGTATCATTTACCATTTATTTATTTCTGTGCCTAAATGCAACATCAGAAGCACAAACAGCACAGGTCTCACGATTCACAATTCTGAAATACTTCTTTGTTAGCAAATTGTTTCCATTTTCAGAAGTAGATTTTAAATTGCAAGTGAATTCAGCCACAACAAAGTTCCTTTTTAAGAGAGCATGGGACAGAGCCAGAGGCAAATGGAAGTGCCGTTTTAAAAGCGAAATGGTTAAGAATTGTACTGCACTTACAAAATATCCACACATTGGGGACAATAACTAGAAGCTATAACATTACATTTAAACACTGGTAATTACCAAATACTTACTCATTAGCGTCTTTCTGGAATTCTTCTCTTTTTAAGAAGTTTTGTTCTCTTGCCTTCAAAGCAGCAATGCTTTGCTATTACATGATATGCCTTAAACCCCCTCTGACAAGTTCTACTGACATAGTCATATTTATCCCACTTACATTTTCACACAGTTTGAATACACACATTGTGAACCTCCTCTGCCTCCATCTCTCCTCTGCTACATTATGTGCAGTACCCATTCGTTTCAGATTATAAAAAGTGTTAGTGAATTCTGAAGCAGATAAAAAGAAGCAATTGGTGTATGGGAACTGTGGGAAATTTGATCCAATAAGTGAAATGAGTCTCAGTTCTGGAAGTGACTGATAAATAGGAGAGAAGTTTCAAATATTACTACGTGTTGGGTTTTCCTTTTAAAGTTGTACAGAAAACTGGAGCCACTGTCCCTCAAGAAAACTGCAAGAAACCTGTTTTTTGGAACTAAACAGATGGCTCTGGCTTCAAATACAGGAGATCTTCCTACACAAAACAAAGGGTGCTGGCACATCATATGTGGGTAGAAGGATTTTTCAGGTATTTTCCTGGGAATTTGTGCGTCCAAGCAGTGGAATAGCAGGATAAGAAAAATGGAGCGGAAAAAAAAGAGGAGAAAAAAAAGAAAAACAAAGCTGAGAAGAAAAAGGAAAGGATGAAGCACCAGACACAGAAGAAGCGGTGACAGCAACGTAGCCCAGAGGAAAAAACAAACAGCATAGCTTTCTCAGCTGATGGTGTGTGCAAATGTACACCAGGGTTCAGGTTACCACACTGATCACTATTTCTGAATAGTAGAAGTAGGGACTAAAACAGACTGGAGACAGTGAGTGTAGAAATGGTTCCAGTTCAGATACCGGATGTAGCTGGACTCTGTCAGCCTCTCTGTCTGCCTCCCGCTTGGCACCCAGGAGAACAACACTTCACACTTTGTAACGCAGGCAGGGTTGTGTCAAAAGTCTCCATCAGGGGTTTCTCCTCCCAGCTGGACCATTTCAGGAACCCAAACCTGCATCTCTGCCATCAAGGCAGCAACTATCAACAGCTGTTTTCACAGTCACAGGTCTTCCTCACTTGACAGTCATCATCTGTCATGTGCTGCTGGCTCACTTTCTTTGTCTCCCTCCCTAATAACTCCCCTTTTTTTCAGGCTGTACTTAATCCTACAGGAAACCTTGCTCTCCCTAGAAGAAGGGTGCTTCTGTACGTAATCTCCAGACAGCAGCTGTGATCCCGGCACCCAGAAAGGGGATCATTGTGCAGAACAGTGGCATTAATGCTGAACTTCCCCTCTCCCCCCATGTATTTAAGGCCTGATGGAAGCACACTGTTAGTTTATGCACACACCCTGCCAGCAGCAATTTTCTCCAGCAGCTGTGGGGAGCTTGTCCCTTCTCCTTCATTGCAGGCTATGCTCAGAATCTGCACAGCCATTTTTTTATTTTACTTTATTTTATTTTATTATTTTGCATTTGAAGGGACTGACCACCATCCCACCTGCTAACATAACAGCACTTGTTTGTGCATTCAGTCCTTGAGGCTGTGGCAGTATTACTGAAAAGTCACTTTGTCCATTTTTTAATATGCAGAAATACTGAACAGCTGTGCTTTCTCATAGTCCTTTTGTGTAAGAGTGGCCCAAACACAATACTAAATTCAAAGCTACTAAAGCTAGGATCAGAACTGTCTGAAAAAAAAMCAAAACAAAACACTTCCTTTTCATTTATTTATTTATTTTACACTTTACACTAGTTCAAGACACACTACCTTGCCAGCACCAGTCAGTAAAGCAACAGGTGTTACTTTAAGGCAGAAGAATTTTAACAATGTAATCTTTCATGGCAGGCTTATCAGTCTTTTAGCACATTCAGCCTTTATTATCCTGACACAAGATAAACTTATGTAACAGCACTGAATGTACTAATTTATGGGATAACAACATAGATGTCGAGTTCAGAATACTGTACTTTGTTTCAAAGTATGGCTATTTCCCACACTCCTAGAAAGGCATATGGTGTGCAAACACTATCAAAAGCATCCAAGTCAATATATTATTCAATATATTGAAAGCAACTAAAGTGCACTGGAATGAGTAATAAACATGCTTCTGCAGAATAGCACAAAAAGAAATAAAGGACTAAAACTCTAGCAATATTGTGACAACTGAAATCTCTCCAGCTTTTGGTGCAATTGATCAGAAGAGAATATAAAAGGGGTTCCAAATCACTGCAAGCAGCCACAAACTTTCCTGTCCTCTCATGAAAATCCCCACCTTTGGAGCATATAAATGCCACCACTTGGAGAGAACGGTGAGGAGATGTGCTTCCACAAAGCTGAACAACATTCATTCTCTCCCTCCTTCCTTTTCTAACATTTCTCTGTCACACGCAGCCGTCTCCACCAGAAGGACATAAGCAGTCATCCACCCAGGAACTGATCCCTGGTGGAATAAGAGCTGGTTCAGAAAGACTATCTAGAAAGACAAAGATGGTTGAAAAGTTGAAAATGTCATGGAAAAAAATTAGCCAGGATTTTCTCTTTGTTTTCCAAAGTTTGCCCCTTTGACTTATCTGCCAACCTAGAGGACAAATACGAGACACCTCAAGGACAAAGAAATGCTTTTTACTTCTAGCTCAGCAAAAATTTTGCAGACTCTTTCCATACAAACCATGGCATTTGCTCCCTCCCAAAACAAAGCAACCCAGGTGAAAGGCAGATGGTAAAGAATTAAGACTRGATTCCAACCAGTCACCTCACTGAGACAGATCATGGAGAACCTGTATTTTCTTTGCTCTGGTCCTCCCAATGGTCTCCTACTTGCTCCTTAAACTWTTGTTGATATTAAAGACCTCAAGTAAAAAAGAGAAAACACCCCAAAACACTAACAGTGCTTTCTCAAAGGCTGAGACAAACAGATTTCCACAGGGGATATTATACTGAGCTGCTATTTGTCCACCTTCAAGGCACATCTTTCCTTGCCTCTTAAGCCAGAATTATATTTAAAAGAGGTACATGCAGGTATGTGTTCCTGCTGGCTTTGGCAGGATCTGGTGATGAAAGAAACTTTAGAACCATGGGTGGAGGAAAACTCCTGGCTGTAACTCCACTGATGTGATCCTTTCCCACTCACATCTGCTTCCCTTGTTTTTTTAAAGAGAAGTGCTTTCTCATATGTTATCTGCCATGCCAACCCCACATACCCAGACTGGTCTGTCTGTTRAAGTGTTTGTATGAGGATCTAGGCTTTCTACAGACCAGATGCCTCTGACCAGTAGACAGGCTGAGGACCTCATCCCACAGTGACAAAATGCTGCAGGCTGCAATGGGCCCAGAATGTTCATATAGCATCATATATATTCATATATCATCATATACATTCATATGGCATCAGACAGTATCAGTGCTACTTCAGGTGGCTGGGATGGGGACTGCTTTGTTCATCAAGTGTTTTTAGTGGATAAGCAGATCTGAGAGGTTCATAATCACTGCAGATGCTGTTTGCCTGTCTTCACAACGTCTATACAAGTGAACATATGGCCTTCTAGCACAAGGCCAGCTTATACAGTCATTAATTAGATATAATTTTAGCCTGTTCAAAGTATCTGATATAAGAAGAATCTGTCCTCTGGCAGGAACATCCTTGTGCTGGAGAAACTTTCTCTCTTTGTGAACTCTCCCATCCGATGAAGGAGAGTTACTTCCTTTGCCTGTGAYAGGATAAATGTTCTTTTCTTGAAAACATAAGTACAGCAGCACAAATACTGAACTTTCCAGTGGATTTCTTCTCTGGTGAGCAAGGTGTCTCACTACAAACAAAAATGGGTGCTCTTCTCTCTCCTCTGACATGCATTACTATGACATTCTCAAAAGATTGTGTGCTACAACTTCAGAACAGCAAGGCATTGCAATGCCAGCAATTCAGTCATGCTGCAAATCTCAGGGGGCTAGCCATCAAATTCAGTGAAATTGTGTGGAAGTAAGCATCTTGTATGTTAGACATACCTCATGCTGCTGTACAACAATGTGTACTTGGTGAATTGTTGGGAGACTGTTTTTAAATGAACAAACAGGAAGAGGAATAATTAGGGCTAAAGCATCAGAAAAGTCAACATGCAAAGTACATTTCTGCTAACGGAAGGTCAAATTTTGCTCAGATTCTGTCTCACTGGACTTCATGTTCTCACACAGCAGCACTAAATGGTACAAGGCACATACACATCCCCAGTGAGGTCTGCTACTCCAAGGTGATCTGAGCACATGAACACCTCRCTGGAGATTCCTCATTAACACACACACAAAGGACTTTAAGTCCTGTTTTCTCCCTTCATTCCTCCTAGCACCATACCAAAGTTAGTAATCTAGCACTGTTTGCAGAAAAGCATGGCAAATTCATGGAGCTTGTAAGAATTTGCACCTTATCTGGTCACAAGAAACTGTCATTTTATAAAGAGAAGGATCTGACCCTCAGGCACAGCTTGGAGATAGCAGGGGAGAGGACCTTCCAAGTGAAATGCAGGGAGTCTTCAGCAAAGCACCAGCATGTATTTTGGAGAAAGGACCGAGGATTTAATAGAACAACAGTAACAAAGAAAAGGTATTTGARGGACAGGATCAAATTTGATTACCCTGCTTTGATGGTACCAAACTATTTTTGAATTACTATTTAAGATCTTTTTAAACTTCTCTTAGCAGCTCTTGATGAGACATCAGCTATAGAACAAAAAGGCGCCCAACAATAGTGTCTCTTTAAAACACAGGGTTGAATGGAGATCTTTTTCTGTAGAAGCAGATGGGCAATAAGATATTTCCCGTAGAAGCTAGCTGGTTCACTGATTTCCCCTTGAACCTTGTAATATCTGCATATGCTTATTTTTTAGCTGAGCAAATAGATCTGTTTGAAGGTGCGCTGACCTCTCTTTCATGTCAATCCTGCCAGCTTACTGAATTGCTTTGTTAGAGGTACCAGTCTCTCTCAGAGCTGAGTGGTCATGAATTACAATGTATCTACTGATTATCATGAAAGGATATTAAATTCACTGTTGTGTTTCATTGCAATAGACTTTTTATAAGGCTAAGCTTCAGCAGATTCTCAGTGCTAGTTCAAAAGTTGTATCTCATACATCTACAGAATATGTATAATGCTGTGCTTATGTAGCATATACATCCTTTCCCAATTCCTGATTTCCAATTTATTAAGATTCACTTAACAGTCACTATCTTACATAATTCTTTAACATCAGCTTCTGAAGCTGGGAATTGCTGCCACTGCCTGCTGATCACTGTTGTCAAGCGCAGGTATTTTCCTCATGTCTCTCTCCAGAGGAGGTACCTTCAAGCAGGAAAAAGGCAGCTGTTACTGGAGTATGTACAATATAGCAGTCCTTATTATTGTTTATTTTTATGCCCACAGACATTTATCAATATCTCTACAAACAGAAGAGTTCCAGGCTTATTTGGCCTTTTTGCCATGTCTCTGTCACTATTCCAAAAGTCACAAAGAGTGRTGACATAGGACTAGTAATGAAGTATCGCTGAACATGGTTGATACTCACATGGCAGATTTTGGAGAAAGATTTGGTGCCTGAAGAACTCAGTCTGCTCTAATAGGCTGGAAATTAATCACTGAATTGGCCCAACATCCGGTGATCAAGTGATGCAGTAAGTCAGGGTCTCACAAGAGGGGTAGGGGGACAAGACTGACTGCAACTTTTGGAGACAACTTTCTTACTGACATTTTAGATGGAAGGAATACATATCACATAGACACTTGCCAAGCTGGACAGAGTCAAGCACTCCTCAAACCTACAGGATCTATGCTTAACAAATAGTGCAGAGTACTGAAGAAAATGTTCAGGAAAGATTTGGAGAATGAGGGAAAGTGGTCGCCCTCTGAACATTTGCATGGTCTGCATTTTGCATCTCAAATCATGTCATGAGAGAAGCAGAGCTCTCATAAATCTGGGTTCGGGAAAAGGGGCATCTAAACCAGCACAGGACTAGAATTATTTTGGGCATGAAGGATGTTGATACTCAGCTCTGACCTCTGGAAAGGGCGTCGGCCACAAACTGGCATACTCTGTGAGCAAAGAGAAGAAAGGCTTACTGGACAACAGGAAAATAAAAGCACACAGATTCCACATCTCTAACCTTTTGCTGGACCGGTGAGTGCAGCAAAAGCTGCTCTCAAGCAGTGACACAGCTTCAAACAAATTAGAAGTGTCAACAGAAAATATTAAGTGATTTAGTAAGCTTCTTGTCAAAGTTTCCTTAATAGCAGAACTTAACTGTATGTAAAAGCATGTAAGATCTAGTCTTTCTCTTTCTTCTCCACAGAGCACTAACCTGGATTTTTGTTTTGTTTTTCTATTTCYTCTGATGTCCAAAAAAATGCTCTCTTAGAACAGATTATAATGTGCACCATCCATTCCTGCAGTGAAAAGACTATGAAGCAAACCCACATTTCCTTCAGCTGCTCAGGTGCCAAAACCACTTAGACATTTTGGCAACATAGGACACATTCTTTATGTTAACTGGCAGCTACTGTCTGACAGCTGTTCAGCAACCTAKGTGGAGGAAAAAAACAAAACAAAACAAAAAACCCTGCTGGCCTCACTCCAGTTCCCAGCAGTCTTATTCCAGATCACAAAGCTTCCAGATTCTTATAGGCCAGAGAGAGTCTTGCATCATCGCAGTGTCTTCTACCTTAGCTACAAAGCCATACCATTTTTTCTGGAGAAAGACATCCCATCTGAYGTCTTAAAGACTTCACCAGCTGGGAAACCTATCAAATTTGTGGGTTAGTTCTTTCATAAGTTAATCATCAGCATAGTAAGGAATATTCCTCATTACTAGCATGCATTTTATGTTCAATTTCCAGACATCAAATATTGYTATGCCTCTGCCTTATGAATCAAAGATCTCTCCTCCATCAGAAATCTYCTCCCACTTAGAGACTGACCTGATCCCATCTTAACCTTCTCTTGGATCAAAGAAAAAGCTCACTCTCTCACAGTTTTTCTAGACTTAGTGTTGTCCTTGCAACTCTTGTGGATCGTACTCTTTCACACAGTACTGAGTTTTTGTCACATCAGTGTCCAGGGAACATCTGTGTTCCTTTATTGAGTATGCTACACTGAGAGCTCATGTCTAGTTATCCATCACAGGTCATAAGTGCTTTTCAAATTGCAGTTCTTTCCCCTATTGGATGGTGACCCACATTTGCTTTCTAGATACAATCTCTCCTTCAACTGCATCAGTACTCTATCTTCTTCACCTCTGGCTGATTTAATTAAATAAAAGAGAAATTTTGCTTCTTCTCCCACATTTCCCCCCAAAAAACATCTCCCTGAAGCCCACTGGATTTTTATCAAAGCATTTTATATTAATTGTGCAATAAACTGTATAATTTACTGACTTTTTTTAAACATTTTAAATGAGGCTATTCAAGATTTTCCTTTTTTTTCTCTTTATTGGGAAATAAGAATAACATAACAGTTACCCTTAATTGCACTTTTTGGACTAGGCAGCCCAGGTACTCCAGAGACTGCTTACATGAAGTGAATTACTTTTCCATGTCTAGGGGTGATGGGAGGGAGAAAGAAAATCCAGGTATTGCTTTTTAGGTCACAACTACAAAGTCTTTCATCTCAATTCAGCAGTGTGACAGTTTTAAATGGCTTCTGTGACTTTGCACAATATAAAAGATATATGTCTCAACACTACTTGGCTGAATTCTTCTCAGAAAAATCTGATTCTTCAGAAGTATCTCAAAACATGACACTTCATCTTACAGTGAATATTGCCTAATGCTTCATTAGTTCTGTATTCTTGCTCAAGTCATGCACCACTTAAAAAATTAGCGTATGGAGACCAATGAGCAGAATGTCACAGGAACCCAAATTCTGGTCCCTACCTCTGTCCAATCTAGGTTGTACAACTAATTGCTTTAGAATTTCTTTGATGTTGATGGCCCAGAAACCCTATACACCTGCAACAGGATAGCACTGACATATCTATATTAATAACTGAGATATGTGAAGAGAGATATTTAATGAACTACTTTAGAAWGCCAAGAAAGGAAACATCTACAACAGAGACCACAAGATTTTCTGTAAGGCATGATTTTTCCTGCCAAAACATTTAAAGTTAGTCCATATGATGGAATTTTCCCTTCCGGACCTGTGTGGCTTGGGGTGCATCTACAATATGGTGTCTTGATTTAAGTACAGTTGCATTCTTCTTACTCATCTTAAGCATCTCTGGCACAGGCAATCAGTATCCTTTCCAACAGCCATAAAGTAAATCAAAAGGCTTATGGAGGATTAGAACTGGACACTCTTGCTGCTTTATGTGTTTAGTTTAAGCCATGTGAAAATTTGACACTTAAACAAGTTTTGAAACAAGTACTTACTAGGAAGGAAGTTTTGCTGGGAGGAGAAAGGTGTTCAAAATCACTGCTATTTGTTTTTCTCAACTTTCAGGAACTAGTGATAACAGACATAATTCTTCTAAACTGGTCCAGAAAAATACTAGGAAAGCTTAAGCTATACAGTACTTTTAGCTTACTATTTCCATTCACCRATTTGTTTTTATGCACATAATTAAAATCCATCCTCGGCATACCTTTTCACAGCTACTCACAACATTATAATCCTCTGACAGCTGGCAAAGACYAACACACACACACTCACTCACCCTATTCCATGGCTGCAGGAACAACATCCTGATCTTGCAACAGCTTGTTGCAGTACCAAACCACTACCAAGATTATCCCTTTCCATTTCTTTTTGGTTGTCAGCAGTCAATCATGCAGAAAGTACGATCACATAATAGAACAATATACTCATGCAATACCATAGATATTGCACATGTAATTGAAAGTAATTTCACAGAATCATTGAATAATTTAGGTTGGAAGGGACCCCTGGAGGTTTCCTGTCCAACGTCCTCCCCAAAGCAGGGCCTATTACAACAGATTGCTCATGGCTTTGTCCAGTTCAGTTTTGAATATTCCCAAGGATGGAGTGTCCACAGCCTCCATAAGCAACCTATTCCAGTGTTTAACCACTCTCACAGTGGAAAAAAGATTTCCTTATATCTAATTGGAACTTCCTATGTTCCAACTTAAGTCCTTTGTCTCTCATCCTAACACCATGCACCCCTGAGAAGAGTCTGGATCCATCTTTTCCATACCCTCCCATTAGGTAACTGAAGACCACTGTGAGAAAAATAATATACTCACTTTCTTTCCCCCATTTTTAACGTTTCAGCCAAATACAAAATGAATAAAGTCTTCAAAGTATCTTGCAATTTCACACAATTATTATGGAAGAAGCTAAAAATATTTGTAAAAAAATACAATTTAAGATGATGCTTCAGTAAGAGCTCTGTTAAAGACCTTATTCTTTGCATTCACAGATTTGAAAAGAAAACTGACTGCTCAGTATTAAAGAAAAAGCAGAGAAGAGAATTTTCCTTTGTTAGTGCCAAAATCTTCCACTCTTTCAAAAAAAGAAATCACATCCTGTAGTTCTAAAAGCCACTGCAAGAATCAACACGGTATTTTTTTTCCAGGAAGAAGAAAGTTAGTTTCCCATCAGGCGATCATGGTTAAAACAATTCATCCGCATTGTGACTAAATGAAACTTAAAAAATGTACTCAAAAGCTACATTCATTCCTGTAAGGAAGAATGACCTCCCTCATAATGAACCCTGAGGCTGGCAGCCAGTTTACAGAGGTTTTATAATGGCCAGTTTTGGCTTCAGAGTTGCTAGTAGCTTCATTTTGCATGTAGCATAGCAGATTTTGGGGCCTGCTGAGACATTTAAAAACTGGACTCAAAAGTCTGTATTCRGGTTAGAAAATGTTATCTTTGTATTTAACTAACATACTATAAAACTCAAATTTAGCTTTTATTTCCATTTTGTATCTTCAGACAAGCTCTAGAACTGCATGCCAGTAAACAATCTCAAATATTGTATTTTAATATTAAATAAATGTGACATAAGAAGAAAGTTCCTGTATACTAAAGAACACAAGTTAGATCAAGGGACAGACAACATTCCTGAATGTAGTTTGCCTACTAAAAATCCAAATATGTGTAAGAGTGATGTGTAAATGAGAAAAGACACCCTGCCTGCACTGGAGCTGAGAAGAGGACAACAGGTCCAGCAAGCCCCATGGATGTACTCCAGAGGGGATCTGCTATGTGAGGCATGCCGCAGGAGCCCATAGCACCCTAGCATGATGCGCCTCTATTCTCAGTACTGCCCCACCACCAGTAACATGATAAACCTAACCATGCAAGACGTATGTAAACACTACTCAGGAGCTACATGTGGCTAATAGCTGCAGTTTGTCCAACCTAGCTTAGATAAAAAAGCAGGACAATTTCGAGGCACCTGGGGTGGACTGCAGTACTTTGAGCTACATAGCGGTGCTCTGTGTAAGACATAGGACTACAGCCTGGCAGCTAGGGTGGGATCCAAAAGCATGCTCATGCCGCATACCAAGAGAACCTTGGCTCAGTTTTTCTTAAGATCTCAGGTGAGAATTCCTGCACACTCCAGATCCAGGCCCAGAAAAAGCTGGCAAAGGAAGACTTCTTCAGAGCCTCTCTTCCAAAACCTGCAGGCCACCCAAAGAGAAGGCAACGGTACAGGTAATAGTAGTGGTAGAGTCACTCACATATAGCAAAAGCACACACGTGTGCAATAGCATGGGCCGTGCCTGGAGCTCCCCTCATGCCTTCCTCCTCCCCAAGGCTTTCGAAGAACAGTGTTCATCACTGCACAATGCAAGGAATCAAATCACGGAAACCCATTCATAGGAGACATACAAGCTCTCCTCTGAATCTCTCTCCAGTCTTGCTATAACATAGCTCAGGACTAAGAAGAATGACAGAGCTTGCCCAGAGCTCCAGGTTTAAACAGAAGAAATCTCCCTTGGCTGCCATGCACAAGGATAAGGCCCTCAGAGTTTCCCAAATTTAATTGGGAGGGAGTTTTCACATTTGTAAATTCAGCCTTAGGCAGCTGAAGACTCTTCTGGTGTACGGTTTGGCCTGAAGTTATTATACTTTAAAATAATACTGCCTCTGATGCTACAGCAGCATGCTTATTTATTTATTTTTACAGATTCAATATACTGGACATTTTACTGCTATGTTTATCCAAAATAGAATGTATAGCACTCTGATATATGTGCCTACAATTAAATGCTAAGAAGTCAATAACCAAAAGACGGATGCACAGCTGACAAAGTTTGTAAAGCAGCTTGCTAGAGAAAGATTGTTCAGAACCAAATTTCTATCCCTTTGGGGTCAACATCAAACACAATGTAACTGTTCAGATGAA
This sequence comes from Apteryx rowi, assembly GCF_003343035.1. NCBI lineage: Eukaryota > Metazoa > Chordata > Aves > Apterygiformes > Apterygidae > Apteryx > Apteryx rowi. Next base: position 1,236,677 of record NW_020448263.1, read on the forward strand.
GTACAGAACAGCACCATCCTGGTCTGAATTGCATGAAGAATTCGAATAAGTGCAGCAAATATTTACTGAACCTGAAGTGTGATCAGGTCACCAGTGTTGGCACCACCGCTCATGAAAGAAGCAACATCTGTGCTTCAGAGCTAACAGTGGTTGTGACCTCAGTTCAAGATTTCATCTAACTTCAGTCTTCTGCCAGAAGAGAGCACCAACATAATGTTTGAGACTTTTTTTTTCTCCTTCTTTTCCATCTCTCTCTCCCTCCCTCCCCGTCTTTCCATATCAAGCTTATTTTTAATCCAGCCAGTGCAGCTATCATCACAGCAAAGGAACAGAGGAAGATATCTGAAAGCTAACTTAACAATGTTCTGTCCAGTTACTGAAACCTAATTAAATAATAGCTTACCTTGGTATTCACACCTTCACTGTTAAAAGGGAGGTAGAAAAAGCTGTTGACGAAAAGCAGAATTCAGGGAAAAAGTAGGCCCTTCAAAAGTCATTCAGGAARAGGAACTTGATACACACTTTTGATAAGCAATACACGTGAACTGATACCTCATAGTACCKGGCAAGCTTACTCAAATGCACGCTCTTGGAGTGACACCTTGGATATCCAGCACTGAATAAATAGTGTCATTTTGTCAATATGAATAAGTCAAATTAAGTAGGATAATTCAAGGGGAATGAAGAGAGCCAGAATATAAATAAAAACAAGCTGCACCACAAATATTTTGACAATTTTGACTCTAAGTAACAATCCTCTTCCAGAGACACTTATAAAAGGATACATGTCTTTAATTATCAAGAGGGCAGTCCATTAATTCAAAAAGCATCAAAATAAAAAAAAGCTTTGTTTGCTTTCTAATACCCAATGCTTATTTTTGTGGGAATTCTGATTAGAACAATATAATTAAGCAAAGAGCATAACAGGAATAAACTGGGAGGGGGGAAGACCGGAAGAATTTGCAATTATCCATACAGTTTTTATACATTTTTCTCTAGTACAAGTCACTGTCAGAAGTGTGACTGTAGTGCAGGAAGATATACCCAAATTAGATTCTCTCTAGCTAGCATAGTTAATAACCACAGCCAAGTCACAAGGAAAGAGATGTAAGAACAAGCTGTACAAATTCAAGTACATAGGCATTTCATCTGAAATGAAGGATTAAATGCCACAATTTCACTTCAGCGTCCATGAAACTGAATCTGCTTTGACTAGTATGACTTGACATCCTTCAGGCTTGCCTGCATTTTTGCTATAGTCACATCCAGCAACAGGGCTTGCCACAGCACTTCAGACACGGTCCTTTTCATCCACTGTTCCAGAGCTGCATCTGTATTACTGTTTGTAGCACATTAATAGACATAAGCAAAACACTGGCCATTTTTTTCCTCCATAATTTCAGTCTGCTTTCTGGTCACAACAGCAAATGTATGTTAAACACATAAGCACTATAAAAGCCCTAGGATTTAGGCATGATGAACTTAAAAAAAAGAATGTGATTCTGCATTAGCACAAAGTGCACTATGCAGTTACAATAACTACAAATATTTTATGCTGAAGATTTATTGGCAAACCTCTACAGGGCCTGTATCCCTAGCACAATTTCCTGTTCTCTTATAAAAGGAAGATAACCTTTTGGCAATGGTTTTCATAAGAAGAAATTAATGGCTTATGATGAAGAGCTTAACTGGAGAAAGATAAAGAATTTAATTGAAGAAAATGACTACAAAAAACATTCTATAAAATTCTCAATTTTTGAAGATKATGATAAAACCAGAAAAGTCTTAGAATAAAAAAGAACAAGAGAAAATATTTAACACAACGTAGGATGGCTATTGCAAAAATGCTTTCCAGCCAGCTGCAGATAGCTGGACAACAGCGCACACATATTTGACTTTCCCTTGGGTCATTTGTGGGTTTCTTGTTGGAAATTGTAGTAACTGTGATATACACAGACTTCTAATTCAATGTTGCAATGGGGTTCTTTGTTACCATGTGTTTGGGACACTGCATAAACGCATGCTTCATTTTACTCAGAAAAGGAGTCTGAGGAATTTTAATCGAACACAATGCACACACTGCAATATACAGCATAGCAGAAATAATGTAAAACATCTTGTCTTAGGCAAGATAATTGCAACCCTAACAAGTTACCAGTTTCTAGCCTTGATTAAAAAAAACCTCCAAACCCACAATATGCAATAAACTGAGAGGCGTAGAAATATGAGGATTACTAAACATGAAGGCAAGGATAGGCATCAGCAGTTCTATGCCTGTAGGTGTTCAGAGTTACCATTACCAGTTGCCACAGCAACACAAGATAGGCTGGAGGAGGCAGGAGGAAGCAAGGAGATATCCAGGACTGCATTGCCTACACTCTCTCATCCTGCAGCTCTTATATACCACAAAATGTTGGCAATTCCATGACATTTAAAACTGCCCTGGAAAGACCACCAGGAAATATGCATATAGACCAAAAGATATCCACCAAATATTAAGTGGATGTTGCACTGGCTTGACTTATGCAAATACCAGCTCCTGAATCTTATTTCTAGACATTTCTATCCATCAAAGACAAAACATAGGCTTAAAGAAACAGGTAACTAAACACTATGCCTAAGCCAAAAGTTAAGCATGGATCCCAGCTCATTGTCAAGTTCAGCTTTTCCTACCAAACCATATCGGTCTGCATACAGGTACGGTTAGGACCACACTTATACAGAGCTTCAGAGCACCCTGGAGGGTGAGGAGTTACACCTAAAAGACATCCCAAGCTCCTCCTCAGCCACAACAACAAGGATGGATGCTTTGAACTTCAGCTTCTACCTGGCAGCCAGCAAAGTGGACAGCCAGAGCTTGCTGTGCTCTAGCCTGCCCTTTAAATATATTTAGACAGCGTGCACTAATGAAACACCTAGGATCATTGCCTTTTCAGGCAACAGTAACTGCTGCTCCAGGATAGAGAAACAGAGTAAAGAGGATCCATATTAAGCAGCAGAAGTCCCAGGATTAAACAAAAACAACAAGAAGAATCACATTGGTCATTCAGCAGTATAGAAATTACTAAGAAGAAAACCTCCCTACAGAACAGGAAGGGAAAGTCCAGAACAGCAAAAGGTTAACTTGTCCTAGAATAGGAGACCACATGCAAAAGAGCTTCCCACAGTTGATGGCTACCTGCAAGGCCGGCAAAGAGAATGAAACCACTCTGACACAGGAGAGCACCAAGTTTCAGGGAAGTGGAGTCAAAATTCTGCAGCTGAGACCCATTTTGTTATCCAGATCCTGAATTGGCAAGGTGTAGAAGCACATGGGCAGATCTACCCACTTTGGACATTTGGGGTTAGGTATGTGCACCTGCTAATCAGCCGCATAATCCATGAAGTAGATGTTCATCATCGCATTTCGAAGTGGGATGCACTGTGCCCTCAGGTTTGCCACCAAAAATCTACATACGAACATCCCCAAATATATCTCCTTTGSCTAAAACAGGCTAGGGAGCTCTCAAACAAGCAGCTGAGCTGAGAGTAACAAACACCCAGGTTCTGGCATGTGGCTTGTGTGCAGGGTTCACATCTGTTTCTGCCTAAAGGGAATAAGCATTTAATGAAAGTATTTTTTCCAGATGTATAGTTAGTTTTAAAAGCCAAACTGAACCCAGAAACTTAGACAGCTCTTTGCTTGGCCTGAATTCAGAGCCTGATATGAGGCACTCAGGGCAAATACGCACTAGTGCAAGTTTGAAGATGGAGCTTTCTCCTCCTCTCCACGGCAACTGTCTTCAGAGATTAACATCCATGATCCTAAGAGGTCTTAAGAAAATAAAAAAAAACAAAACAAAAACCCAAAACAAAAAAAATCACCCAACCTTTAAGACAATTATAGAAGGTGGTGGAGGGAATCTGCATCTCACTCCTTTTTCTGCGCAGAAACATTATGCCTCTGAGAAAACAAACTGATAACTTAAGGTAACATGTAAGCCTGAAGATGACAAGCATCTCAAATACACACTTTTGAAGGACCAAATCCAAGCCATATTAAAGTTCAGGTGAGTTTTGTTAGGCTGCTAGCAGCTAATTTTGCACACTTCTGAACAACTTCAAGGTCTAATGAGATTCTGACCTACAACAAATAGAACACATCCCGCTCATCTCTGTGTGAAGTTTATCAGTAGAGAGAGACAGTCATATGAAGGATAATACGGGGTATGCGTCCAGTTAATTTTCATTCAGCTGCTTTCTTCTAACTAAATGGCGTGTGTTCACTGGAAACCACCCAGGAAATAGGTCATAGATAAGCACAATTATAAACCACAGGAACAAGATACTTTCGAAGTACAGGATAAATATTTCAAGGCCTTGTTACAGCATACACACATGGACATATATGCATATATGGAAAGGTGACTTGTTTGGGGAATCAAGACTAATCAGAAGTGGGAAATAACATCCAAGCAGAACACAGCTGGAAGGAGTGCTTTCTAATTTCCCCTTTCTTCCCCTCCAGTCAAGAACCTATGTAGAGCAGCTCACTGATAGGGTCCCAGTTCAAAAAGCACTCCCCTCTTTTCAATGAGTCCTTAAGTGCTACCCTTGAATCACACTCACTCAAATACTCTTCCAACTCAGAGGCATAACAATCAGCACAAGACCTCAACACCCTTAGTTTACATGTGGCATTCAGCAAATGAATTGGGCAACGTAGGGCCCAAAACCATGAAAATGCAGTAATGCAGAAATGACTTACACTGTGTCTCCTAAGCGCCTAAAGAGTTTGCACATTGAGGTCCTAAGACTGCACCTCCCCTGACAGAAATTTTGAAACAGAACTACAGTAGTCACACACAGACAGTTCTACAAGACTCTGCCTGCCTAATTGGAAACAGAAGCATATTTTTCTTAGCAACTGACATCTCATGAGACTAACTGCTTTCTGAAGTACAAAGCATGTATGCAGGGTAATACAAGGTCTGTCATATGACCTTCATGTCTTTTATAATCATTTTGAAAAAAAAACCAAAAGCGTCAGCCCTTGGCACWTCAGGTGTCCTTTTTCTGACTAAAATGTGACATCTGTTTTGTTTTCTTTCGATAACTGCAAAAYATTGCTTTTCCAAACAATTGACAGTATAATCATTTATTCCAGTGTCCCTGTCACTTGTAGCTTAAGACTCCACCAAAGTGAAGTAATGACAAGTCTCTACAAGTATTAAATCTTTTGACTTTTTTTGAGCTCTTAAATCATTTAAATGCTTCTCAAAAATCTCACCCCAAATTTTCATCAAATCTTTTAGTGACTCACTTGACAAGACAAACTAGGCACAAGCACGCAGTATGTTTTGTTGTCCAGCTTCCACCCTGCTCTGCAAATACCAGCCTTTTCCACTAGGAAAGTAGAAATAAAAAAAGAAGAGATCTCTTGGCTTCAGACTAAGGCTCCTATACATTGTACTCCAATAAAAGCATTAAAGATCTTCCACTCTTAGGCAGCTCTCTAATCTGTACAACAGTATTTGTATGCACTAATCACTTAGGCTTTTTATCAGTCGCTTAATTTCACCAATTCCATCACTTCTGAGTAAAGCTCAGCAAACTCTCAGCATTCGTACTTCATAACAAGTAAAACACTTTTTGATGCTGCATACTTGTCTTCTCTCATGAATCAGCATCAGTGCAGCTATATTTTCATGCTATGCATTATCTGAGAAGAAAGGACTTACTTGCTCAAGTCTTTGCTCTCTCTAGTTGTCTAAAGTCTGTTGAAGCTAGCCACCTAAGCTTCTCTAYAGTCAGTGGAAAAAACTAGCACATATCCAAGGATGGAGTGACTCTCTCTAGGGAGGCACCTATCGCACTGCACCAGCTACAGAGAGAACCTAGACACCTAAGTTACAGGTGGCAACTWTAATGCAAGATGAATCCTCCCTCCTGGAAAAATAGCATAAACTTTAAATACAAAGGGCCAAGCTCAAATCTGTYTTCTACTGCTATCCCAAGCACAAAGCAGTTGACTCCACTTATACATGCACAGAGCTTGGCGTAACTCCTCAAAAAGATTAAAATAGCATTTTAAATTAGTATTATTTTCCATGATTTATACTGTGCTATTTGCCACAAGAACTAAYAGATTTCTTTTAGAAACAAATACCACTACCCGAAAAACTGTAAGTGGTTGAGTGAAATTTTTTACTTGCACACAGCCCAGTTTTAGATTAAAACTCAATGAACATATTCCTCCACTGTGAATATATTGTGTGTGGAGTCAATGCCTGTCACAAAATGACCCACACTTCAGGCTAGCACAGGATGAATAAAACAGCCATAAACTGAAATGATGTTCTGATTGTATAATTTAAGATGGGTTGTTTACGAGCCTTCATTGAAGAAATAGACCATGATTTTAGATACTGAAAAAACCAAAGAGCTCTGCTTAAGAAACATATTTTCCTTATTTTAAGTCCAGGCTTTAAGCATCTGCATCTGATAAACATTTTATTTCCATGGTACTGCATACAAAACACAAATGACAGATCCAGTTTTAATTCACTTCAGGGCTTTAAAATATGCCCTTATTTTGATACAATAGCACATAGTGATATCTATTATGAAGATCCTTAGCAATGTTAAGTGAGTATTTCTGTAGCTCCAAAGCAAGTGAAGAAGCTCTTTAAAGCAGTTATAAAAAATGTAAAGATGAGCAACCCAATATATTAAATTAACAAAAAATACTTTTCAGTAGGTTACCATACAACTTATCTACCATACATGCTTAGTTTAATATGGTAGAGGACAAAAATCTTGAACAAACAAAACATTTCATTGACAGAGAATCAAACTTTTCACTTTGGGTACCATGATCTAGTAAGGTATTTATTGCCATCATCACCATAATTCCATTATTCTAGACCAGACAGTAAATACAGCTTCATTCCTGGAAGTCTTCTGACTTCTTCTGGGGGGAGCCGGGATTTCCACAGACAATTGGGTAACACACATCTCTACCTCAGATGCTCTCAAGATCACTTCAGACAACCAAATCAACCAGAAGCAGATGAGCAGTGGGGACTTGCACTGACCAGGACCAAAAGCCAGGCTCCCCAAAATGTCACTCAGCATTATTTGAACTTGCTCTTCACCAGGGGTATGTYGGCAGCAGTGGTTTGGCTGAGCTTGCTCCTAATGTCACAGCTGCTTCCCGAATTGGCTGTTAAACCATACTTCCAGGAAGCTATAGCCCAGCTGCTGCCACCTCTCCTGGGAACCTTGCTGCTGTAACTCAGGCGCTACTTTGTCTTCATTTTCTTCTCCCACTCTGCTCAGAGGAGCGGACCTGGACATCTGGATGGCTCCTGCCTCTCAGGCTGCTCCAGTGTCCCCACTGTTCCTTGCCAGTGCCCCCAAAACCAGTTGATATTGTTTGAACAGCACAGCTCTAGTCTGCACTGGTGCAGACTGCTGGGTCCAGAATTAAATTTGTTCATAGCCAAACAGYGGTGTGAAAGCCCTTTATGTCAGTGATGTCTGCATGCATGCACAAATGTATGTAGAACAAAACACCATCCACAACTGCACTGGACATTTGCTTACTGAAACCATACAGAAGACAGACATGGTGCTGTTTAGCCATTTGTTATCCAAGTTAAGAGAGAAGGTAGTGAGCAATCTTCACTTTCCGTACATTAACTTAGCACTTTTATAATACAGTAAGTCAATACAGGACACAGAACATTACCATGTGCAAATGTGGCTCACACTGTTGAGTAATACCACTATTTTAAACTCTCTGCTGCTAAGCAACACTGACAATATGGTTTAGAACATTTTTGAAACACCGAGTGCTTCAGTTCTCCCCCCCGATATGCAAAAGCTGTTCTCTCACTGTATGTACAACCAGAAGCTGTTCAAAGATGGGGGTTCAGTTTTTATTGGGCTGGTTCTCAATAGCATCGCAATGACATGGGTCAGTATATGAGCAGTACCAGTCCTGTAAGAGATGCACAAATCTGGCTCCTTGACCTGTATTTAGACATCCAAAAAGCACTGCACTCAGGGAGGCTTAGCAGTCAGCTACTCATGTTGGACACTCACAGCTAAYGAACAAACAAAACTTTTTCAGTTGCCTTACTTCAGGTGTCTAAAACAACACAGGCTTGGATCACCTCTGAATATCATGCTTACCAGAGCTGTCCAAAAAAGGCAGTTTGTATTCTCTTAAGAGCCAGGATGCTATTTGTGACCAGTGCTATGACTAAAGGAGCAACTGCTTATTGCTAAAGTGAAAAATGTACAAAGTCTGTAGAGCAACAGTGACAAAAGACAGCAAGGGGAAAGCACAAAATCTAATATTTAAGGAAGCAGCCAAGAGATGGGAGAATTTTGCTGCAACTGCACTTACTGCAGTGAAGAACGCTTATTTTAAAACTTTCCATTTATCCATACTCCAGTAGGAGAAGGTGTGAAACCACTCTTGAAGGGTTCTAGCACAGGGGCTGCCTTCAGTCAGTCTCTTTAAAGCAATCTCACTATGTGAAGATTCACACTCTCATTTCCAAGCAACAGGTACAAAATGAACTGGCACTGATTAACCCAGTTCCCTATTGGCTGGACTCTTTCACAAGGTTTGCCTATGTTGCTTCAGGCAAATGTGTACCTCTGAGATGCACCTTATTAAGAAAGGTTGTCCAATTCTGACAGAATGACAGAATATACCTGAAACTTTTCATAAGCTTACTCCTCTCATTGTTACTCTAATTTATTCAAGGGTACTTAATTTTGCCACAGACATTAGTGAGGTTACAAATATTCATGTCTCTCCAAGYATTCATTTTATGGTATCTTTCACTTCATCATATATTTACCTTTCTATTAACTTACATGGATGATTTCATTGCTAATCATTTCTCTTAAAACCTTTTTAGACATTTTCTACTTTAATACCGAAGATGTAGGTGGCTGGGAAGACTTGTTTGTCTTACTCCTCCCTCCTGTTATCTAAAATTAAAATGATGTGGCCAGCACAGTCTGCCTCACACATCCTATAGTTCTTTCACAGACAGCACAGGTCTAGACCCAATTAATGAATCACCAAGGAATGGCAAGGCACAGCTTCTCCTAAAAAGGCATACTACATCCTCCTGGGGCAAGAGCGGCATAAGGTTGATGTAGAGCTCAAACATGGGGATCGTAAAGGTACTGTTACATAAAATGCATTGAAAAAGGTTGCATTTATCTTCCAGCTGACCGATTTTTATTGGAACAAACTCAAACAATTTGACAGGAGGAGAACTATAGAACTGTGCGATTACACTGTACTTGTAAAAGGTCTTCCTACCTACACAAAAGGTATTAAAACAACTTCTCTTTGGACCATTTTCCGATTATTCCAAAACAAGGTCCAACAGTCCACTCTCTCCACAATTAACAGTCTGGTAATCCTAATCCTATCACATACACCTCCCCCTCCCTGAGCTGCAATGTTACTATCTTGATCATAAGCTGCTGTGGAAGACAACATCATTCACCTTCTTCATCTATCAAAAGGCAACTCTTTTCTCTGTCTTCATCACGACACACTGAAAAACAAGACACTATAGCATGACTAATGAATCTCTGAATTCCCATCTGTCAACACAAGTCAGTCAGCATTTCACCCACTCGCCCCCAACTACTTAGTGTTCCAAAGCGTCTGTTGAGCACGGCACCTAATCTGCCTCAAAGAGGGATTGCTGAGAACCACAGCACAAGTTATGGAACAAAAATTTCCTGGCAAGACCTTGGACAGCTATTGCTTACTTATGCTGTTACACAGAAGGGTAGTTTTGATAGCTTTTCCTTCTTTTGTTCTATAGTCAAGTCTCATTGGCTCTAAATCACAGGAAGACCACAAAAAGAGTTCATTTTCATTTTCAGATCCACTACCAAGGTTTACTTTGACCATTACTGGAGGAAAAGATAGGATCATTATCTAACATGCATTTTAATGATTTGCTTGCAAAATTTTTATCTTTCTTTGAAGTCTCTTTACATTAAAATCTTCCATGCCAACCCCTCCCCTCCCCCCCCCCCCGTAGCTTTTTTTGGAAAAAGATTGTAAGAATTTACTATAGGAAAAGCTGATCTATATTGCTTCTAAGTTTTTACTGTAACAAATAATCTGCTAAGATACTTCTTTGAAAGATTTTAGGAGAATAAAGCAATGACAGCAGATTGTAATGCACTTAGTACTATCTTGTCCAACTTCACCAGGAAATTGGCAAGTCTTCTCTGAGTAGAATTCCGTTCTGATCTTTCCTCAGCAGTCTCTTAAAATTTCTAAAAAGGGGGGAGAAAAAGAAGCTGTACCTTCCAGCTAAGGACAAAATCTGTGCTGCTTGCCCAAGATGGCAACCAATCTGAAACAGAACTAACAGAAGTCATTTTGTAGGTTCTTTTTGTTTAGATTGGCATGACCCCAAAACACTTCTTAGCTTTTCTGGACAACACATAGTTTTGTCAGGACTGAGGCAATACACAGATGTTGCATCGTGTATGACTTACCTTTTCAAAGAACAGAAATAAAACCTGACAAACCTGTATTTGAAAAAGTCACATAGACTTGACACCAAGCTCTACCTGGATCAATGCAGTATTTTAATCTACAGACAATAAATTAGGACAACACAAACTTTACCAAAACCAAGAGCTCTAAGAGACCCAACGTAAAATGACTGAAAAACCATTTTGGTCCATGCATAAAACTAAATGTGACAGGCAGCACACTCCTTCTGAAGCATTTCCTGCCAGATTTAAATGTCAGGATGAAAAATTGTTTTAAGTATATCTAAATTAATTGTTCAGTGTGCTTTGTTCAATGTGCTTTCTAGGTCCAAACTACTGAAGAGAAGAGACAGTGGAAGTGAGGGAGCTCATTCTTCTCTGCTTATTTCAATTGTTATTCAATGGCCTGGTCTGCAAGCCCAGAAAGTCAAAACAAATCTCCTCTCCTCCACTGACTTTCCCTCTTCCTCACTTTACCAACAGTGAGTCTCACTGAAGCTGAAGTCAAACACTGCTATAACCTTGCTGACAGAAAAAACTAGAGCCCAGACACTCAATAATGGCATAATAAAAAAATGCCTAGAAGGTACTATGGAGGGAAATTTACAGCCATTTTGATGCAAGTTTGCTCCATCTGGTGAAATAGAAAAATGCAGCCTGACCCGCTCTGTGTGCCTTGCCCACTCTGTTATTCTCTTCCATAAGCATATTCTTATTTTGCTGAGAAGCCACCATATGTTGTAAGCTGTCACTATCAGCAAAAGTATTACTACATTAGCACCTACAAGGCCCAATTAGGGACAAGGCTCCTACTGTGCTAGGCATGTCACAAAAGAAGAAAGCAGACCGTTGTAATCCTAGACTGAAATCTCTGGAACATGGACAAGTTGCAAGAGCTACACAAAAGAAACAGATGGGAGGTAATAWCCTCTGAGTAAAAGGGTAAAGCAATAACAACATCAGGGCACATTTTATCAACATTTGAGACTTCAGTCAGATGTCCAAGATGATGGTCAGCCTGATACTAGCAGGAAAGATGCATCCTGGAAAGATATGAGAAGGGCAAGTATTACTCCTCCAGCCATGGAGTTCTTTCCACGTGCACAGGTCAGCACAAGAGAGAGACAGAAAGCATGTGCAGAAAAAGCAAGATGAGAGTCAGAGTTGTTTGAGCAAGAATCCATATGAAGACCAAGTTAGTGACAGAATGTTTTGTTTGTTAACAAACCCCAGAATTTTTGTGCTTTTGAGAATGTAGTTAGTAACAGTCCAGCACCAGATTAGCTCAGAGCAGGCAAGGAGGGTGTGAGCATCATACCACCATATACTGTTACTAAATCCCAATAGCGTGTGCGTAGGATGGTGTAATTAGGAAAGTGGTTGTTTTTTTCCCCCCCTCTTCACTTCATGCACACAAGTATGCAAAGTTCAAACGTAGTTTAAGTCAGTAGTGACTGCTCAGAGTGATCAGAGAAAAGTCAGTGGGAATACAGTAGTCATACTGTCATGAAGGAGCAAGGAATGGGGAACAGACAATGGCAGTAATTCTTTTTTTTTTTAAATGACATGTTGCAGCAAGACTTTTGGGAACCGTTTCCCTTAACAGAAAGCAGCAAGTATGCTCTAATGCCCCTTCCCCCTTCTTTTACGTGATTTTCCAAGAAGAACAAACAACAAATATTAAGTAACATCACCCATCCTTTACTCTTTGAAAAACTCTTTCAGAGCACCTGGTTATAGAGCATGAAGCCTGACCTATCAATTTCTGAAGGCATCATAACCAAAGCTGTCACAGTAAAAGAAAATATTCTTCCTATAAAACTGGGAACAATTTGTTTCCATGGCAGCCAGAACAGTGATGAGCAGCCCTGGCAAATAGCTCTAGAATTACTAGGAGCACAAGGTGGATCAGATGATTTACATACAACATAAATAGTACAGGAGGCGATGAGAGCAAGCAATAGTCTTTTGAAGTATGAGAATTATAGAGCTAATCATCAGATCTAGAGTTCTGTCTTTCCCTTTCATCCCTGTGCAGAGTCAGGAGAAAACTGTCAGTGCAGATGGATAAACAGCATTGGAAGAGATATGATATTCAGAGATATTCAGGCATTTCTGAGTCATAACACTGTAATCCTGAAGTGGGCGTGCAACAACCGGCATCTGTGTTAGAACAGCACTAATTTTAATAATTTTTAAAGTGAGGTGCAAACTTTGCTTAATCTACACTTTGCAACACACTGTCAACTGTTACCTGAAACAGTTTGACAGATATTGTAGTATTCTGTTTGTGGAAGGAAGTTGCACACCTAAAACACATCTATCCAAAACTCCATTTCATCAGTGAAATCGGTGTTACCCATCCTCAGTTTTGAGGGACCATCACAGAAGTTGAAGGTCACATGAAACCATGGTGAGAACCCAACTCAGGCTCACAATCATCTGTCCTTACCACAGGATTTCACTCCCTCTCTCCACATATTTGTCCACAAATGTGCTAATTTATCAGAGGATACAACCTTAAAATTGTTGTGTCTCAGCTCTTTATAATGCTGAACCAGAATTCTGATTCTGAAATATAACCCTGAAATATACCATCAAAACTAGGTATATAGATTGTCAACCAGGTGCAATAGTTCTGAACCAGCACATGTTTAAAAGACAATTTTCATAACTTTTATAGAACAAAGATTTGCACATCAGCTAACATTTTCTACACTATGATAGAAGATTAAACTCCCAGCAAAGTTTTTTCTACATGGCTTAGCTTCATTTTGTTTACTGTGAAAATTGAATATTGCTAGCAGGCACATTCTGAGAACAATACTTCTAACACCATTATGACACTGTAACCTTGAAGCTACCTTGGAGATTTAGTAGCATCACAGCTATGCCAGGCCTAATCCACTTAACAAAATTGAGGTGAAATTCCTAGCTTGACATTTCTGAGAACAAGGTGGCAAAGTTTTAAGAAACCTATCATTGAAGGTTCCTTATGTAAGAAGAATCAGAAGTTTTTCAGGGGGATTATATCCAGCATCTACAAAGTTTGATGCAACTATCTAATTTTAAATTTGTTTATTCTGTGTGGGGCAACGTAACGTTCTGCTATCCCCTTCAGGTTCTCCAGCCCCACAAGAAACCTCCCCTCAACTGCTGAGGGCATGCCAATGACAAACTCTAGAAGAAGCTAGATCTGATATCTTCCTGTTAGGGAAATTATCTTTTGTAGCCATCTAGTAGTCTTGAAGTAAGAACAAGGGGAGATAAGCACTATCAGAGTACATCCATCCCCCAGGGAAGAAACACGTGCATGCATATGCACAGTGGAAAGCCTCAACTTTTCTACTGTGCTGTTTGGGGTGTGTATGTGTGTGTGTTTTAACTTATGGAAGTAATATCTACAGCATGATGTTTGTGGGAACAAGGGAACAGGAATTTCATGTTGCTGAAGAATATAAGAAATGCCCAGCTGGCTCAGACCAACATCCATCTAGCCCAGTATTCTCACTCAGAGAATGACAAAAGCAGATGCTATTTAGAGTTCATGTGAATATAGCTATTTTTTGCAGCCCTCTCCCATTATACTCCCTGAGGATCCAGAATTCCTATATTAAAGATGCTAGTGGTACTTGCAACTTACCACTGAAATTCTCCCTGGAATAGTGTATCCTCTCCCACTGGTAACTTATGCCTTCACAAAATAAATTCTCACTGTGGTAAGTGCTGCACCCGCTTCATCAACAGCAGTGCATAGCTTTCAAAGTGATGTGAAAAAGTCTCAAAAGATGACACAGGCAGGTCCCTGCAACTCATTAATATATATAAATTTTTTTTATTATCTGTATATTTCAAGGGGAGAAAAATCTCTCTTTAAGTTAGCTCAATTCCTATTTGTTCAATTGGGAGCAGGTAAAGTTGAATTCTATTAAAAGCAACTGAAGCCAAGCCAACATGCACCAAGGATGTAGCTGGGAAGAAAACGTAGGTGTTGCCTTTACTTCCTTTCTGAAGGGCATGAAGGCCCTTTACAGGAAGGAACATATTTACATTTCATTAAGCTATTTTAACCCACCATTTTTGTAATTTTTCCTCCTGAGTTCACATTTTCTGACAATGTTTCATCACTTTTATAGCATTACACCAAAGTCCAAACAGCAGAATTGTTATCCATGAACTTCACAGAATCAGTTACGTATACAAGGATTTACCAGGAGCACAGCACTATTGCTCTACCACTCAAATTCAAGCTTAGTTACCTAAGTTCACCATAGTCCCTGAAGTGGTTGTTACCATCACATCTAGCCTCAGCCAAAARGTAATAATAAACCACATGCCTTATTCTCTTGTATACATTTGCATAAAGATCATTGATTTATATGCAAAAGAGTCATATACTGAAGTTTGATCCTACCTTGCCAGTCCATAGAGAACACTGCCCATAGAGCAAGCAAGCTATTTAAAAGCTGATTCCTGAGCGGGTTTGTTTTGCTATCTAGTCAGGATAYGCTTTTGCCTCCCCCTGCTCAAAGGACATCAGCATTATTCAAGTCTAGCCAGAGCAGCCATTATTCTGTCTGAAAGTGATAAAATGTCATCTTTTGAGTGCACTAGCTAGCTGCAGGAAATCTTTGAGGTGAGAACAAAAGCCCAGGGAGAAAACTAGTACATAAAGGATATAGTTACCCTGAGATCCATGGGGAAAGATCTTGTTAAGGAGTGCATCCTAGTTAAAGGCTACAATAAGCATGCTGATACTTTTTATTTTAAGCTAGATTCAGAGGCTCTCCGGCATTATTGCAGAGCCACTAGTCTATGACAAGCCAGTAACATATGACRTTGGCTTTGCAGAAACCTCTTTGGCTGTCAAGCGTTAGCCAAGTTTGAGTTTGCTGCACCAGGAAGAAGCCCATGGAGACAATGTCTGAATCTCAAACATTTAAACACAAGTTTATAATGCACTCCCTGCATTAGCCTGACAGAGCATACTTGCTCCAGATCAAGAATACACCCACACCCAGTGCCTATGCCCTCCTTGAGCACGCCTGAATAAACCTGGGCTAAAAGCTTAGGACAGAAGCAGCCAGAAGAAGCTGAAGGATCACTTGAACTTGTCAGGGAAAGCTCTTTGGTTTGCTGTTAAGCCAATGATGCCCTTGTTGTTGAAACAGGTCAAATTAAATTGAAGCACATCAGTCAAGAGGCCAGTCCCTTCAGGCTCTCTTGATAGTCAACACCTCCAGAGCATGCCTCAGATCAGCTGCTTTCTCCAGCGTCCTCTTCTGCGAGCTCCCTCCTGCCATCTCTCACAGTTAACTACAGAGACAGCCCAGAGGGATCAGCCTCCAAACCTGCGCATCTAAAGTTAGCTGGTAACATAGAAATATATTCTCACTACCCACATCTCCAGATGTCAGATTAATTTAAGTGTATTTAACCATATCCAAAATCTACGCCAGGAAAACAATTTTACTAATTTGTGCCTATGAGAATTTCAACTGGCAAATCTAGAAGTAACACGTAGTTGATATACAGGTTTGATAGTGGAAATAATCATGCATTTAGTGTTGATTGCAACCTGTCAATATATGCCTTTTAGCAAGGAAAAAGCATTTGCACAGAGATCTAYAAAACGAAGCATTGCCAAAAAGATCAGCTGCTAGTAGCAACACTGCCATCTCATGATTTTATTACAAGTCTCATGATATTCAGTGCTTTTCTTGGGGCTTCAGTTTTTCAACTGTTAAACCTCAGCTGTAAATTGTTTAAAAAAAMCCCACAAAACAAAAACAAATTTTCTAGCTTCCATGTTTTCTGAGAAAAAGCCTGAGAATGTAACCTTTAACAATTAACAAACAGGCAAAAATGAGGAACCCAAAGCACATAATTTAAAAACAAACCCTGGGTTTTCGGAACATGACTCTCTGACAGCCTGAACTTCTATGATATCAGATCATCATCATGAGTCAGGTAGACTTAATTGCAAACCCAATAGACAGATTCACTAACTTGATCTGAGAAGGTCTGGCACTTTGCTCTATCGACAGCAGAGCTCAACTTTCAGGGACCTGCGGGGAAAACAACCCAAACAAACATGAGAGCCCACATCTTCCTTGCACATAACTGCCAGAAGGGAACAGTATGTCCCAGAGCTCAGTAAAATTTTTAATTCCTAGCAAAAACTAAACACACTAAAAGGACAAACCACCCACAAATCCTTTCTCCCCCACTGACAATTTACTGGCAAATGAGCTTTATAAAAAGGCTGCGGAACAGACTCAGTATTCACAAGTGCATTAAGAATCATTTAAATCTGAAGTAAGAATGTCTTTTGTTGTTCAAAGCAATGTGTTTTGGAGAAGAAAAGGACAGAAACACAAACTGCAAACTGATTCGCTTTTTTAATATTGCTCACCTCGAGGCCAAACCCCCCGCACACTTTCTCTCTCTTGCCCAACAGGAGTGGGAAAAAGCCCTGTACCTAAATCAATTTAAAGTTTCCTCTCAGCTCAGCAGGGATTCTTGGCTGTAAATGAGAGTTTCTTATTAACAGCTTAAGATGGCTATCGACTTTATCCCATTTTATTTAATTCAAGATAGCTGGAAGRCTTTCAAGCAGTTTTAATTACCTTCAGATCTGATTTTTGGGAGGGCAGGAAGAGGTTAAAAGAGACAGTAGATAGCAGATAAAGCACCTCTGTACCCCGGACACGAAGCTGCTGAGCATGCCAGTCACAACACACCGCGGCCCCCCCGGCGGCCAAACGCCAAGCACCGACAATAAGCAAGCCGAGCGCCTCCGGCTTTCACAATGCCGCCTTGTGAGCTTCCTTGAGCCTCGTATTCCCGACCCGCTCGATGTGAACTTTTGCTTGCGGGTGGTGCAAAACTCCTGAAAGCTGCATCTCACGGTGCGGTTCAGAGCAGTTTCTCCCAGGCCGTCTCTGCTGCTGAAGGCAACAAAACCGTAAGCTTAACAGAATAAGGTGCATGGCTCTGAGACGCACTCTTTAGCTTGAGTTTGTAAGTTTTGATTCAAAATACTCCCCCCAAAAGTGCAAGCTCTAGAAGGATTCCCCCCCCAAAGCTCGCTTAAAAAGCACAGATTTTCTAGACCATTAGCTTTCTCAAACAGCAGATACTGTGACTACTTTTCTTTGCATAGGTGCGCCAGTAGAGGCCACCATAAACCCAGCTGAACAGGTTTTAAACTGAACAGGTACATGTGTTTCACCCATACTAAACAGAAGAGAGACTGATGATGGGATTAGGGCTTTAAGTATGCCTGGGCTAACATCGGAGCAAGGCATCAGTGAGCCTCATCACGGACAGTCAGCAGAAGCTCTTTATGTACTACTCACAGGTTTGGAGGGCTTTTCCTTCTTTTTCAGTTTGAAACTCATTACTAAGCTCAAAAGAACAAAAGGAAAAAAAAGGGTAAATTATACAATATTTCCTGTGCATAATGGAAAGTGCTGTGGTGTTAAGCAAGAAGAAATCACAGTGAATGCTTTCCAAGAGAGGCTGGGGTTCAACTACACTCCCTATATCCTCTTGTGATTCACGTAAAGCCTTGCCTACTGATTCAGAAGCCTGTTTCTGCTAGGACAAACCAATATAGGTTACCTATTTTTCCTCACAGTCTCCTGATTAAGTCATCACCTCAAGCTCCCATATACTTTAACAGCTCCCATCCTTGTACCCACTCACTCATTTCTTCAAAACAGCTATTGGCTCAGTGAGGTATACGGAAATACACAAGGGGCTGTGGATCACACAGGATTGCTTTAATTTAAGTTATACAGCACCATCAGACTCATAAATTCAGTGTGACCCAGCAAGTTCAAGCCAGACTTGTTCCAGAGCTTACACACACCAAATCAAACTTCAGTCTGAAATGCAAGATACTTTTACATGGTCATCAAGTGTACAATTTCTGCAGGTGAGAAGGCTGTGGAAGGAGGATATACTTGACATGTATTTTTGGCTGATGCTCTTGAATGAAGACTAGAAACTGGAGTTGAGCGTAAGGCTACTTGTTAAAAAAAAGTATAGATTTCTAACTACATGCAAGATGGTCTGGTCTTTGTTATTATCAAACTATTGAAGCAATATTGCAATTTCAAATACTGCAGCAATTTTCTCTCTCACTTTTCTACTTATGCGCACTTTCATGCTGTGGCTTCAGTAAGTATCAACAGACAAGCAGTGTGCCTATAAGTTTACCCAGACTGTTTATTTTATCACGACACTTTGAATACTGGTCTATTTTTCTTAAACTTTTCCATAACATTCCTCACACAAACCTCCCTTCCTACTGTTCAGTATTTCAAATATAGTATTGACTAGAGATCCCAAATAAGATAAAGCCAGGTGCTAATTATCACACCTTTGGCCATTGTCTACAAGACATGTATCAGCTGTAGGAGTTAAGGCAAGGAGGACTCCCAGTAAAAGTTCAGAGGCTGTTTCCTGGGAGTCTCATTTTTTATTGCTGGATGGAGTTTTTCTCCACATCCAGCAACCCACAGTAACCAAACAACATTGAATACAGGAGATTACTTCCTCCCACAGCCAGAAATTTTAACATTTAGCAATTTGAGTGCTAGCATAGCCCCTATGTTGGTCAAACATGATACCTCTATTGGGCGAACTTCTGAAGAACCATAAGCTAGGTAACTTTGAATTTGAAGGGAATTAAATTCTAACAAGGGAGCAGGCAGAAAAAAAATGCATAAAGAAGAAATAATTGGCATACGCTGTCTTAAGAAGAGACAGAGGGAGATCAAACATCAATAAGACTTAAACTTCTACATACATTTATCTCCCTTGGGACTGACCCAAACACCAACATAAAATCCACAGCAGAGCTGGGAATTGAAAGCAGACTTCCTGGGCTTACAGCTTTAGGCTACTTTAACTTAAAGGACTATGGTCATCTAATCATCATCTGTTGACACTAAAAAACAAACAAAAAATCCCCCACAGGATGTGTAGTTCCTCTTTCCAGAGAGACTTTGCAAAAAGAATAAATATCATATATCAGTATTTTATAGACAAGCAACTTGCCCACCATCACATGCAGTAAATCTGTCATGGAACTCAGTTAACTTTTTTCCTGTCATTATGATGAGTCACTTTCTGCTGTGAACCAGTACACAGAAACTTCTAGAATTGAGTGCTTTCTGACTTGTGCTAGAAAGCATTATGCAGAAAAGTCTTCTAAATGTATATATGCAAGTTTTTTTTAAAGATCCATGCAAAAAAGTAAACTGAAAACACAAGAGTTAAGACTGTTTAAATACCAACCCTGTAGCTTTATGCAACCAGTGGTAGATTCTGCAAACATTTTCTAGCAGATGTATGTATGAGAGCTCATCAGGCTTGGAAGGAACCTTAAAATATCCTAAGCTCCTGCTAATCCCAAAGCTTCCATTAAAAAGCATTTTTTTTTTCCTAAAACACAGAGGCCTTCAGGTAACATCATCCGGAACTTTTGTAAGCAGAATATACTGTCC
>NW_020448263.1:1256805-1290339 GCF_003343035.1 Apteryx rowi
CAGAAAACCCACAAACCCTCAACCTCAGTTCTTCAGCATTGCTCTGGATCTTCGCTGGGTATAGCTGCTAGTCCCAAAACATCCTCTTGAACCAAAACAGTAGTAAAGTCTCTCTCTCCCCCTTTCTGCTATTCCTTTCCACTCTGCAAAAATGAGAACAGCAGCCTTCAGACAAGAGAAGATGAAATTCCCTCCCTGGTTAAGCAGAGGGTGTTTCATTTTGGATTCTGTGGGAACTGATGCAAGGATCAAGAGATGCTCAGGTCTGGGCTGGGCAGGCCTCAGATTCACACACGCACACACACGATGATCAGGGAGCAAGCACAGTGCACCAGTTCACCAACAGGCTGAACTAACTAATAGCAGCATTTGGACCCAACAGGCAAGTATAAACCAATAATTGTAGCTAACTACTGCTGCTTGCTATTTCTAAGTCATTCATCCTGCCTAGTTATGCATTATTGTGTGCCTCATTAATTGAGCACTATAGGTTAAAGCCACATAAATCAAGGCTAGAGCGATAAAGAGGAAAAAAGTATACATATGCATAAACAAGGAAAAAAGCATATATACATTATTTTTAGATTCAGATATACCTCCATCTGCCATTATATCGTCTAAAAAAAAAATTTTTTTTGGACATGTGAAAGGTTTCTGCAGAGAGGATGAGAATGTATTGTTCTCCATATTCACCAGGGACAGTATAGTTGGCTTAAAATGTCAATAAAGGGAATTTAGACTGGTTATTAGGAAATTGAAAGGAAGGGGAGGGTTAGGAAAAGAGGAACAACCAAAAAAACCCCAAAATACAATCTTTTAAACATAAGAACTATTAAGCACCAAAACAAATCACCTAAAGGGGTTGAGCGTTTCAGTCCCTGGATGATTTTCAGAAAAGGCAAGACAAGTGCTTGTCAGGAATTGTATGGATACTGCATGGAGCTGGGGGAGAACCAACTAGATGATATATCAGTGTGCCTTCCTTACAATGTTCGTGATTACCAGACTTAATTCACTTTCATTTTGGCTGAGAGTGCTTTCATCAACAGTCATGCATCTATCAGATAGCTGATAGGAGATACCTTCTTAGAGGAAATGCACTAGCTAGAGATGAACAGTAAAATCTTAGATTTTGAAAATGGTCTAAGAAATTAGTAGAAACTCTTGCCTTTAACAATTCACCACTACCTACCTCACTTTTTGATGCTCTGTATCAGACTGTCTGATGACTTTGAACTGCCCCCTTGACAATGCCTTCTGTATTGCAAAGCTACACAAAGACACAACAGAGTGGATTCGATAGGTTTTTTTTTAGGAATGCGGACATTGCAATTTCCTTTTCATTCCAAGGACTGAGAGGGAATAAAGTTTACTTCACTAATTTCTGCTATCCAGTTATCTTTTACTGGATGATAGGCGACTGTAAAAATAACAACTTCGCTGTTCTGTTGTTCAGTCATAAAGATCAATACTTTGAAAGCATAACAATTATTTCTCTAGGACAGTAGAAGATGCTGTTTTTTTAATCAAGGACAGTACAACTAAATTATCTATTTTCTTCCCTCTTCATACTCATACATATTAAGTCCCTTAAAAATGAAATTTTGTAGAAGTTACTTTTCTTTGTTCAACTGCGTAGTTAAATAAATGATATCCTAATGCTCTGGATAAGGCACAACAGCTTTTATCCACAGTTTTTTGGCATTTGTGTCACTAAAGCTGTCACAAAAGCAATAGAAAATTTAAAAATAATACCAGCAATTTCTGAAAGTCTTTTATAGTTCATTAGTGACCAGATCTTTCCACTATCTCTTAAGACTTATGCAATTCTTTCCACTCACTGGTATTGGCTGCACTCCATAAGTGTAACCATTCGACATATGGATTTGTGCAGTTTGGCCATAGGCTTTTTAGAAGCAACTTTTCCATTCAGGAAAAGTCCAATTATGAACCTACAATACTATAACCTTAACCACACAATGCTGCTAGACCTCAAACTCAAAATTTCAATGAGGGTTTGCTTAAAAAACAGCAGATATATTTTAGACACACTTTGAAAAGGAGTTTAAACCAAGCATCAAAGGTTCAGAACACTCAATAGCTCTCTTTAACATCAGAAAACACTTAAACAAATGAGTGTCTGAGGAAACACTTAGATAATCTGTACTGATTTTGATCCAATAGCATGGAATATTAATTTAAAACATCTTATGTGTGCCTATAAAACAGATTATGTTGCATACTTACACTAATGCACAGAAGTTATTGCAGAGTTAGGCAATTCTACAATTATGCACAGATCATCCACAGAGCACAGAGGACTGAGGTACATCCTTAGCTCTCTGGTTTCATCCCTTATTAGCTAGCTAACGTGCTTAGCGAGAAAATGGTGACACTGAGAACTAAGGCACATTAAGTTTAGCCCTACTGATCATGTGCTGCTAGCTGACAATCATGATGTAGGGGAGCATGGTCCTGGATTACCACATATCCTTTGTATGCTGGGACTATACAAAAAAGTAGCTCAGTGAACAGGGGTAGCAAGCTTCTCAGCACCTTTCTTGATCCCTGAGCAGTACTGCAGTGGGCACCCTGAGCAGTACTGCAGTGGGCACCCTGGATTTCTTTTTTAAACTGAAATACAAAAGAGTCACTGATTATTCAAGGTTGAAAAAAAACCCCAAAAACTCTTAACTTAAATATACTATTTTCTCAAGATGAGAGAAATACATAATTAACTGGCTTCCTTATATGAAGATCAGATCCTTGAGCGAAGATAGTAACAGATGAAACAAGTAATCTGACCAACTAATGTCTAGGGAAACAAATTTTCATCAACCCTTTAAAATAAATGTTTGCTATTTCAAGGTGAAAATGGAAAATTGTCTTGAGTTGACTGATGTCATTCCAACTTCTGGGATTAATGAGCCTCTAAGGTTGCCCAAGTCTTTGCATTATGCAGCAATCACGCAGTCTCAACCATGAATTCTCATAAAATGGCCTGACTCATTAAATAATGCTTAAGCAACACATACTCATACTAAATCTTCCACCAATTAAGTATTCAGAAGGAATGGTCACCAACAAAAAAGTAAGAGGCTATAAGACTACATGGTCAGGTCGGGGGAGGATAAATCTGTATTAAATCAGAGCTGAAACTTGACCTCATTACAGTCTTCACCCTCCAGGCAGACACAGCAAAAGTGATGTATGACACTACCTTGTCACATACACGTTGCTAACAGCTACAGGAACACATTCCCACTGATACTTAATATCTGTCTAAAATTTGATGTAGGTCTTTTTAACCAAGAAAGTTATGACAAATCACAGATGGGCAAAGTTTTCTGTAAGCTTGGGCAGTAGTTTGAAAGACCAATTGTCCAACAGGACCCTCTCAAGTAACCAAGATAACACGCATACAAATACTTTCTTTTGCCAGGGATTTTTCTTCCACAGTTAGATACCTATCTTTCCCCAGGGGGGAAGGAGCAGGACCATACACTCCACAAAGGTGTGCTACAAATTGTGCAAATGAAGTTCGAATTGCAAAATAATTTCATTTGGAAGGGGGGGGGACCTCTGAATTAATCCAATCTCCTGCTTAAAAAGGGGCTCATTTCAAAATTAGATCAGGTTGCTCAGGGCCTTGCCCAGTTGAGTTTTGAAAGTCTTCAAGGACAGAATTTCCACAACTGCTCTGGGCGACTTCCAGCACCTAACCACTCTCATTGTATGCTTTTTTCTCCTTATGTCTAATAAAAATTTCTCTTATTGCAACTAGTGACTATTGCCTCCTGTCCTTTTGGTGCACACATCCAAGAAGTATCTATCTCCATCTTCTCTACATCTCCCCCATTATGATTTGGCAACTAGATCTGCCCCCACTCCCCAACCATTTTCTTTCCTTCCCCCAACTCCCTCAGTCTCTCCTCTTATATCATACACTCCAGCCCCCTAAATATTTTAATGGATTTCTGCTGGACTTTTTTCTGTAACTTCTTAATATAAGAGAAAGCAGTTACAAAGAAGTTATAACCCAAAGAGCAGCTAGTTATTATTAATCTGCTTTGAACATTTTAGTGGTTCTTATACTGAGAGAAGCGCCGAACTCATCACTTTCTGAACAAGCAATAATGATAAAGTACCCAAAAGGCATGTTCTTCTTTTCCTGCAGCAGTTAGGATGCTCATCAACAACTTCCATCTCATTGACACCTTATCAAGGACATCATCCTTGTCAAAAGCTTTTTACCATAACAGGAAAAAAATGCATTGTAAAAACAATCAAGATACACACAGATGCCATGTGGATAAATAGCAAACTTGCTGGACTATAACAGTTTACTTCTTTTTATTATGAGCTGTAGCACACACCTAGCAAGTTCAGCCAGAATTTTTATAAAATGTCTAGCAAATATAACCTATCCATTTCATGTTAAGGTGGGAGAGAGGGAATACAATATTAGACAAACATTTTGATCATGTAACAAAGGCTTTACATATCTGTGTGTGTGTCTACACAGATACATGCGTGTTGTACATATTTAAGTACTTTCATTGGCTTACATGATGGAAAACCAAAAAAAAAAATCTTTTTCTGACCAATAGCACAATTTTGTATACACGGTAGTCTCCTACAAACAAAAATAAAATTTAAGAGTTTAAACCCTGACTCAGCTCCACAAAGTATTCTGAGAAACAGCATTCTGCCTCCCTCCCAATAAACAAAACATGATTTTCACACTGGTGTAGCATTATTCCAGCTCTAAACAACATAAAGAGATTCCCTGATAAGTGCTTCTCTTCACAAGAACTACCTCCCCATCAGGATTTCTTGCAGAAAATGTGAGGTCCAAACTGTGCTAGATTAAATGGAAAACATGTAGGATCCATTTATGTTTTTTAAGATATTGAGTTATTTATTTATAAAGTGCATTTTAATCATTTTAAGTCGGCAGTAAAGAGGGAAAATAAGCAGGGTGTGTAATGATAAAGATGTGATGGTGAATGCACTCACATTGTATTGAAGCAGAGGAAAAAAGCCTGCTTAATAGAAGTAACTTTTACACTTTTAGGAGGTTTATCCAGAGGTTACTATGCACAGTGATATATGACCAGATGTGAATCAAAACATGTAGCTTCTCTCGTATACCAGCTGATCACTTTGATGGAGGCACAAAAGCAAGCATGCCAGCATTCCCACTTCAACTGTCCCTCTTCCAAATGGCACAGTCAATTAGGTGGCTGCTGCTAGGGCAGAGGCAGTCCCACTTTGCTGGAACTGAATGAGCTATTTTTCCAAATGATTTTAGAAAGCAGAATGAAACAGAGTTTTCAGATAAGATGAAGGATAAATGGCAGCAAATTCTGCTTCCACATCCCAGACAAAGAGCACAAGACTACTGTCCAACAATTAGGTGAGGTGGCAACTAGCAAGTCATCATCACCCACACTTCCCATGGTCTCCCTGTCTAATACTTTAGCATCAGTTTTGACTTATCATAACTTGTTTTGTGTATAAGGCTCCAAGAACTGCTAGAGCAGCAAACTGATGATTACTACAAGTAAACAGACCAGCCAGTTCTAGCAAAAAAACAGGTAGGAAATGATTTTGAGGGGAGCTGAAGGGGGTGGGGAGTAGAGACAGACAAAAAGCATTCTCAACCAGCTAAATGAAAGCTGAAGGAGGAAAAAAAAGCCCAACAATTCACTCCAGAAAACATTTTACATCTAGTAAAAAGTTTTACACTTTTGCAGTACAGGTAACTATCAGTGGACATGTTCTCTGATTGAGTTTCATGAACGAATGATGCTTCCCTCTGGCAATGATTTAAAAGCAAATTAATATGGATTGATCATTATTAAAGAAAAACAAAGTACCCCAAATCCTTTACATTTAGAAACTGCAAACACTAAAACTGATATAGCCTCATGATCTTCACTCACAGGAGATGGGAGATGCAAAAACACTAACGAGGACCAGGTCAATGCCTGAGAGAGTTAGAGATGCAACTGCAGCAAAAAGGCGCCATCCTTTTCTCCTTCTCTGCTTGCTGCTTAGAAATAAATAACAAGGTCTTAGTCTGTAATGGAAAACAAGTACTTTCAATTTATTTGCATGAGTCCTGAAAACTGAGCTTCACTGAAACTAAGCATCACTGAAGTCTATCCCAGATTAGTAGTTATCTTCACACACACCCCTCTGGAAGATGGCCTTACTAATCAAACACATTCAAGAGCAATTCTATAGGAAACAATCTAATTTTGTTTATCCCAAATCAATTTCTGGCTCTCTCAGACACTAGAAGTCTACTTTTCCCAGTTCAGAGTACTTGTATTTCATGGGTACTGGAACAGATTACAAAAACATTCCTCAAGTACACATGACAAACAAGTTGCTGGTACTTATCCGCAAAAGTTCAATTCTTCATTCTTCTCATATCCTATACCTGCCAAAAGGTAAGAAATGTATGCTACAAAATTTCAGTGTTAGATTAGGGCTTTAATTATATGGTTTGTATCTTCAGTTTATGTAATGATATATAGGACTTAGCAAGCAGATGCAAAGACTAACATGCAAGTTTCAGGATGTCAGTCTTGGGGTGAAGAGAAGGGGAAAAAATACATCAGGTTACAGAAAATTCCCATAAATCATTTTCACAAAGCAGTCACAAAGAAAGCATTTATCTTAAACTCTATAATTAAGTGTAGCGCTGGTCTGCTTTCCAGCTGCAAATTAAACTCTAGCACTGAAAGGAATGTACTAAACCTGTTCCAAAAATGGCCAGATGTGCACACTCAAACACCATTCACACCACTGGTGAACAGCTGGAGCCAAGTTTTGACAAAGGCAACACAGCAGTTTAGCACTGACAGACAATATAATCTGAATTATAACTGACTGATATGTTCCAATCAAAAACAAACTAAAAAAATGTTAAGATCATTGCAGGAAAACATTCATAAACCAGGAAATTCCAAGACTAAATTGCACAGGCAAAATCAGCACTGTCCTTTCACAAAAACACACAGGGATTGAACAGCTAGGGTGCATCTACATTACACAAACCCTAAAAATTAGCATTTTAGTTCAAATCACAAGTGCACTTTTGAAGCAAATCTCCCAGGCATCCCCACTTAACCATACTTTGCCTCACATCACAGCGAGGTCTTGGAGCACACTAAGTGTGCTCCAACTGCGTAAGTGTGTTCGGCATGTGGGATCAGATCAGAGCTCATCTGAAGCACCCCTCCGCTCCCCAGAAACACGCACAGCGAGGACACTCAGACCTCATCAACAACAGCTTCAGTCTATAGGTCCAACCCTAATGAGCTGCACTACTTGCTGATGGCCACCTAGGGCTACGTGTCTCCTGGTTGTGTCTGGCCTGACCCATGTGCCGACGGGGAGCTGGTGCAGGAGAATCGCAGCTCTCATCACACCCAGCCACGGGCGCAGGGCTTCACTGACCGAAACTGTGGTAAGGGTACAGTCTCACTGAAAAAAAATAATTTCCTTTCAGTCTACCCTAAATAATCACTCTGAAAGCTCAGAAGTTGTTACAGCCAGCCCTATTCAACACCACCATCTTAATATCATGTAACTGTTTTACCTCTTCCTTGTTAAGTCCTCACTGTCAAACCTAAATAGGATTTAAAGAGAGATCTACAGAAACCATCAAATCAAAAAAGCACAAAATAACTAAAAGTCAATGTGAAGTAAGTCACAATAACTTCACTACCTTGTGGTATACCTTGTATCTTTTGATTTTTCATACTTTAAATACATTTTTTCCTTAGGACAGATCCTACTCTGAGACCCCGTCAGTAATCCAAGCAGGGTTGTGGGTCCACATGCGATGGGTGGAGAAGGAAGGGGGGAGAACGGCAGGGATGCACCATAAGAATAAAAAGTGAATGAAAGACTTCATTTAGTTTTCTTCAAAAGTAAACCTATTCCTGATCTTTGAAAATCTATACTGAGGCTTACATTGATATAGTATCTACGTGATTATTGTGCATAGCATATATTCAAGTAGCTTACATTTTCTGTTGGGTTTTAAAGATACACAAATCAGATTAGCAGCAGTCACTAGCTAAGCACTCAGAATTAGAGGCTACCAAAATTGCCTTCCCCCCCCCCCCCCCCCCGAATCCCATATTTTCCTGCAGTTGTTCAAAACATTTCCCTTATTCCGGTTTATTTACTAGTGCAACACTGGTTAATTTAGAGTCAAGAAAGGGATTCAGATTTGGAAAGGGGATAGTCTCAGCCATCGGCTAAGAGCAGCCCAGCACCAGAAGGCAGATGACTACCTGAGTCCAATCCATCAAACCCCAGCAGCCAACAGGGGAGAGCCCTGAGGGAGACTGCTGGGACCATGCAACACCGTCACACGGACCGGCTGGGATACATGGCTGTGTCTGGCCTTGCCCCAGTGTACCTAGCCCACCTGCACTGCAGACAGGAACGAGGCAGGGACCATGCTGACGATGTGGACAAGCTCCGGTCCCAGCACCTCCCAGCCTACCCTGGAAGCCTTCGGGCTTCTCCCATCCTTGTGCCTTGTAGCTTATCAATAAAGACTTGCATCAAGACAAGTGTGGGCTGCTGGCAAGTGGGAGATCACATGTAGATTTAAAATACAGCATACATGTAGTCAAGAGTGACCTGATACAACTATTTCTATTTCTTAACTACACTTGTGCTTCCCTTTTTAACGCAGTTTGATACAGTTTTATTTAACCTTGTTTTAGTCAACTAACAAAAACTGAAGGTGTCTGAGTGCATTAGAAAGGATGCATTCTTCATCCAAATAAAGTCTGACATCAAACTCATTAAAAAAAAGTTTTAAAAAAATCCTTAATTTTTCAATAAATTAAAAAACTCAGATTATGTATCTTCTTAAGACAGAGCTGCATATTGTATACATAACAAAAGTATGTGCAAATTTAGCACAAAGGCTACCTGTAGTTCAATCAACATGTTTAAAGTGGTTACTGGAAAATCAATTGAAAACGAATTTGAAAAGCAATAGCAGCAGATCCCTAGGGCAAAACAGTTGCAGGTCTCAGTATGCACTGTATATGCATTTTGAGAAAAAGAGGAAGAGAGGTTACTTCAAACTAGCTCCAGTCTGACCCCATGAACTGAGCAACCCTCAGCAGAGGGAACTTTTCAGGTGCCCTCCTGAGTGCCTATCTCAGTTCGGTTTCACCAGAAAGGAATCCAATCCAAGTGCTCCAAGACTGCTCTGAGATTTGAACCACAGCACAGTAAGTGAGGATAAGTGAGATTTGCTTCAGAAGCTCACTCCCAGATCAAAAATAAAACACTAGTGAAGAAACAGCCTTTACCTATTATGGTCATTTACTTGATGGAGTTTTCCTTTACTCTCTCTCTAAATTAAAAACGTTTGAGCTTATACTCTCCTTTGATACACTGTTACTGTGAAATGACTTTGCCTACAGTTCAAGAGAATTTATAGAATTCACTTCAGTTTTATAGCTCTCAATTTTGCCCAGTGTCCTAACTCCCTACTAGTACARCTGGAGAGAGTGTAATGCCTTTCTTCTCTCTTCTCTACACGTGTSTCTCTCATTAAAAGGCTAGCTTATCTGCATACTGATTCACAGTTACTTCCTCTCAGGAAAGCATCAAACCTCACCTAGTAGAGGGTGCTTATTCTGGAAGCACTCATTTCTTAAAGACATGACAACTTCTTTTGTGAAAGTCTGAGACTTCATCAGCTCATGAACACGTTCACAAAAATTCTAAATTATTACTTTGGAAACATTAATTTTGCAAGTCTTACATCTGAATATTAAAATCATTTTCAGTTTTAGTGGGATGTTTATTTCTTGGTAACTTTATATTCACTCTGAAGCAGAGTTCTCACTGTGTTGTAAAAGGTAAGATTTTCAGACTGCTGTAAGAATTGGCTCCACTTAAGCATAAAAAGAGAAAATAAACTTGAAAATATTTAAATTAGCACCACTTTAGTCATAGCTGGTATAGTAAATTGCCACTACGAATCTATCTTGAAGTAGTATAACATTTACCCACTCATTTCAATACTAAAATGAGAAGTATACTTCACAACTGACAATTTCCAAAATAAGATTTCCTGTGATACATAAATGTAAGATGACTTCTGGTTCAATATGGAAAAAATGAACTTTAAGTTTGGAAGGTTTCTCATTTTATTTTTTAACCCCCCCCTTTTTTTTTTTTTTAAACATCAGCACTTGATACCTTAAGAGCCTGTGGAAGGTAATCATGTATTTTACATATTACAGATAATAAAATACCAGAAAAGAAATTCTTGTCCAAAATATATTTCTCAGAAAACACTAGAATCACCTAATTTTTCCCCTATTCAACTGAGTAGCTTGGGTGGGGRGAGAGCTGCACGTTCACATAAAGCTTCACTGCACAGCATTAGAGATTTTGGTAAAAACAGACCTAGTGTAATAGTGCACTCAAAAAGAAAAGAGATGCTTGATTCAGAAATATAGCTAACAGTTCTCTGTACAGTGATTAATTACACATAAATTCCTCATTACTGAAGAATTTTCAGTATTCTCTTTTCACACCTCTGCCACCTCCTGACGCTTTTTCACACCTCCAGAGCTCCTGGAAATATTGTGCCTTGCAGAACTATTAAAAATAGTGTGTTCTCATGCATCAGTACCAAGGAGGTTATATTTTCAAAACTATTCTAAAACATCAGTCACCCCTAAATAATTACCAGAGAATCCCAGTTTGCCATGCTATTGCACTGCTGCTTGCGGACAACACAGGCTTGCAGTACTGGGTGCAGCCACTTCAAGATAGTTCATTTTAGGAATACATCTTCATTTAAATGAGGATAACAGATTTTGCTCTGGAGATAGGCTGGAACAATACATTGCATTAAATCTAACACAAAAATATTTTTGTGCTGCACCTTAATGGTGATTTGCAATCAATCACACTGTTTGACCTGACTAGAAGGTGGGGGGGGGGGGGGAAAGAGACCTTTTCCTATTGAGATATATTTTCACAGAACTCTGTTTCAAGCAAAATAATCCTTTGAGCTTGAGGCTTCACTTATCCTTTGGCAAATTTAAAAAAAAAAAGTATTGCAAACAGCAATGTTCAATAAAATATAGTCTTAACATGTACCTTAATGTATGTCAAAACTATACCTAGTTACCATATTCAGTAGCAATCTATCTTCTTCACTGTAGCATGTCTCCAGKCACACATACACACACACAACCCACAGAAGAAAGTGTTAGACTGTGCCAAATACTCCCATGCTCATATACATGYTCAAAGTCTTGGTAAATGGATGTTCTGCTGAAAATTGAGCTGCATTCCATACAAAAATTAGTGCTTCATATAATGTAAAAAAAGATGTATACACATGTAATCAGATACTCGGGAGTGTGACTAATTTAAAAATTCTGTCCAGATCGTTGAAAAAATTTAACAGCTGTTCTGGAAGAATTTTTTTCTTCTCTTTTCATCCTTTCTTTCTCCCCCATTTTCTCTCTAACAGATGCTTTTATTCTGTTTTGTTTTTTTGTTTCTCCTCCTCTCTTCAGTTACAGAGTTGGGGGAAGGGGGGAGGAAGCGTAGGGTGCTAATGCACAAAGCAGTACTTGTTAAAAACTGAACATATCCAGGCAGTTTGCCAAATTTAATTCCAAAGATCCCGTTTGTGATTCTGTGCTAAAATGGAATATAGTATTGTTCTGTTTGTAGGACACTGTGTCTTCTATGGAAGAAGAGTTAAAAGCAAATGGACAAAAACAGCTTGCTCCTCCATCTCCCCAAACACATACTTCATTCCAGAAAATACCATATTCATTGGCCTTCAGAGTTGTCAGAAATAAATCAAGCAGCAAAAACCAGGATTATCTCACAAAAATCATGAAAAAACATTACTGAAGTTCACAGCAGATACAGTAAGAGCCAAAAAGGGGTCAAATTCTGCTGTTTTTATCAGATCTGCTACATTCAACGTTTGGATTTGGACCTTGTTGCAGTGAAAGCTATTCATTAAGAATGGATATCAGAATCTGGCCTGAAAACAGTGCCCTGTGTCCTGGAGATAAAACACACCGAGTGCTGCAGATTCCTTGAAAAATCTGATGTATTGACAAGGCTTCCTAAATTCTTTTGTATTGGACTGTGAATCTTGTATTTAATTTGTAAGCAACCTGCCATAGGCTAGGAAGAGACAATTCAGGTGAGAAACTGCTCATATATGCAAGTCAGTAACTCTGAAACTAAGATGGAGCTTGTTTTACGAAGGGGGAGGGAGAGAAAGAGAGAGAGAGATTACTTATGCTTAAAGTCTTAATGAGTAATAGTCACGCATACTCTCTCTCCCATGATAAGCTATGTGTCTCTCTCTGAATTGGCCAAACAGATGTTAAACCATAACTCATAATAATTTAACAGTGGAAACCAAGTACTAAATTATGAAATAGGCACACAGTTTAAATTCCAGATGATTTATGCTGGGTTCCATTGTTAGTGTTATGTACCCAAGATAAAATGCATATACTGACATCCAGAGAAGTAAAAATACATTAAATTATATATGCAGTTTGCTTGTGGATATAAATCAAAGCTAAAATATTCCATTCACAGAGTCCACAAATCTGAACTCCCTTTCCATTTAGAGCATTTTTTCTTTTAACTTATAGGCAAAAAGAGTTTCTTTTCCCACGACCTTCCATTTTTCTACATGTACAGCCTTTCCTACCTCTTCTGCAGTCCCCCTATTTATTGCCCCTCTCCCCTTCAGCTCAGTTCACTCATTCACCCAGTTCTGCATCTTCTCTTCCCAAGGCTCAGGGATTAGCACCTCATAAGGGCTCACAGCAAATGTTCCTCTTCCCTGTTCCAGCTGCTGGATCTCTTTCTGCACTTGAATKACCATTAAGAGCATATAGCTAACTTTACTTGCAGAGCACAAGAAACAATTCATCTTGAAAGATGGGTAGACAGAGCAAGAAGGGACTGCATGGCTCAGGAAGGGGTTCAGGACCTAGAAAGAGTAGAAGAGCATCTCCATTCAAGACCCTTCAAGCATGCAAAYATTAGGAAATGTGTTTAGTCATCTCAAAACCCTAAACCCTGTCAGACAGCTCTTTCTCAGTGAAGTAACAGAGGCAGAGGTCCCTCCATCACCTATATTAATGTGCACATCATCCATCCCAAGTAATTACAGAAAGATACAATGGGCTGATTTGCAGACAGGGCATATTTCTTAATGCTCTTAACTTCTTAAGGCTTTTTCTCTTTCATATTTTACATGGAAAGGCAGAGAGGCAAGACAAAGTGCAGGGAGACTGTTGAAAGAAAACAAAACTGCAGAAAAAATTTGACATTGGTTTCTGAAAGACAAGACGATGACTCTTTCCTCAGTTGCAGCATGTTTCTTCCTTTAACTTTCTGCTATATGGTTGGAAAGGAGATACCAGGAGGACAGGATTTATGGGCCTTTTCAGATACAACTCTTTTTTAGGGTTCAGACTACACAGTAGTTGAAAATGCTGAGAACACACATGAATTACATTTGCAACTCTTAAGTCTCTTTTTTCTCCCCACAGCGAAACTTCTTCAGCATTACCCTCCACTTAGGCACCACAGCATTGCGAAGGTAATAATTACCCTTTAAGTATCCTGAATCCATAATTAGAAGAAACAGAAGTGAGCCACAAGGGTTAGACTTATTTGCCCAAAGCCACATAACTAAGAAATGGAAACAGATATGACTTGATATTCACATAAATTACAGGACATTAAACACTACACTATACTGCCTTAACAAACAGCTTAGCATGTTGCTAAGCCAATATTCTTGTTCCTGTGAAAATACCTTTGGGAAAATTAATGAAAATGTGTTCATTGRACTGCGCTTCCTGTAGTGCAATGCAATCGCTGGCTAGAATATTCAAAATGGACATTAAAAAGCATGAGTGACAAAGGACTTAACAGTAACTCTACAAATCACTCAATTGCTACCTAAGACTTGTGCTGTTCAATGTTCAATATGCATAAGTAGGATCCACTGATCCTTTTCATTAATTTTTAGGACACCATCCTCTTGGCAAATATAGCTGTTAGAAAAACCATATATGTTGTCCTCTGACATAAGTATAGTGAAATTACATTATCCTATTTAGTGTAATATTTAAACGAACTATCTTGCAGTTCTTATGTTTCAAGTTCCTGTAGATTCGGTCTTTAAAGAATGAATTTTTTTTTGGGGGGGGGGGGTAGTTCAAGATCTCATCAGGTAAGAGAACTGTTGGACATAAAACGTTATTTAAAGAGAATACTAAGTTCTACATCCTCAAGCATTTTCTTAAACACCCTGTTTTATAACAGGGAATTTTTTTCCCAACCAAAACAACCTTTTTCTTATTCAGTAAACCTACTGCAATTCTTCTTAAAACAAACTAACCAGTATAACTTTGATAAGATTATACACTCAAAAACACTTTTCATGCTCATGGCACAGCACACGTAGCTTGCAGACTATTCATTTGCAGACTAGAAAATCCACTGGAATGAATGGACCCTGAACACAGATAGCCCTTTCACATGTTTCTGATCCAGTGTTTTACACAGAACAACCCAGCAAGACTGGGCCACTATTTCTCATAAACCGTTTTTCTGGGTGGTGGTTGTGCTTTTTTTTTTTTTTAAACACTTTCTTTAATCAAAGAACATGAATATGCTTCATATCACCCTTACAACAGTCTAATCGAAGAATCCTAAATAATCTTCTTACTCTTGTAGGAAAGTGTTTCATCCTAACAACTTTAACAGTTTAGTCTAATAGCTGCCAACTCTAACGAAGGCTCTGTCTTGAAGTTCAGAGATAAGTGTAGAGTTAAGCATAAGTCTTCACTGACTTCCTATCCAGACTGCAGTGGACATCAGCCAAACATTAAAAGAAAATGACTGGAGAACAAGGAATTTAAGGAAGCACACTAAAATGACTTAGCATCTCTACAGATAAGCMATGCCCAGCAAATGATAGAACAAACTGTGCATGGACTGCAGTAATCAATTGAGTTTAGAAATTTTCCTGGTAGGGCCCAGCATTTGCTACCAACTGCATTTACATTTTAAGTCAATTTAATTTTAAAATATAAGGCATCCTTTGTGAAGCAGTAGCACATCTTAAAACAGAGAAAACTTCTCCCCTCCATATTGTTTTCATAATTGCTGCATTACAAAAAGGATCTAGATCATATAATCAGGGTGAAGCCTCAGCTCCAATGAGTGATTACACAAACACAGGAAACAGTCCATGTTCCCAAATATTTATATTCTAAGCTTCTGTTCCACACAGGCATACTCACGTACGCAGCCTTCTTTCACAAGAGTAGTTTAATTGATGTATGCGTATATTTGCACAAGGCATGACAGGTAAATGTAGAACATGGCAGCAGACAGGAAAAAAGCCACAGTGGTAGAAGCACAAAGTTACACATATCAGATGTACTATTTTTTGTTTTAAAAACACATACACAGTAGATATGAAACAGAAGAATCTATTTCTGACCCTTTAGACATCTAGAGAAAAGGTGCCATCAGTAAAACAGAAGAAGTTTGCTTACTTTTGTCTTCTCAAAGGACACAGTTCTGGCAATACAAAGATATCACAAAATTCTTTCTTCTAAAGAACCTGAACAGTCACTAGAAAGCAACACTGCTGTTTAGTACCACTTTATTTAACAGTCTCTGCCACCTAGCTGCTACATGTAGGCTTATRTATGCCTGTACCTAAAGGAGTTTCAGCATTTCAGAGACGGAAGTTTATTTGCAATATAACAAAAATTTCAAATACTCTATGTATGAAAGTATCAAATTCTACTGATAAATGCACACACAAGGGGAGCTGTCTATTTAAGAGGAATGGCCTAGTACGGCTGCAGTTAAAGTACTCATTAGCACTTTGCTATTGAAAAATTAGCAGGCATTTAGGTTTTTCTTTGCATTTTTATGCATTTATGAAAAATGCAATTTAGAAAAGCACAACTAACATGTTCTCCTGCAGTCATGGCAAACAATCCATCATTTTAAAACTATTTTATGATTCTGTTAGAAGCACTGTTTTCAAGTAAGTATTGGCACTTTTAATATATTTTGCAACCATGAAAACCATGCAACCAGTATACACTTTGCAATTACATTGGAAGAACATAATTTATGTTACAATCTCTACCACAATAAACTGACCAAACGTTTGCTTACTGCACTGAATTGGGTTGCTAAATGGAAAACAATGGTAACACCACAGTTGTAAAAAGAAAGTGTTGCATGGCTTTGGAAAAAAAAAAGAAGTTCCAAGTCAAAGCTTCCATGTGTATTACCTTGTAGCTAGCCTGAATCATGTGTTAGAAGACAGTAATGATGTTTTCACATGTCATTTCTATACAAATGCTTATTTATTTGTATCTGAGCTACAATGTACTTCATTTCCACCAGAACTACCTCGTACTGTGGTACTTATCCTCAATCACATTTTCCAACACTGGGCTCATAGCACAAAATATGTTTTGTAGATTGTATTATAATGAAAAGTATTTTCTGGGTTATCAAACAATAGTGCATATTTCTGTAATTGCTTACCTGAAAGATGAAGCCAGAGAAATATTTCATTCAATGATCTTTAATGTAATGTGACAGTCAACCTCAAAATTAATCTAAATCATGCTTTATGAACCACTCTAAACCTTTTTTTCCCACTTCTGGATCTAGTACAAAAGATTATTTTTGATGTCTGATAAAGCAAGCATTTGCAATGGTAATAAAATACTGCTGCAACGTGTCAAATCAGCTAAATTCTACCTGCTGCACGTGTATATTTTCCTAAGTTTCTTTTTAACACAAGCATGCACCTACAGATCCTGATCTAGCAGAGTACTTACGTGTCCTACATTAAAGTATACTAAGTATTCTCTCTTAAGCTCACAAAAACATTGGTGGTGTCTTGGATGAGCACATACATTCGTGCATTTCTGAACTGGGATAAAACTTCATATTGACAAGTATTTGCTGCTAGCAGACTGCATCCTAAGGCACACAGTTCCACTCTGAGAATCAGTTATTTAAATAAATGTGCATATGGTTTATATTTTAGCCTAGTTTTTCAAATAACCACTATCTGCATGCACTGTTCCTCTGCAGCTTATCATATAACGGGGGCAGGAGAGGTCAACATTGATCATTATCATCATCAAACTTGTCCTAGATCTCTAGAATTCAGCTACCCACTTCAGAGCAATCTTTGTTTTTCTTTTTTAAACTATTCCTATTTGGAACTTTCAGGAAAAACAGTCATCCACTAACATAATATTCTGTAGAAAGCAACCCTCAAAATCAAAGAATGCTTTTATCTTTTAAATTCTTCACTCAATRCAAGGGAAAAAACAAGTTAACCCTCCTGTTCTTTGTAACATGAATGCAACATCACAAAGCTCTTATTCCTCCTGTTTCTTCTAATGGAAGATAGTTGAGGGAATTGCTTCAGAATTAAAAAAAWATATATATATATAGCCATCTTTTGCTCTTGAGTTGCTTTAGAGCAATCATCAATAAGTGTCCAGTAATTCATGGTTAATTTTTAACTTTAAATACACCATTGACTCAGCCTGTTTTGGAAAAGGATTTAATAAACTCCTATTAATCAGGAGAAGTTCAGCTGAATGTAAAATTTTCAAATTAAAGATGCCTGCATTAGATGTCCACTGAGGCTCTTTTACTGCATTAGATTTTTTTTTTTTTTTTAATGAAATTGGTCTGCATGGAGGTCACTGTTAAAAAAAGAAAGAACTCTATCAAGACAAATTGAAACTTATCAGGATAGCCCAGTTAACACATGATCTATGCCAGAGAAGATATAAGCCGTTCAGACTTGAAACTCCAAAGCCTCCAGCATTTTTACCATCATGTTAATTACATTTACTAGAGACTAAACAGGTGGCAGCAGCGAGATTTGAAAAAATAATTCCCTAACGTGAAGTAGTCCAACACCTATGGAAGTTGTACAGGGGAAAAAGGAAATCTGTGCAATTATTTCACAGCACTGTGAATTAATTGTACTTTCAATTTTAGGGATATAGTTCTACTGGAATTTTGTACCTTTCTCTTAAAAGTGTTGCATGAAATGTGAAAAGAAATTCTCTTTTTCCTTCTAAAGGAAGCTTTGGTACTGGGTTCAGATCTTTAACTTGCTAGCTGCCCGTAAGCAGACCACCAAAGCCATGATGTTGAAAC
This sequence comes from Apteryx rowi, assembly GCF_003343035.1. Classification (NCBI taxonomy): domain Eukaryota; kingdom Metazoa; phylum Chordata; class Aves; order Apterygiformes; family Apterygidae; genus Apteryx; species Apteryx rowi. The sequence goes on from NW_020448263.1 coordinate 1,275,103, forward strand.
TCTAACAGTACCTGTGAGTAGCTTTCCTTCGCTCATTGTAGCAAGTCCCTAATTATTCTAGTAACGGACAGATGTTGTGCATGACCCAACTGAATACCCGGTTTTATTCTGTTATGGCTTTGGGGGAGGAAGAGTGTTGTACACAGAATTCAGCGTTGATTAAAAAGCACTAACATGTGGCTGAACAAAACCCAATTTAGCCCTCTGGGCCTGTCTGACCCACTAGCCACTGTTTCCTAACTATTCTGTTATGACAAAGTTTGTCTGAAAAATGCAGAGTTTGCAAAGCAAAAAATACGACGCTTATGTCAGTTTTGTAATGATTTCCTTAACAGCATTACTGTGAAACTCCCCATCCCCCCACCATCAAATTTATTGGTTTTAAATTAAACACTTGTAACACAGACATAGCAACTAACTGAGCCTTTTTAGTGACTGCTGAATAGGGAATGCATGGAAATATCAGGTAGATATATTACATTATTCAAACATGGACAATAACTTTATAGCAAGATCTTGTCTTACTACAGGTAAAAAGGTGGAGGAAGAAGCACTAAGTATTTTGAGAACTGAAAATGTAGCAAGCCTATGATGTTAAAAAAGAACACTTTTCCTCCAGGTCCTCTAAGTCTATCCAAGGATGCATCACCTACCAAAAAATATTCCTCGACTCATGAGCTCTGTTTCAGATATGCTCCCTTGGGACACAGGTCCTTTGCATGTGCTTATGGGCTCTAGATTTGCCCAGGGTTTGTGCTTTCTTATGGACCTGTAATTGTAAGCCCAATACATAAGATAAGAGTGTAAAAAGCAGATGTAAGATGCATGGGACCGATTCAGCCTTCTTTTTCCCCAAGGCAAGGGCAAAGGTACTAGCATCACCTAGGAAGAGAGACTCTCCAGCTGCACTTGAACTGCCTCTTTCAATTCCATCGCCAAGGTTATCAAAATCGGGTGCAGGCTTAAAACCTGGTTCTAACACACACAGGAAAAACTGCATCTTTTATTGGGGCAGGGGGAAGTAGATTTCCATTCTTCATCAGGGAAGAGAGAAAATTTAAAATAAGTACCAGCCACTAAGTGCTCAGAAATCAAACAGTAAACAAAAGCCTCCGAAATAACAGCAGGTCTTGTGATCTTTTGAGCATTCAAAGACTACAAGAGACAATGGCTGGAAAGGAGCAGGAACAGAGAATGAAGATTTTGTGGTGCTTAAGAACTATGTGCCCACAGCCCTCCAGAAGGAGGCTAATCAACCTCCTGCAAAGACAGTATGGAGATGACAGAGGAAACCCTCTCTAAAGGGCATGAGATGTCTCATGGGTAGTAGAGGTTAATGATACCTTGCAACAAAGCAATTCTTAAAAAGGGAGAAGGGGTTGTCATGTTTAAGGATTATCAACCCTTAAAACATTTTACAGGACCAAAATTAATTGTTTAGTGGCGTCTATTCTCTCTTGCTTTCCAAAGATAACTTAGAACTTCACAGAAAACAGAAAAAAAAGCATAGCCTAAAAGCACAGCCTCTCTGTACAATTCACAATTTCCTTCCAACAGCCCTCAAGATGAGGGAACATCCAGTATGAGTCTTCAAACTAAGGACTGGTTTCATTCTACAGTGGAGAGAATGCTTTCGGAAGAAAAAAGAAACATACCACAATGCAAATTTCAAACAATTTTTTTCCACCAAAAAAAGGGTTCAATTTCTTATGAGAGAGAGAGAGAAAGCTCTTCCCAGTATAAGCATCCTGACTGTCCGGATTAAAAAAAAAAAAAAAAAGTTTCCTACTGTTTTTGTTCTTCTGCCAACATCAAATTCTTAAATGTTATAAAAATAAACAATAGTGAAAAAAGAATATTCCTTCCATCACCAGAGGTCACACATATGGAGGGCCTTACCACACCATTGTACAGCAAAACAAAACAAATTGGCTCAGGGCATCCAGGCACTGTACTGGAAAAGAACTTTAAAAAAATAAAAATAAAAATAAAAATAAAAATAAAAATAAAAATAGTAGCTTCCAGTGGATCCTGCCTGAAAAATGCCTTGAAGAACAAACAACTTTAACATGACAAGTTTTGATACATATTTTGCTAATTGCAACCTAACTTGCTAATTGTGACAAGACAATCTGATTCAAATGCTTCTTATTTAAAAAAAAACTTCAATGATGAAAACCCATGTTCATAGTTTACCATTCTTACAAAAACAAACTTGAGCATACATTTTAAATGGTGTCACCTATATATAAAGAAAACATAGGCGCATCTTATAGTTCATGTGAAAGAAAGTCACAATGTAGGGACTCTGAACATTCAAACCAACAGAGTTTCCATGCTTTGAGATTAAAACTCTCTGTAAAATCTCCTTGCACTGCGTTATTGAACACAAATTGTCTTTTAGTGAAAACCTCACGCTTGTGCTATTTCCTGGAGTTCCTACGTAGGCATACAAAAGACAATGTCATCAGAGCCCAGAGAACTTTAACATGATACTCCAAGCAGATTTATTTTGTCACTTAAATACTTCAGATGATGACAGCAAGAACAATATTCAATACAGTTATATGTATGCAATAAAATTACCTTTTCATCTCTCTTTTTCTGCTCCCATAGTCCTGGCTTTCTGTGGGTAGGCTAAGTTTGGACAGTAGCAGCCATCGACAAGCTTTGCAGTTGGCACCACACCTCTGACAGAGTCCTTGTTGTACATGTCAGCTAAGCCCTTATTTTCCCTACAAAGATGAGTGGCTTCAGCCAGCATCTAAACAGATATTAACCCAGTGGATATTACTGAGCTACTGGAGTGCGTGTGTGGAAGGGGAGGAAAAGGAAAGAGTTAGCAAAGCAAAATACTTATATAGTTAATAATCATGCCCTAATTCAAATCAGGCTCCTCTAAAGCAGTTCAGGTTAATTCTAATTACTATGCACTTTTTTTCTCTGCGTAAGTCAAAGAGGTTCACAACAGCAACACAGAAACCACTTGGGAGGCAGGAAGCTGCTGTACTTATCCTACAAGTATCATGACCTGAATTAATTAGTATGTAGTGCTACACATTTTCTTAAATTATCTCTAGTTTGTACGTTCCTGGTCTCACATTAAGGGTCTCCATAGCTATGAGGGAAACAAAAGAAGGTGGTAAACCTTGCTGGCAATGCAGCACTGCCTGCTTGCCCATGCCTCCACAGGGAAACAGCTGCCAAGACTAACATTTTGAAAGGTCAGTATTTCCTAGTGCAAACTCCTACCATATGTGGTACAGGTAAGCCCATGCACAGTTTCATGAAAAGAGATGGCAGGACACTGAGCTAACACTCAAACGTGGAACAAAGCTGGAATGAAAAAGTCTGCATGCTAATGTATGAGAGATCAAGATAACAGTCAATTCAAGGGCATGTGAACAGAGGCAAGTTTAGGGTTACTGTATGAACCAGGATAGGAAAGAAGCTATACAGCCTAGGCAGAACGGTATTAGATATTCGCCCTGACTAATTTTTGGCCTACTGGTTATCAGGGCCTTCTGATTACCTTCATACGCAAAGCTACCAACTCCACAGGACTTTCTATAAATGAAGTAAGTAGTATATGCAAACAGCTGCAATACTGCATAAAGCAGTATGTCTAAAAAAAGTCTTCCATTGTATCTTGGTGAAAAATGGTAAAATCCAGACACCATAAAAACAAAGCTCACCTTGTTTCACACTAAGCCCAGACAGGATATACAAGCACCATCCTCAAACACCCAGTGTGGGAAGGATAACAGATGCCCACACCATGTCTTGCATTTTGTTCTGCAGCCACAAAGGCCCCTGGTCATGCTGGTCTCTGACGCACGGGACGCTAGGAGCAGGTGCACAGCTAAGAAGGGCTGCAGCACTGCTCTCCTTCTCTCAAGCTTCATGTTTGGTATCATTAAGTTCAGAGCTTAAAAGGAAGCCAGCTGTCTTGGCAGGTCACAGTCAAGGAAAAAAGGTGGTTTCTGAGATAATAAGGGTAAAAGCTCCTTAAAAGCCTTGATGACCTAGAGGAAAGATTTTAATTAATTGCCAGTATCTCCTGGCAGGAAGCACCAGCATAATAAGTTGAGTATTCATGGATGTCTGGGATACAGACTGCCACTTGGGTGATCTTCCCAGCCGTCCCCTTCGGGACAAAGGGAAGCACATGGCAGCTGTCAAGCCTGAAGGCTATAAATTTCACAGCTCCAACCATGTCTGCTACCAAAAATTGAAGGCTCTAGCTGCAAGTCCGTTTTTAATTACGGAAGTCATCCGAGTGCCCAGGAGCTAAATCCTGAACGCCTCTTGGACTACATGTAGCAGTTCAGAATGAATTCAGTTTTGGGATACTGTTGTAATGTCAGTAATTTAGCCTGACACAAGGAAATGCTATTAAAATGGCAGTATTAAATAGTATTAAAATACTATTAGTATTTTAATACAATTTAAATTACAATTTTAATACAACAGTATTAAAATACTATTAAATTCTGGAGTTTTCCTTCCTCTAAACAGAACATGTCGAAGGACTCAAGGTCAGCACAGTTCAGCCAGATAAGGTTCCAGGGCCCCCTAAAATAGTGATTCCAGTGCATCGTTTCTGTCCTATATTTAAACTTGGGTGAGGAGAAGGGTAGAGGGAAGAGGTTGTTGTAGAAAAAAGTTTACCATCCATACCTTAGACAAACAGCAGAAAGGATGAGTACTGACAGAATTCAAATCAGAGTTAACCCTTGCTGAAATCATAGTCAAACACAAGTCCCATTCAAATGAATATATCCACCTGTGTACATGAAATTACAGGATAAGGTGTAACCTCAGTGTTGGAATAATATCTTAAATAAGATTATCCTCTGACGTTACTGCTGTGATTATAGGGTGTTTTCTTAGGGAGCTGGCATATAAACAACCAAGGGAAACTACAAAAGTGGAATTTTTATAACAGATAACCCAGCATTTTCTTCAGTAGCTACTAACTATTTTTTCTACAGAGATTTAATAACCTGATGTAAATGCAGAACACAAATGTTGGAGCAATGAAGCATATGCAATGAAAAATATGACATATTTTCCGAGTAAGGCAATACAAAATACTTATTTACTAGGTACATGACCTAACATATGGGACATTTCACACACAGAGATGAAGACAGACCGGAAAGTGGGCACGGCTGTCACACTCACAAACACACACAAAAGGGAAAAAGGCATGTTTTCCTCCTACTGATCTTCCCATCCTCATCCCTAAAAAACAAAGGGATGAGGATCAAGTATTTTAAGAAGGATTACAGTAGATGAGAACTTAAGCAGGCATGATGGCATTTTTGAATCTGTAAACCTGCATTATACCATGGAAAACAGGAAGGAATGCTTCAGAGAAGGAACTTGCATTTTGGCTGACCGTAATAACCACTGCTCCCCTTTTGCATCTTCTTATGAAGTCTGCATAAGACTTTGCTCAGGAGTTCTGTACAGGGACTCATTTAGCATGTTAGAGGAAGAATCAATAAACAGAAATATCACATTTCCAAATAGCTCTTTTTTTTTTTTTTTAATAAAGAAAAGCAGGTTTATTTCCATTCTCATCCCTCGGTTAAACTACGACAACACTGTTGAAAAGAAAGGATATTCATAATTCTCTAACCCATTTCAATAGAATTCTTTCTAAGAGGGTAGATAAACTTCAGAAAGTAGTTTGCCATCCTGTGTCCAGCATACCAATCAATTTGGTTAGTACCTGTACCTACTAAAAAAAACAATGCTATCTAAGAGCAAATAATCAAGCATGAAACAAAATAGTTTTAGCAACTAAATGCATTTCAGAAAGGGAAGAAGTAGAAAATGCATTTCAGAAAGGGAAGAAGTAGATAGTGGTGGCTGTAACTATACTGGTATTTTCCTGATTTTTTTCTTAGTATATCCTTATAAGAACAGAAAAGATTCAATATACAGTAATTAACATGTTTATACATTAGTTTATAATAGCATCTGGGGTTTTGCTGTTAGCCTTGGCAACAACATCTAATACTTCACATGTACTGTGCTATTCTGTTATTGTGCAAACAGAAAGTCAAGCCTTCCACTTCCCTCCAGTAAATCATTTAATTTTACTTTAAAGAAAGCATCTTTTGCACTTTTTTGTTTATGCTAAAGTTGTTTCTCTGAAACAACTAATTTCTTTAAGAAAACAATTGTTTTCTTAACAGGAGTACATCATTTACTGTGAAATAGAAAAAAGCTAGTATCTACTGCAGAGATGCACCATCTGCAGAAAATATATCTGCAAATTCAAAGTATATCATCTAATTATGTCACAGCAGTTCTCATCTACTGCAAGCAAGAGACATAAGCATGCAGAAACAGCAAGTGCTCTTGGCAGCTATTTCAATGAGAAACTATTCAATGGAAGATCAAAAACCAATACAAAATTGTCCAAAGACAAGAAGAGACAGGATAGAGAAAATCTGCCACCATGCAAGGAAACAGGAGAAGAAAACAAAACCACAGAAATACTACACAAAGGGGTAATACTCACTCACCTAGCAACTGACTTCAGAGTTGCACAAGAGACAGTTAAGGGGTGAATATTATCCAGGGAGAGAAAAGGAAATATTGTGAACTGAAGAAGTGGAAACAAATTAAACCAATGGTCTTCAGAAAACAAAATTTAATGACTACATATTAAAAAGTAGGAATAATGGGATCAGAGAACTATCTATCTATTCACACATACAATCCACAAAAGATCACAGAAAACAGATTAGAGGGTGGGAAGAACAAAGTTTGACAATGAGGTTTCACACTTCCTCTCTGCAAGGATGATCAAAAGAGTCTAAACCATGTTGGGGCACATTGGGGAGCTGACTCTAATGGGGAAAACATTCAGCAGTTTTATGATGACAGCCATGGGAAACCTAAGAAAATCCAGAAATGCAGTTTTGCAAGAAGAAATCCATGTTAATGAAATCCACAGACTGTTTATAGCAACAAGTCAAGTCTTGACTAAAGCTGCTACCTCATTTAGGTTTTCTTTCAGTTCCACATGCTCCCAAAATACTTGCCTTTCATCCGTCAAGGCTACTTTAAGATATTACAGTTTCCAAGAGTCTTTATCCCTTCTCGATTCTTTTCTACCCCTCTTACATTTCCACTGAAGAATACGAAGAATTCAATATGTGGTAGACTACGATGATTCCTCAGTCATGGTTTTGCAAGCATATTAGTGGCAGATAAGATAAAAAGCAGCAAAGAAGAATTTGAGGAGTGGGTTAAAGATTAAATATCCATTATATGCATCTCATAGCTCAAGTTTGAGGGAAAAAACAGGTATTTTCAAAAAGTTTAAAAATCATTTAAGGAAGGAACTAAAAATAAAGGCTATAAAAAGCAAGATAAACTCAACTGGCAAGTTTTCATTCCACATCATTGTTTCTTTAAGTTTATAGGTATTAATTGACGTGTGGGATTTTCACCAGACAATTACGGAGCATGAGAAATTGCCACTWGAATTTCAGGACGGAGCAGGGGAAGCATCTATGAAGTGAAGACACTGCATTAGGAAAATAATTAGTCTAGCATATGGCACAGCAAAGCCCTGTCTGCATTGCATTTGTGTATTTGCTTACATAAAATTCTGGTTCAGTGAAGCATTTATCAGCTTTAGTACCTAATAACTTTATTGGTTGGGCAGCAGGCAATAGACTGTGTAATAGATTGTTATATCTCCCTGACACTGCATGATAAATATCTCTGAGACTTCAAGAGCCCTGGCTTTTGTACCAGCACCCATCACAGAGCCTAAGCAGATGTTATAAAAAACATTATTGTTTAGTACACCTTGCAAGCTGTGGGCTCTTGACAGATGTGCTGGAGTAGATCCCTGTGCTTGCACCAAAAGCTCTCAGCTTCAAATACTTCTACTAGTCATCTCTCTTTACTCTTGACTTCTTTGTAATACATGCTTAAGCAGCTCAAAAAGAACATTTAATCTCCCACAAGGAAAGTTCCATGTGGCAAACTTATTGTCAGCTGTGTTGCTAACAAATACGACGTCTCATTTTACACTTTTGTTTGAGGAAAGTGCATGACATTTATGTCAACACAGTTCTGGTAACAAAAGCAGCAGTTTATACACAAACTGCAAACCTTCCAACAGTCTTTTTTTTTTCTCTCAACAAAAGAAGAAAATTAAAATGAGTTTAATAGAAAAATAAGGAAGTAATCAATTTAATAGAAAAATTAGGAAAAAGTAGTTAAGATCCACTCAGAAATCTCCACTAGTTCACACTTGCATTGGATTTGTAGGCATCATATGAGTTGAGGACTTCATTCCAGCAAATCCTGACAGAAGTTCCTAGAATCTAAACAACTTTAAAAAGACATCTTAAGTTACTGAAAGCATTCTCTTATGTCATAAAATACTTATGTTGCGCAGGAAAGCAAAAAAGACATAAACGCAAAGACTTTAAAATATCAGTGCAAAATCTCTCTTGAAGAGATACTATGTTTCAATGTCAAATCTCCAATTAGCCGCCTCACAAAGGGCATGGACATGAGATGGCATGCAACTGATGTTCACATTTATCCAGCCCTCAGCATGTCTCAGGACTAGAATTTAAAAGCCTCAAAGAATTTTCTAGTGCCCAAACTGACAAAAATGTAGATTAAAAGGCAAAGTGAAAAACAGAGATGTGGGAAAGACCAAATCAGCTTCAACTTGCTGGCAACATGAGAAAGCCACTTTCCTCTTTGGGTAGCAGCAGGCTCCACAGCTCCAGCTCTGCAAAAACATTAATAAGCCCAAATACGTTTCAAATATTTAAGAAACGTAATTTAGATGTACATTAAATGTAATCCTTCTCTGACTGTACTCCCATCATTTACTCTGTATTTCTTGGATCTCCATGGACTCCAGACCAGCTGTACTCTTAACACAAGATGTTCTTTCTACTTGCCAGCCCACAAACCAGTATCTGAAAGGCAAGCTAGCTGCTTTCTTACTCCTAAGTCACTAATAGTAATATAGGAGCAAATTTTGTCCTGTTTACCACCAGTGCAATTCTACTTGCTACAATTTCTATACGGTTTAGACCTGGACAATTCATATATTTTCCTTGGCATTGAAGGAACATATATAAAGGCAGAGTTTTAGGCTGCAATATGCAATAGTTTCCCTATGCTCCTAATAAAACATTTAACAGCCCCCTCCCCCCCCCAACAAAATTATAAAGGCTATGTCTTAAGCTGGATACTCCAGATCAATTTACAACTTCAAGAAGTCYAGTTTTCTTCATGACCCAAGTTTCCACTATCTTTGAATCACACTCATTTTCAAAGTTCTTTCCCCAGATGAGAAATTCCAAACACTAAGTACACACACATTCCTGAAATCCATTCCTGTAGGTATTACTTTAGGCTAAAATTTTCATGTGTCACATGCATTCAAGCATCAAAGCATAAAACACCCACAAAAATGATGAATAGCAAAGCACTGCATTTTATATCATTCAGTAACTCTTTTAGAAACATCTTTCTATTAGTGAAACATAAGTTCCATTCACACTTTGAAATTGATGCTAGCCAAACAGCTCAAAAACCATGAAGAACAAAAGATCTTGAATTCTCATAGTTTTCTTCATTGCTTGTAAACTCTTCCCAAAACTGCAATTCCATAAGCATGCTTCCGAGCCTAAAATCCTAGAGACAAATAATTATGGAGAGGGAGACTGCCAAAGCACCAAGAGAGAGCAGAAGAAGAAAGCAACAAAACAGTGAGGACCAAGTGGTACATATGATGCTATCTTTGTGTTACACTGAGTGGTCAAACTCTTCTCATACCCCACTGTTCTCCACTATGTCTATAGGAGATGGGTAACAGGGAATTCTGAAAAGCATAGCTACCTTGACGTCCCAGCTACCAGAAGTTCATGCCTAACCACAGAAGAAATGCTGGGAGAGATTCAGGATATTTAAATTCCATTCCTAGTACTGTCACTGACTTAGCATATAACCTGGAAGAAGCCACCTTACCACTCCATGTCTCTATTTTGTCTTTTGCCCACTTGGGGTATTCACATGGTAATTTTCCTAACTCAAGCTCTTGCATTTGTACAGAGCCAAGCAGACTCAGCTGAGACCCAATAATTTAATACAAATAGGAACAACTTTGAAGTCCCTTACTGTCACATGAAGATTAAACTATCTTTCTCTACATTTGCTTACCACAATTTAAACTCCGACTCATTTGTTTCAGTTCTCCTCACTCCTCCCCCGATACAGAAATGCATTTTAAGAAATGAATCACCAGAACAGAAGGGATTTTGATTTCTCAGACAGGCTCAAACCAAGGAGGCTACGAGCACTTCGACATGAATTCTGCAGAATGCCCAACCATGCACTTTGCCAGACTGGCACCCTGGCAAAATGCTGTGTGCTCCAGCAGGAGAGAGCCTTAGCCCCATGCTTTGGGAGCAAACAGCATGCACGTTAGAAGTACATCATTTTACACTGGACTTCTCTATTCTCCCGACCCCCTCTGAAGGGGAAGCACTTCTGAGCTGCCCAACTCTGCATGCTACAGTCAATTCACATTTGTCTCCCTCTAATCTTCCTCAGTGCAATCTGGAGAGGAAAAGCAATGCAGAGCATAGGAGTGGAAAGATGGCAGAGTTACGCTCCCCCCCATTTCTATCCCAGCCTCTTCACCTCTAGTTACTCTAAGCAAACATGTATGCTCTTTGCAGCATTAACACCGTGGTACCACAAAAGGGTTCAAAGATTTTGCAGATCGACCTGAGCGACTCACCAGAAGAAGCCTCCCACAGGCAGGTACAAAGGCTTCACCTCGCAGCAAGGGGCTGCCCGAGGAGGGCAAGGGGTTCTCGCACGCAGAGCCGCYGGCCTGGAGCGCCGGCCTGGCCAGGTGCAAGGGGAGCAACTGCTGATGCAGCCTCAGGGGTCAGGTGCATGCGTGTCTGGGGAGGAGTGAGCGGCAACTGCAGTTAGCATGGGAAAGTGGAGGACAAAAGAAGAGTAGAGAAACCCTGGGATTTCAGTGGGAAGAGCAGATACAGCGGGGAGTGTAATAATTAAACAAGCCACAGTAGCTCTCTCTGCAAACTTTTCAAGACATTTCCACAAGTTACCCCTAGTGAAACTACACTGGATACACTGCTCTGACACTTCTAGAAAGACAACGTTTACATCCAAAGACCATCAGTGACAGTACAATATGCACAGTYAGTCCACATATGGCTGGGCCAATAGTACATCTCAGGAAAAACAAAATCCTCAAGATGAAAATGTGCATCAAACACAGATGACGCCATGCCACTGCACGAGAAATGCGAGACATACCAAGAAATGGGCTTCCCTGGTTTTATTTTCAATTTATGTAACTTTATCCTGAAAGGCACTTCGGACTATTTTTGAAGAGCTGTGACTTTAGATAGCAATAATCTTGAAAAACAAAGGATATGAAAAAAACACTGCATAAAAGTGATATTTGCAATATGACGACTGCTGGAATAACAACACACAGAAGCAAATTTGATTAAAGGTATCCTGTTTAAGAAAAATAATTTAATACTTAAAGTGCTTAAAACATTAAAAGTGACATGCATATTTCAACTGGTTTAAGAGGTTCCAGAGACGCTCAAAGACAGATAATCAAACACTGCCACAATTCAGCTCTCCAGGGGATCAAATCTATAACCCAGTATGTTTTCCTGAAACATAACATTTCAAGATCTATCAGACGTATCATAATTCATACAGGCAAAAACAGATTTCCTACATTACTGAACCACACAAACAGAGAGCAAGAGAGAAAATCTGTAAACATGGTGAAACCACAAATCATTAGGAATACTGGGAAATATCTGAAATGCACAGCATTTTCTTCTCCGGCATCTTTCCAGGCAAGAAAGATTACGGCAAAAAGGCAAAATTAAGTACTTTTTAACAGCCTAATCAGGCGTTATGGAAATTGAGGAAGAAGGGCAGTATACAATTTTATACTTCATAGGTTTTCAGAGAAGATTAGCTAAATACTAGGGGGGGTTGTTTGTTTGTTTGTTTTAGGATCAAGGTTCAATATATTAAGATTTAACAAGATTCAACAGAATATGGACTACAAGACTCTGCAATTGAAATCTAGCCACCCTTAATGACCGATACAATGCAGATTTTACTATTACTGTGACACACAAGAGATCTCAAATCCTGCCTGGACAAAGTGTACAGCTGAATAGGAAGAAAGAGATTTTCTTKCAGGATTTGACCCCAACTGTTTATAAGAAGAAAGCATGGTTTAGGGAATATTTGAACCTACTTTGAACACATTTTACATAAAAGCAAGGACCTTTTCTACATGCAGTAGAACTACATAAAGTAGAACTCTCGGAGCTGCTGCCTATGGGAAAGGGATGGTCCACACTGGGGACACARGAAAAAGCTCAGGGAGATGCAGGAGCAATTAATTTTGGGGAAGCAGGACACACTGTAGAAGGCCTCATGGACAGGACGATGACCCAGAAGTGTTACAGGGAAAGCTCCTGGGAACTCTTGTGGGTTTTGGGCTCTGCAAGGGAGCAAGTACTACAGAGGAATTGCAAAGAGACAAAGGAATTGCAGAGGACATAAGCCCATGTGAAGACAGGCTTCATTTGATCCCCTGCTCATAGACATTGTTCTCCTCAGTATCTTAAAAAACACACACACACGTACATACTCCACTCCAACCTCTTTTCTTATTTGAAAGCAACTTTTTGGGAGAGCAAAAAGAGGAAAATAAATAAGATTATGAAAAAATAACAGTTCCCAATAAATTATACTTTCTGTGTTATTTAYGTAGTGCTTTTGGAATTTTTAGGGGGAAAAAATGTTTTGCATTCTTTGTTTATTTTGTAAAATAAGCCTCTCCCCCACACCAAGGTTTGGAAAAGTTTGTGCTGCAACGTAAGACACTAACGGCTGGTTCTTCTCCCACAAGATGCACAAAGCATTAGGCTGGTTATTACTGACAACCCTAGAGCCGATGTAAACCGTAAATGTTGTTAAACACAATGGGCCTGACTTTCAGAAGTGCTGAATGAGCCAAAAGCCTAATGAAATCAATGGCACTGATGGACTCTAAGCAGCTCTGAGAAAAAAAAGAAGAAAAAAATCAGTCTCAGTGGGCCAGTCTTCCAAAAGTTTTGTATGACTAAGGACTATTCAAATGGTCCTAATTAGAAACAGTCAAATATATCTTTGCAACTGGATCAGCAAGCTGGGTACAGTGCTGAAGCTCCAAACAAATCCTGGTTAGATAGTCAAATTAGCCTCAGCCTACATAATGCTGAGGCAACAGTTATGTAATAGCATAAACAAAATGTTGCATTCATGAAGGACGATTTCACCAGCTGACAAAGACTTCTTTTTTGTGACTTCTTTCTGAAGTATTTAATATGAAATTGCATTAGAAGTCTCCTCTCCTGATTGATTACACCACAGTTACCTAGTCAGGCATAACTAGATAATCCAAGAACAGCTGGAAGAAAAGAAGTAGGCAGAATCTGGAGTTTAGTGCAATTATTAGCAAAATATTCAAGAGATGTTTTCTTCTCTCCACTCCCCTTGATTTTTCCTCGACCATTACATTTAGGGCAATACATTCTATAGGGACATAAAATATACATGTTATACCTTGTTGCAGACCCACAACTTACATGACTAATACTTATATTTTCCTAAGATTTTAGTACTAAAATACAGATTTGCTTCTTCACAAGATAAATTATTTACAAAGATTTAAAACAGCTTTTAGATTTCAAATCACATGCAATCTAACCGAGGGAAAAGTCAATTTCATAGAACTAACAGTAGACACTTAGGAATGACTGCACATGAATTACTACCTAATATATTTTATTCCCCCCTGTCCAAAATAAGATGTTGTAATCCAGTGAATACATTGGATACTCTTTTCTTAATAAGGAACTTGGAAAAAAAAATGCATTTTTCATTCTCTTTCTTCCACTCCCATTCCAAGATTTACTTGACATCAATCCATGATTACAAAGTAAAAGTATGCATCAAGAGCGTACAAAGATATGAGAGGCTATCAACATTATAGTTTCATTTAATATCAAATTTAAAAATATACACAGTGAAAACAGTCCAAGAAAGTGAGTATCAGAATATACCTGGAGAAAAAAAAAGCTTTTTGGTAGAGATAACATAGCCGATTTGTGTACTTCAGCTTTCAAAGTTGAAGAGTTGATAAGAATCAGTGCTTTAACATTTATTTAAAGGGTTTTTCAAACTTAAAAAGGGTTGTTAAAAGGACCATAATACTACAGCAGTCTGATCTTCACTAAGCTAGGGAACAAACCAGTTAATAAGCATTTAGAAATTAAGAAGTTAGGTGATGCGAATTAATTTAACAAAGTAACAACCACAGGAATTGTCAGCTTCCTTTGGCTTTGTCTATGCAATTAAATTCTGTTTTTTTCTTAATTAAAACCAGAGACAGTGCCAGCATCAGAATGTGCATATTAATACATGGACACACTGGTAGCTCTAATCCAGCAACTGCAGCCTCTAAGCAGTAATATAACGCCACTGGCAAACTGGACCAAAGATACAGCTGTATTTTTCTATCATTCATTTGAAACTTTATAACTTTCATTACTGCTTAATTCATTTGGGTCTACTGTTGGCTGAAGGGAAAGCTTGCAGGAAAGAGCATGCACTAAAAAGGCCCATTATGAAAGGATGTGAGCGCCGAATGTGTGCGCTGACTACTGAGTGACCCATGTGCATGACAAATCCCTACCTCGAGCCCCACTTCTGCTCATGTTAACGCACTTACGTAAGTAGTGTCTTCCCCATAAGTTAGAAAACAGAAGCCATCACTTTTTATTGATGCCCAATTCCCTTTACAGYGCAGAACCCAAGCTACAAGGCTGAAAACTGTTTAACAAAGCTACCTTAAAAGCCTACAGGATCTCCTGATGCTGAAGCAGAAACGCATTATGCACGGCATCACAGGTATATAAAATATTTCACGCAGTATTACAAAAACGTATCCCCGCCCCTCGAGCTTATTCTTCCTCTCCCTGACTACCCATATACGCCGGGGCAACTTCACCAAAGTGGGTGAACAGCCCCGGCCGCGCACAGGGGGTGTGGGGAGGTAAGAGGACACCCCTAACTCGGGGGCCAGGCCCCCCGCGCGCCCCAGCACCCCCC